>NC_091950.1:312245806-312559556 GCF_031021105.1 Erythrolamprus reginae | reverse complement strand
CATCTTATTCTATTCTAAATAATTGTATCTCCAAGTTTGCTCATGCTCTAAAATCTGGTAGAACCTTTTGCTTGTATACAAACTGGTCAGCAACATGTAGTGGTAGGCTGCTAACTGCTTAAGAACTGATTCTTCTGGTTCCACTGCCATGCTGTCACATGCTGTTAGCTGTAGAACATCAGATTAGTCTGCTGGGCATCAAGGCTCACCTCTGATGTCAAATTGCTTGCAAATTTCAGAAAATGAATGAATGAATGAATGAATGAATGAATGAACGAACGAACGAACGAAAGAACAAACGAACAAACGGAAAAACGGATAAATGAATAAATGAATAAATGAATAAATGAATAAATGAATGAATGAATGAATAAATAAATAAATAAATAAATAAATGCTACAGCTACTGGGAGCCACAGGTAAGAGCTGAGTGACAGGTGGGGACCAAAGGTGAGTGAGCTGCCCTAAAAGCTGCCCTAAAATGAGCTACTGTAAAATGACATGACATGCTTCTACACCAGAGGTGCTACTCCTCCCTGAACACCCCATATACCTACAAATTCACTGCAGAGCCCGGCAGCTCTGCAGTGAAGAGGAAGCAGCCGCGCACCGCCTCCCGGGAGCCCGGCCGACTTTTGGAGCCGTTTTGTTTTCGGCCGGGCGGAGGCGGCGCGCGGAGGCGAAGACACGGCGCCCGGCCAAGCTCCGCCTCTCAGGAGCCCGACCGACTTTTGGAGCCGTTTTGTTTTCAGCTGGGCTCCCGGGAGGCGGAGCGTGGCCGGGCACCATGTCTTCGCCTCCGTGCGCCGCCTCTGCCCAGCCGAAAACAAAACGGCTCCAAAAGTCGGCCGGGCGCCGTGTCTTCACCTCCGTGCGGCTCTGCTGGGCTCCCGGGAGGAGGAGCGTGGCCGGGCGCCATGTTGCAGCGGAGGAGAAAGAGAGGCGGAGCAGGCAGCGAGCGGCGGGCGGGTGGGCGGCCAGGTGTTCGGGGGGCAGCCGGCGCGCGCTCCCCAAATCTCCCTGCCAGCCCACCCGCCCGGAACATTCAAAATAAGAAAACCCTTCGCTCTTACTTTGAATGTTCCGGGCGGGTGGGCAGGCAGGGAGATGGGAAGAGCGCGCGCCCGCCCGCGCGCCCACCAGCCTCCGGAGAACGCCTGCCCCTCCCCCCTCTCTTGCAGCGGAGGAGAAAGAGAGGCCGGGCGGGTGGGGGGCAGGGCCGAGAGGCCAGGAGCGCGAGGGGGCCGGAGGCACCATGGAGAGGCAGGTGTGGCCGTGGCTCCCTTCTACTGCCCGTGCCTCCCCGCCCGCCCTCCTGCGGGCTGGCAGGGGGATGGGGACTGCACGCCCGAGGAAAAAGGTGCGCGTGGGGGTATTTTGGAGTGCGCGCGCGCGCATGTGCACAGCTTACAGGGAACGGTGGGCTCAAGGTTGACTCAGCCTTCCATCCTTCCGAGGTGGGTAAAATGATGACCCAGATTGTGGGGGCAATAGCCTAGCTCTGTTAAAAAAGTGCTATTGCTAACATGTTGTAAGCCGCCCTGAGTCTAAGGAGAAGGGCGGCATAAAAATTGGATGAATAAATAAATAAATAAATAAACAAACAAATAAATGAATGAATGAATGAATGAATGAATGAATGAATGGATGAATGAACGAACGATTCTTCTGGTTCCACTGCCATGCTGTCACATGCTGTTAGCTGTAGAACATCAGATTAGTCTGCTGGGCATCAAGGCTCACCTCTGATGTCAAATTGCTTGCAAATTTCAGAAAATGTAATTCTCATGGGTTGGTGCGAGTCTGTGACAATACTCCAGTGGCTATAACATTCAGCAAAAGGAAATAAACCCCGAATGGTCATCAGAAAAGACCCTGAAGTTAGGAAAAATTGAAGGCTAAAGGAGAGGAAGATAGCAGAGGATGAGGTAGTTGCATGATGATAATAATAATAATAATAATAATAATTATTATTATTATTATTATTATTTATTGGATTTGTATGCTGCCCCTCTCCGCAGACTCGGGGCAGCTAACAACAATAATAAACACATGTACAATCCAATAATAAAGTAAGTAAGTAAGTAAGTAAGTAAGTAAGTAAGTAAGTAAGTAAGTAAGTAAGTAAGTAAGTAAGTGTGGGCGTGCGCTATCACACATGAGCAAGTTCTTGCATCCATAATTCTATCCTTTCTATGTCTTCCTCCCTCTTTCCTCCCTCCCACTTTCCTTTCTATCTCTCCCTCCCTCTTTTCTTTCTATCTTTCCCTCCCTCTTTCCTTTCTATCTCTCCCTCCCTCTTTCCTTTCTATCTTTCTTTCCCCCTTTCTCCAAGCACTTCCTTTTCCCTCTCCCTAACTACCCCCTTCTCCCTCCTTTCTATCTCTCCCTCCCCCTTTCTCTCTCCCTTCCTTCATCTTTCATTCCCTCTCTCTCCATCCCTCTTCCTTTCTCTCTTCCTTCCTTCCTCTCTTTTTTGTTCTTTCTCTCTCCCTCCTTCCCTCCCTCTATGTCTTTCCCTCCCCCTCCTTCCCCCCTCTTTCTCTCTCTCTTGCTTTCTTTCCCTGTCTTTCTCTCTTGCTTGCTTTCTCGCTTTCTTTCTCATTCTCTCTCCCCTCCTTTCTCTCTCTCTCTCTTTCTCTCTCTTTCACCATGCCGGCAACAGAGAGAAAAAGAGAGAGAGAGAGAGATGGAGAGAGAGTGGAGGGCGCCGTTGTCTTCGCCTCTGCCCGGCAGCTCTGCAGTGAAGAGGAAGCAGCCGCGCACCGCCTCCCGGGAGCCCGGCCGACTTTTGGAGCCGTTTTGTTTTCGGCCGGGCGGAGGCGGCGCGCGGAGGCGAAGACACGGCGCCCGGCCAAGCTCCGCCTCTCAGGAGCCCGACCGACTTTTGGAGCCGTTTTGTTTTCAGCTGGGCTCCCGGGAGGCGGAGCGTGGCCGGGCACCATGTCTTCGCCTCCGTGCGCCGCCTCTGCCCAGCCGAAAACAAAACGGCTCCAAAAGTCGGCCGGGCGCCGTGTCTTCACCTCCGTGCGGCTCTGCTGGGCTCCCGGGAGGAGGAGCGTGGCCGGGCGCCATGTTGCAGCGGAGGAGAAAGAGAGGCGGAGCAGGCAGCGAGCGGCGGGCGGGTGGGCGGCCAGGTGTTCGGGGGGCAGCCGGCGCGCGCTCCCCAAATCTCCCTGCCAGCCCACCCGCCCGGAACATTCAAAATAAGAAAACCCTTCGCTCTTACTTTGAATGTTCCGGGCGGGTGGGCAGGCAGGGAGATGGGAAGAGCGCGCGCCCGCCCGCGCGCCCACCAGCCTCCGGAGAACGCCTGCCCCTCCCCCCTCTCTTGCAGCGGAGGAGAAAGAGAGGCCGGGCGGGTGGGGGGCAGGGCCGAGAGGCCAGGAGCGCGAGGGGGCCGGAGGCACCATGGAGAGGCAGGTGTGGCCGTGGCTCCCTTCTACTGCCCGTGCCTCCCCGCCCGCCCTCCTGCGGGCTGGCAGGGGGATGGGGACTGCGCGCCCGAGGAAAAAGGTGCGCGTGGGGGTATTTTGGAGTGCGCGCGCGCGCATGTGCACAGCTTACAGGGAACGGTGGGCTCAAGGTTGACTCAGCCTTCCATCCTTCCGAGGTGGGTAAAATGATGACCCAGATTGTGGGGGCAATAGCCTAGCTCTGTTAAAAAAGTGCTATTGCTAACATGTTGTAAGCCGCCCTGAGTCTAAGGAGAAGGGCGGCATAAAAATTGGATGAATAAATAAATAAATAAATAAACAAACAAATAAATGAATGAATGAATGAATGAATGAATGAACGAACGATTCTTCTGGTTCCACTGCCATGCTGTCACATGCTGTTAGCTGTAGAACATCAGATTAGTCTGCTGGGCATCAAGGCTCACCTCTGATGTCAAATTGCTTGCAAATTTCAGAAAATGTAATTCTCATGGGTTGGTGCGAGTCTGTGACAATACTCCAGTGGCTATAACATTCAGCAAAAGGAAATAAACCCCGAATGGTCATCAGAAAAGACCCTGAAGTTAGGAAAAATTGAAGGCTAAAGGAGAGGAAGATAGCAGAGGATGAGGTAGTTGCATGATGATAATAATAATAATAATAATAATAATAATAATAATTATTATTATTATTATTATTTATTGGATTTGTATGCTGCCCCTCTCCGCAGACTCGGGGCAGCTAACAACAATAATAAACACATGTACAATCCAATAATAAAGTAAGTAAGTAAGTAAGTAAGTAAGTAAGTAAGTAAGTAAGTAAGTAAGTAAGTAAGTAAGTGTGGGCGTGCGCTATCACACATGAGCAAGTTCTTGCATCCATAATTCTATCCTTTCTATGTCTTCCTCCCTCTTTCCTCCCTCCCACTTTCCTTTCTATCTCTCCCTCCCTCTTTTCTTTCTATCTTTCCCTCCCTCTTTCCTTTCTATCTCTCCCTCCCTCTTTCCTTTCTATCTTTCTTTCCCCCTTTCTCCAAGCACTTCCTTTTCCCTCTCCCTAACTACCCCCTTCTCCCTCCTTTCTATCTCTCCCTCCCCCTTTCTCTCTCCCTTCCTTCATCTTTCATTCCCTCTCTCTCCATCCCTCTTCCTTTCTCTCTTCCTTCCTTCCTCTCTTTTTTGTTCTTTCTCTCTCCCTCCTTCCCTCCCTCTATGTCTTTCCCTCCCCCTCCTTCCCCCCTCTTTCTCTCTCTCTTGCTTTCTTTCCCTGTCTTTCTCTCTTGCTTGCTTTCTCGCTTTCTTTCTCATTCTCTCTCCCCTCCTTTCTCTCTCTCTCTCTTTCTCTCTCTTTCACCATGCCGGCAACAGAGAGAAAAAGAGAGAGAGAGAGAGATGGAGAGAGAGTGGAGGGCGCCGTTGTCTTCGCCTCTGCCCGGCAGCTCTGCAGTGAAGAGGAAGCAGCCGCGCACCGCCTCCCGGGAGCCCGGCCGACTTTTGGAGCCGTTTTGTTTTCGGCCGGGCGGAGGCGGCGCGCGGAGGCGAAGACACGGCGCCCGGCCAAGCTCCGCCTCTCAGGAGCCCGACCGACTTTTGGAGCCGTTTTGTTTTCAGCTGGGCTCCCGGGAGGCGGAGCGTGGCCGGGCACCATGTCTTCGCCTCCGTGCGCCGCCTCTGCCCAGCCGAAAACAAAACGGCTCCAAAAGTCGGGCGGGCGCCGTGTCTTCACCTCCGTGCGGCTCTGCTGGGCTCCCGGGAGGAGGAGCGTGGCCGGGCGCCATGTTGCAGCGGAGGAGAAAGAGAGGCGGAGCAGGCAGCGAGCGGCGGGCGGGTGGGCGGCCAGGTGTTCGGGGGGCAGCCGGCGCGCGCTCCCCAAATCTCCCTGCCAGCCCACCCGCCCGGAACATTCAAAATAAGAAAACCCTTCGCTCTTACTTTGAATGTTCCGGGCGGGTGGGCAGGCAGGGAGATGGGAAGAGCGCGCGCCCGCCCGCGCGCCCACCAGCCTCCGGAGAACGCCTGCCCCTCCCCCCTCTCTTGCAGCGGAGGAGAAAGAGAGGCCGGGCGGGTGGGGGGCAGGGCCGAGAGGCCAGGAGCGCGAGGGGGCCGGAGGCACCATGGAGAGGCAGGTGTGGCCGTGGCTCCCTTCTACTGCCCGTGCCTCCCCGCCCGCCCTCCTGCGGGCTGGCAGGGGGATGGGGACTGCGCGCCCGAGGAAAAAGGTGCGCGTGGGGGTATTTTGGAGTGCGCGCGCGCGCATGTGCACAGCTTACAGGGAACGGTGGGCTCAAGGTTGACTCAGCCTTCCATCCTTCCGAGGTGGGTAAAATGATGACCCAGATTGTGGGGGCAATAGCCTAGCTCTGTTAAAAAAGTGCTATTGCTAACATGTTGTAAGCCGCCCTGAGTCTAAGGAGAAGGGCGGCATAAAAATTGGATGAATAAATAAATAAATAAATAAACAAACAAATAAATGAATGAATGAATGAATGAATGAATGAATGAACGAACGAACGAACGAAAGAACAAACGAACAAACGGAAAAACGGATAAATGAATAAATGAATAAATGAATAAATGAATAAATGAATGAATGAATGAATAAATAAATAAATAAATAAATAAATAAATGCTACAGCTACTGGGAGCCACAGGTAAGAGCTGAGTGACAGGTGGGGACCAAAGGTGAGTGAGCTGCCCTAAAAGCTGCCCTAAAATGAGCTACTGTAAAATGACATGACATGCTTCTACACCAGAGGTGCTACTCCTCCCTGAACACCCCATATACCTACAAATTCACTAGGAACACGATCAACAGCCTTACCAGATTTCTGTTCAAGGGAGACATTGTAGTAATATTTTCCTCTGGTGCTTGGAACTGAGGGCCACTCCAGAAGAACAGCTAACCGAGATGACATCATGAAGAACTTAGTCACCATATATACTGCTCAAAAAAATAATAAAGGGAAAACTCAGATAACACATCCTAGATCTGAATGAATGAAATATTCTCATTGAACATTTCATTTGCACAACAGCATGAGAAATTGACTGTCAATCAGTGTTGCTTCCTAAGTGGACAGTTTGATTTCACAGAAGTTTGATTTACTTGAAGTTATATTTTTTAAGTGTTCCCTTTATTTTTTTGAGCAGTGTGGTATCTCTGCTAAGAATATAGGAAACCAAAAATCAGGGGAAAGGATAGGATTTGGGGGTAATGTTTATTCAAACATACTGTCTTCTATTTGTGCTCTTCAGCGGTATTGACTAGGGCTAAATATTGTTGTCGAAATGTTACATTCCCATGATCTAATTGTTAGTGGTCTGTGCCAAAATGATGCTTTACTTAACTGCTTTCCATAACAGAGCGCTTCATTAATTTCAAAATACGTGATGAGGTTCTAAATTCTTTTCATCCAGAACTTTTTATCCAGAATATACTCACATCCCTCTTTCTTACTGAACACCCCATCTCTGATGGATCCCTGAAAGAGAAATCTGATTTTAGCCTTGGTTTATTTTATCCATAACAATAAAGCCTCTATATACATTATACATTTGCTAAGCCAAACAGATTTGGTAGGATCCAAGCAAGCAGATGTTCTTGCGTTGACCCCACCAGACAAAGAAAAGGATGCAGCTAAAAAGAACAGAATGCCAGATTCCAAATAGCATCCAAAATTAAATCAGAGTCCGAGTCAAAATATTCCTAAAAGTCCCAATTTATTATTAGAGCTAGGTTGGTACATCTGGATGAAACCCAAATCTGAAGGCCTACAAATTTCACCACTCAGTTGAAAGTTCAAGTCCTTGCCCCCACACCCACAAATCCAACATGTTGTCCAATCTCCACTTGCCGTGCTGGCAGGGTCCACCCATCTTCCTTGGAATACTGTGTTCAGTTCTGGAGACCTCACTTACAAAAAGATATTGATAAAATTGAACGGACCCAAAGACGGACTACAAAAATGGTGGAAGGTCTTAAGCATAAAACTTACCAGGAAAGACTTCATGAACGCAATCTATATAGTCTGGAGGACAGAAGGGAAAGGGGGGACATGATTGAAACATTTAAATAAGTTAAAGGGTAAAATAGGAGGGAGGTGTTTTTAATAGGAAAGTGAACCCAAGAACAAGGGGACACAATCTGAGGTTAGTTGGGGGAAAGATTAGAAGTAACGTGAGAAAATATTATTTCACTGAAAGAGTAGTTGATGCTTGGAACAAACTTCCAGCAGACGTGGTTGGTAAATCCACAGTAACTGAATTTAAACATGCTTGGGATCAACATATATCCATCCTAAGATAAAATACAGGAAAGGGCAGACTGGATGGACCATGAGGTCTTTTTCTGCCACCAATCTTATATGTTTCAATCTACGTTTTTTTCAATGCATGTGTAGAGGTGCAGAGACAAAGGATGACCTTGGCTTTCTAGAAAGAATTTGTTATGGCTACATGCACTGTGGGTGTGGCTTATGCATTTTGTTTCAACATCTTTCAGTGCAAATTGGATGCTCCGGGATAGAGCTCCAAATTTCGTTACCTGACCATTCCCATAGGAGCCCATCACTGACTACATGCTAACAACCCCATACCACCACCCCTTTCATTTTCAAACAGTAGAAAATGCATAGTAGAATAGCATAAAACGTGGCAGGCCAAAGATCCCAAATCAAATGGCTTCAGCCTGACACAGAAAATATACAGAACTTTTTTGGGTCACTTTTAGAACCTGAGAGAGACACGTCTCTGCTCCCTTTTATACTTTCTAAATTTCATGAAAACGCAGACCTAAATTTTGCATGTCCGCTTTAACAAACAGCGATATTAGAAATGGTGTTTATTTTATAGCCTAGAAACTCCATCCTAAATGTTAGTGTAAGTTTATATGACAGTTCTATTAAATATAAAATGGGCCCATTACAGAGAAAACCCCCTTTTGCCTGCTTTTATCTGGAACTAAATGGCACAGGCAGCCCTGCAACTCTTCAAGGAAGACATTTTTAGAACTCTATTTATATTACAGCCATAACAAACTCGCAACTAGAAAATTATAATGGGCACAAACAGCTAATAAAAGAGAGACTGTTGAGAAATACTTCTTAATAGCAACTTACAAGCAATTCCGATAAAATAGAGACTCTCTCTCCGCTTGGAAAAAGGCCACTGATGTAACCGGAGCCACTTGGCAATAGTTAGGCCTCTCTAGCTTTTCATTTTCTAACGTGATTCTTGCCAAGCCATTGTGAGGAGTGGGCATTTCCTTTAGAAACATAGAAGACTGACGGCAGAAAAAGACCTCATGGTCCATCTAGTCTGCCCTTATACTATTTCCTGTATTTTATCTTATAATGGATATATGTTTATCCCAGGCATGTTTAAATTCAGTTACTGTGGATTTACCAACCACGCCTGCTGGAAGTTTGTTCCAAGGATCTACTACTCTTTCAGTGAAATAATATTTTCTCACGTTGCTTTTGATCTTCCCCCCAACTAACTTCAGATTGTGTCCCCTTGTTCTTGTGTTCACTTTCCTATTAAAAACACTTCCCTCCTGAACCTTATTTAACCCTTTAACATATTTAAATGTTTCGATCATGTCCCCCCTTTTCCTTCTGTCCTCCAGACTATACAGATTGAGTTCATTAAGTCTTTCCTGATACGTTTTATGCTGAAGACCTTCCACCATTCTTGTAGCTCCTCTTTGGACCTGTTCAATTTTGTCAATATCTTTTTGTAGGTGAGGTCTCCAGAACTGAACACAGTATTCCAAATGTGGTCTCACCAGCACTCTATATAGCGGGATCAAAATCTCCCTCTTCCTGCTTGTTATACCTCTAGCTATGCAGCCAAGCATCCTACTTGCTTTTCCTACTGCCCGACCACACTGCTCACCCATTTTGAGACTGTCAGAAATCACTACCCCTAAATCCTTCTCTTCTGAAGTTTTTGCTAACACAGAACTGCCAATGCAATAATCAGATTGAGTATTCCTTTTCCCCAAGTGCATTATTTTACATTTGGAAACATTAAACTGCAGTTTCCATTGCTTTGATCATTTATCTAGTAAAGCTAAATCTTCTTTCTTCTTCATGTGATGAACTGCCCATAATTATTGGATCTCTCTCAAATCAAAGATGAATGACTTGTGGCCTCCAGTCAGCAGAGTCCCAGGTCATACATTTCATTTTTCTTGGTGCACATGTTATCAGTGTACATAAAAGAAAAGATGCATTTGCCAAGAATCATGTTCTGGGTACAAATAAGCAATCAAATCATATTAGGAACCAGTCGGTATAAATTGTAAGGATACAGGCAACAAAGTTACAGTCATAACTTTGTGGGAGGAGATGGGTGATGGGAACAATGAGAAGATTAATAATAGTGCAGACTTATTAAATAGTTTGACATTGCTGAGGGAGTTATTTGTTTAGCAGAGTGATGGCATTTGGGAAAAAAACTGTTCTTGTGTCTAGTAGCAGTGGTTCTCAATCTTTCTAATGCCATGACACCTTAATACAGTTCCTCATGCTGTGGTGACCTCCAACCATAAGTCTAGCACCAATTCTCCCAAAAGAGCTTTAAACTAATGGCAGGAACATCAGAGGGACACCCCCACTGTAAACCCCTGATTAGTTGAATTGTAAAAATATGTCCCAAGGTGCCAGAATATAAGCTTTATTTCCTAACACCATGGGAAAATTGTTTTTTCTCATTTTCTTAGGCGACCCCTGTGAAATAGTTGTTCGATCACGAAAGGGGTCCCGACCCCAAGATTGAGAACCACTGCTCTATAGTGTCAATTTGAGGGTAGGAGTTAAAACAATATCTCTCCAGGATGCGAGGGGTCAGTAAATATTTTCACAGCCCTCTTTTTGACTCGTGTCCTCAATAGAAGGCAGGTTGGTAGCAATATGTTTTTTCTGCAGTTCTGATTATCCTCTGATAAAGAAACTTTCCTTAATTCTTAGCAGATAGTCTTGTGAGGAAGAAATCTGTAATCACAGGGAACAGTAGAAAATAAAGAAAACTATTTGAGAGTATTTCAACGAGTCAACCATCATCAGCGCCATCTTGAAGAATCCAAGATGGCCTCCTTTATGATTCATTTCAGCAGCTTCTAGTGGACTTTGAAGTAAGATACTGCACTAAAGATTAGAAGTGTTTCTCCCCAGTGATACTGAATTGATGATGGCTTGATAGTAATCGTTATTATACTGGTGCAGGTGTGGTTTATATTGCTAGATTCCAAGGATTTTACAGAAATTTCCAGGTATTTTTCTTAAGTAAGTAAAGTCCCAGAAAATTTTGAAAATTTTTAGCAGAAATTATTCTCCCCATACCCCAAAATAAATAAGAGAAGGTAGTAACTTTGCTAGAAAGTTTTTCTCCCCAATATTCTCATTTTTATACAGTTAGTATATTTCCTCTCTGTAACCATCAGGTTATTAGTGAGTTCTTCTTTGTTTTGAGACAATTTCCCAGTTCTCCTGCTTCCACCACTTTTGGGTGCGTTTGTCTTCCTCTGTTTGCTACCCTGTGAACATTTGCCTTGCTGAGTTTTTCAGTGGCAGAGATATTGATTTGGTATTAGATATTGGATATTGTGAGTATCTTGTGTACATCTCCACCACATGTCCAGTCAACGAAGCAGTGAAGCGATGTGCCAGTGCCTGGAGGCTGTTGGGGTCTGAATGGGTGCCAACAGACTCAAACTCAACCCGGATAAGATGAGACGTTTGCCCAAGTTCACCTAGTGCACCAGTTGTGGCCCTATCTGGACCGAGACTCACTGCTCACAGTCACTCATCCTGTCATCACCTCGAGATTCGACTAGTGTAACGCTCTCTAGATGGGACTACCTTTGAAAAGTGTTCGGAAACTTCAGATCGTGCAGAATGCAGCTGCGAGAGCAAACATGGGCTTCCCCAGGTATGCCCATGTCACACCAACACTCCACATTGGTTGCCGATCAATTTCCGGTCACAATTCAAAGTGTTGGTTATGACCTATAATGCCCTTCATGGCATCGGACCAGAATATCTCCAGGACGTCTTCTGCCGCACGAATCCCACGACCGATTAGGTCCCACAGAGTTGGCCTTCTCCGGGTCACGTCGACTAAACAATGTCATTTGGCGGGTCCCAGGGGAAGAGCCTTCTCTGTGGTGGCCCCGACTTTCTGGAATCAGCTCCCCCCGGAGATTAGAACTGCCCCCACCCTCCTTGCCTTTCGTAAACTCCTTAAAACCCACCTTTGCCGCCAGGCATGGGGGATTTGAGATATCTCCCCCGGGCCTATACAATTTATGTATGGTATGTTTGTATGTATGTCTGGTTAATAATGGGTTTTTAAAAATGTTTTTAAATTATTAGATTTGTTATGAATTGTTCTATTGCTGTTGTGAGCTGCCCCGAGTCTACGTAGAGGGTTGGCATTCAATCAAATCAAATCAAATCAAATCAATCAAATCAAATCAAATCAAATCAAATCAATAAATCTGGTAGAATTTCTCTTTCTTTTCTGTAGTGTTGGATCTTGTCAAAAAATAGTTTCCCCCCCCATAGCAAAGAACTGTGATCCAAAGATACTCTTGTAGTTTGGGGTGTCTCATCAATGATACCAGCTTGTAAATTGAGGGGTTCATATCATCAATGTCAACTCAGCAGAAAATTGTGGAGGACATATACTGACTGCTCTACAGTGCTAAATGTATTGCTAAGAAGGCTGTGTGCCTGCCAGACAGAAGAATACGTAAATTAAGGGAAGTGAGTGTCATTTTGCCATTGTTATGCCAATGATTGGTGTTTTGAAGGACATCATCTGTGCATAGTTGAATAATAATCAGGGATGTTGGAAAACACATTGTCTTAGACTTGTATCACTTCATTATATATACTTAAATAACACTTCCTAGATCTGAATGAATGAATGAAATATTCTCATTGAATACTTTGTTCATTGAATACTTTGTTGTTGTTAGCCGCCCCGAGTCTTCGGAGAGGGGCGGCATACAAATCTAATAAATTATTATTATTATTAATTATTGTTCTGTACAAAGTTGAATGTGCACAACAGCATGTGAAATTGATTGTCAATCAGTGTTGCTTCCTAGTGGACAGTTTGATTTCACAGAAATTTGATTTACTTGGAGTTATATTGTGTTGTTTAAGTGTTCCCTTTACTTTTTTTGAGCAGTGTATATTCTGTCTGAGAATACATATTGGACTTCCCCAATCTGGTGCTTTATAAAGGATCTGGTTTCATTCAGATTCAACCCACAGTAGTTGGAGAGCATCATGCTAAAAGAAGGCCACTATATCAGACCTCAGTGCTTGAGTTTTGCTACCCCAAAAAAATCACAGGAATATATAGGAAGGAAAATGTCCCAGCTAGAATTAATTTGCCAATTCTAAATAAACAGGAAATCAATTGATGCTACTAAAAATGTTCATAAGATATGCTGGTGCAAAATAGCCTTTGATTTAGCATTTGCCTCATTTTTAGAAAGAGGGCCTTAATCAAGGTAAATGTTTATCCTGGTAAGACATCAAAGGCAGTGGTTTTAAATGGGACCCTCAGAACACTTTACAAGTCTCACTACATCAGTTATCACTAACCATCTGTGAGTCTGGTGTTCTACCAAGAAAAATATAACCTGATGAATAATTGAATCGTCCACATTTGAAGTGAAAGATGAATCGGAAGTCTGAAAGCAAGCCAAGGTAATGTGTTACAGGGCGCTCCTGACTGAATCAATGACTTTTTATTAAATGTGTAGATTAAAAAAAATTAAACTGCAATATTCAACTTCAGATTCAAAAATGCATTTGTCATTACATAAGAACACACACACACAGAGAGACTGTATACTACACTGCTCAAAAAAATAAAGGGGAAACTTAAACAACAACAATGTAATTCCAAGTCAATCAAACTTCCATGAAATCAAACTGTCCACTTAGGAAGCAACACTGATTGACAATCAATATCACATGTGGTTGTGCACATTCCAACTTTGTACAGAACAAAGTATTCAATGAGAATATTTCATTCATTCAGATCTAGGATGTGTTATTTGAGTGTTCCCTTTATTTTTTTGAGCAGTATATATATATATTTGCCGATGACTCTAAAGTGTGCAATGGGGTTGATATTCCTGGAGGTGTCCTGTAATATGGTAAATGATTTAGCTTTACTAGATGTGTGATTCCGTCTGAGGCCCCTCAGGGAACGGCTGATCTCTGCCGGCTTCCTGCTCAGAGGGGAGGATGAGGAACAGGAGGTTCAGGCAGACGGGAGGAGGAATCTGAGGCTGAGGGAGAGGGAGGACAGCCAGAGTCCCCCGAGAGGGAGCTCTCCCCAGCAAGCAGCCTGGATTCCTTAGATGAAAATGCACAAGCAATAATCGATCTCCGGCAGAGAAGAGCAACACAACGAAGGGGACAATTAGCCAGGGTACTTTCAGCACTAAAGAGGCAACAGCTGGGTTTGAGTGTGGTGCTCTCTGGAAAGGCTGAAAAGGCAGACCCACCCTTCCTGGCTTGTGGAGTATTATCTTTGGGAGTCTGGGACCTGGCTGTGATCTTTGGCGTCTTGGAATTCTGGTTGTGACTTTGAATACTGAAACCTTTGGGGAAAAAGGTGTGGGTCTTATTCTCTACAGTGGTGGGTGTGCCAGCAAGAAGTCTGCTGTATTGTCTGGCCATCAGGACTCTGCTGTGAAGTCTCATAGCCTGCCTGTTGGGAAGAACAGGTTTTTCTCTGTGTTTATTTTTCAAACTATAAAGTGCTTTTGCTTTTACCAGCGTGTCCTGGCTGCTTTTTCCAGTTGGTGTTGAAGTCTGGGGGCACCCAGACAGAACACTAGATAAATGGTCAAAGCAATGGAAACTGCAGTTTAATGTTTCCAAATGTAAAATAATGCACTTGGGGAAAAGGAATCCTCAATCTGAGTATTGTATTGGCAGTTCTGTGTTAGCAAAAACTTCAGAAGAGAAGGATTTAGTGGTAGTGATTTCTGACAGCCTCAAAATGGGTGAGCAGTGTGGTCGGGCAGTAGGAAAAGCAAGTAGGATGCTTGGCTGCATAGCTAGAGGTATAACAAGCAGGAAGAGGGAGATTGTGATCCTGCTATATAGAGCGCTGGTGAGACCACATTTGAATAATGTGTTCAGTTCTGGAGACCTCACCTACAAAAAGATATTGACAAAATGAACAGGTCCAAAAAACGGGCTACAAGAAATGGTGGAAGGTCTTAAGCATAAAACGTATCAGGAAAGACTTAATGAACTTAGTCTGTATAGTCTGGAGGACAGAAGAAAAGGGGTGACACGATCGAAACATTTAAATATGTTAAAGGGTTAAATAAGGTTAATAGGAAAGTGAACACAAGAACAAGGGACACAAACTGAAGTTAGTTGGGGGAAAGATCAAAAGCAACATGAGAAAATATTATTTTACTGAAAGAGTAGTAGATCCTTGGAACAAACTTCCAGCAGACGTAGTTGTAAATCCACAGTACTGAATTTAAACATGCCTGCGATAAACATACCCATCATAAGATAAAAATACAGGAAATAGTATAAGGGAAGACTAGATGGACCATGAGGTCTTTTTATGCCATCAGTCTTCTATGTTTCTATATACATACCCACACACCCACACACCCACACACCCACACACACACATGTTTTCATAGGTATTTATGGGGAAACTTAAGCAAAGTCTAGTTTGAGTTTACTGCAAACACTGCATTTAATCAATACAAACTAATCATGTGGAACAAGAACATTTATTATGGAGAAATGTCCATCAAACTATGTGAATTACATTTTCTAGGACAGTGATGGTGAAACCATTTTTGGCTCAGGTGCCAAAAGGGTGCGCACAAGCACGACAGCATTCACTTGCATTCCCATGCCTACAATGTGATGCCCTCCCCCCCACACATACCCACAACTCCCGTACTTTCCCCTACATATGTACACAAGCCTCTCCGACGCCTCTGGATTTTAGGTAGGCCCGTTGAGCTGTTTTTTGCTCTCCCTGGGGTTCAGAGAAGTCTCCTGAAGGCTGGGGAGAGTGGAAAAATGGCCAAATGGGCCAAATGGAAGTTTGGAAACTAACTTCCAGTTGGGCTGTTTTTCACCGTCCCCAGGCTTCAGGAGGATTTTTCTGAACCCTGGGGAGAATGAAAATGTCTGAAAAGAAGGACGAAAATCAGAGCTGACATACGGCAACACCTCACGTGCCCTCAGATATGGCTTCGAATCCCATCTGTGGCATGCTTGCCATAGGTTCGCCATCACTGTCCTAGGATGAAAGTGAATTGTTTCTTTCTCATTCACCCAGTACACTCAGCTGATTTGCAGTGATTTTTAAATGTGCAATGACAGAAGGAGTGTAGAACATACCTGTAGGGCTAGGGAATGATCATGGGATCAAAGCACTGTAAGGGTTGAGTAGGCGATCATTCTAAGTACATATATATATATATATCTATCATTCCCTTGAAGAAATACAATATGATTAAATTACATTGAAAACACATCTAAGTATTCTGGAAGATTACCCCAGCAGATCTGGCATGATAAGAAAGCCAGTCATTTTGTGTATATATATATATATAAAAGAGGGGTGGGGGGAAGAATTGGTTAGATCTGGATTTTCTATAAAAGCTGTTGTATTTAAACAAAAGCTACATCTGTGAACCTCTTCTTGCTCACCCACCCTGTTAGGCATGTAAAGAATTCCACCATAAATTTCTGCTGGAAACGAGGTTGGGTGTTCCATTTCCACCGGACTTTGAGAAGGAGTGAATGTTAACATCCCACAAAGTCTGCTGGGAGTTCATCACTCCCAGATCAAAAATCTACCTCCCCCTCCCCTGGAATATGATCTCAGTGAAACTTGCGTGCAACCTTCAATATTTATCAAGAGGGTGCAAGGTCCCGGAGCTTCAGCTTGAGGCTCATACACACAACCTGCTTTCTATGATACAAAAACTCTCAGTTGACTCCCTATTTGCTGAGGAGTCCTCACAATGAAATCTTGACCCTATAGGCAACCTACAGGCTAAGGCAGGTTGGAAATGACCCAATGTGTTCCATCATGAATGCAACATGCAAATCTAAATAATAATAATAATAATAATAATAATAATAATAATAATAATAATAATAATAATAATAATGTTCTTTTAGGGGGGAATAGACGACTTCTCATCCAGGCAATCGATGGTGCATGGAGAATGAGATTGGGTGATATGATCAAGGCAGGGAAGGACTGCAAAAAATTTTTACTACCAAACTGTGGCCGTGGCTTATTTTGTGGGTGTGGCTTGCCAGCCATGTGACCAGGTGGGAGTGGCTTGAGGATCATGTGACCAGGATGGTTCCTCACCTGAAAGAAATACAATTTCCCTTACTATTACTGAACATCCAAAATATACTATTTAATTCTTTATATATACTATTGTTGTTAAGCCGCCCCGAGTCTGCGGAGAGGGGTGGCATACAAATCTAATAAACAAACAAACAAATAAATGCCATATGTGTACATACATATTACATACAGGCACACAAAAATATACATTATCTACTATATAAAGTGTATGTATATATATACACACAAGCAAAGCTCTTCTAAAATTATACACATTCAACCTCATTTACTGCAATAGGAAAAACATACCCAGAGCCCAGAAGGGAAAAATGAAAAAAATTCAAATTTTTTCTACCAGTTTCTACATATCTGACTGTACCCCTAGAGCCATAACTGGAGCAAGGATGGAAACCTAGCTGTAGCTAGCCAACAAGTTTGGTCTGGGACTGTGCCTTGCTGTTCAGTCCTTGGACTATGAATATATTCTGCAATTTGAGTATGAGAGAGATCAAAAACCTGCCCAGGCGCAATCTTGCCCTATATTGCTGTGTATTGTTATACCACATGCATTTGTGAATGGTGTGCATGAGTGAATTATTGTGTTTTGTGATGCACTCTCACATTTTTGATTCTGGGTGAAACCGGTTGTTAAATTATGTGAAGCTACACATCTGCATGACACTTGGATATTCTGTACATTACAAGTGAAATGTTCTCCTCATGTGTGTGAATGTTCCTGAGATCAGGAATTGAACCTGAGCAATAATTAGTGAAATAGGCTTTATAACTATAACAAAAGAGGATTTATTAGAAGAAGTATGTTTTATGGGTAGCCAAAGCCTAACCCTACCCTTTTACGGATAGCCAAAGACCAACTTTCCTCTTTCCAGTGTTTGGAATGAAAGCCATTATGTCTTGCTAGACCATGGCTGAGCAAATGTTTGACTCATAGGTAGGAGTAAGATAAATGGACTGTCTGTGCAGAACGCTCATGCTCATTCATCACATATAAGTGAACGAGAGACAGGCATGTTCCTAACTCTGATAGAAAAGCAAAAGAAAAGAAGGCTTTAAAAAGTTTTGGACCAACCTCTCCCTCCCAAGCTGCAAAGTCCTCTTAAAAATAATATCACTCTTGACAGTCATTTAATAATGGTGAGTGCTGTATGGCACTATTATTATGTGTTTTCATCTAATGATGAATTTCCTTTTACCCTGTGGACCAAAGTACAAAGCAGGGAAATTATCGCGGTGATACTTTTAATAACTTCCTGTGGGAATGAAATGCCATCCGGTGCTGTCTCTACAAAAGAGTTAAATCATTGCAATTTCACAGATTAGACAACATAGGGTTACTAATGAGAAACTTGGTTTCGGTGATAAAGTCCCCCCCCCCTTTCAAGAATATTTTGAGAGGCCTGTAACCTTTGGCTGACACCCAAGGAGGCTATTAGTTTAACCATGGGACGCACCAGCAAATATTCACGAGTCAGCAGAACCTCTCTCTTTTCGGAAGGCAGTTCGTAACCTTCCCTACAAAGACTGAAACTCAGGAAGAGCCGAGAAAAAGAAGAAAGTACATAGGGGAAAAAAAACAACATTTGACTTATCAGCTTCCGATAGCTGCTTCGCTTTAGTTTCCAATGTCTTTTCGACAATATACGTTCAACTATAGCCGCTCTGCATCCCCTTTAAAATGTCATGCTGCCCTCTGTTCTATAAACATGTATCATCCATCACTAAATATTTAGATCTGAATTGTTGGGGCTGAGTTCTGTGCCAGGGGTAGGGGGATTAATTCTTTTCAAGGTCCTGGTTTGATAGATTCCTCGCTGAGTAAACATCCGAGGCAAAGCATATGCTGAGGCCATAAAAACCTAGAAATCCGCTTGGAAGTTGAACAAAGGGGTCATTTGAAGCTTGTTATCATAATTTACAGGGAAATTGTTCAAGTTTCTTTTGCATGACTCATGAAAGTAGGCTCCTCCCTGTTTGACAAAAGCCATTGCTATGCAAATAATACTATAGAAAGAAATAGCCCCCACCCGCTTACCCTGGGGAAACACTAGAGGGTTCTCAAGAACGAGGCATGATAGACTGTTTGCTATCTCACATCTGCCTAATGAACTGAGATATTTTACAGACACAGGAAAACTATGGCAGGATTTACAGAAGAGGTGACAATGGGATGTAGATTGAGGGAATTTCTATAAAGTTAGGTCTCCCCACCTTAAAAGTGGTAGAATTTTTACTTTGATTTTTCAACCTAGGTATCTGATTCTATTGTCATAGGTATTGTGTGTCCATATAGATACACCAGGGGTGGGGTAGTATAATAATAATAATAATAATAATAATAATAATAATTATTATTATTTTTATTATTATTATTATTATTATTATTATTAATTAGATTTGTATGCCATTCCTCTCCGAAATGTAAAAGCCACTGGACTGTATGTAGGCAAATAACTAAAGGTAAAAGGAAGTAGAAACCGCTATGGTTTAGCAATGATGTAAGGGCTATAGTCAATGAAAAAAAGGCTGCCTAAAGGAGGTATAAAGAGTCTGGAAGTATAGCTGATAGAAAGGTGTATAAAATGAGACAGAAGGAGGCGAAACAGATAATATATGCTGCTAAAGTATCAAAAGAGGAAGAAATTGCCAAATCTGTAAATAGGGGGATAAAACCTTCTTCAGATATATTAGTGATAGGAAGAAGAAAAACTGCAGCATCATGAAGCTTAGTACCAGCAATAATACAAACATTGATGGGAATAAGGAGGTTGCTGCCATTTCAATAGCTACTTCTGTTCAGTTTTCTCAAAGACACTTTACAATATACTATAGATGGATATAGCATTGCTTCCAGCTGTACGGATTCAGCTCCAGTGATCTTAGAAGCCGATGTCTTAGAAGAACATGAACGATTAAAGATAAATAAGGCAATGGGTCCAGATGGCATCCACCCCAGAGTTCTTAAGAATTCAAATTTGTCATTGCTACCCCCCTGACTGATTTGTTTAACACATTTCTGTTAACAGGAGATGTTCCTGAGGATTGGAGAATGGGCCAGTGTTGTGCCTATCCACAAGAAGGGCAGTAGAGAAGAAGCTGGTAACTACAGGCCAGTTAGCTTGACATCAGTTATAGTTAAAATGATGGAGACTCTACTCAAAAAGAGGATAAATCAGCACCTAAAAAACAATAACTTATTGGACCCAAATCAGCATGGATTTACTGAAGGCAAATCATGTCAGACTAATCTCATTGATTTCTCTGACTATGTCACAAAGGTGTTGGATCAAGGTGGTGCCGTGGATATTGCCTATCTGGACTTCAGCAAAGCCTTTGATACGGTTGCACATAAAGAGCTGCTAGATAAATTAGTGAGATTGACTTAATCCCTGGATAGTTCAGTGGATTTGCCTGGCTGAAGCGTAGACATCAGAGAGTTGTTCTTAATGGCGAGTATTCTGAGCAGAGTCAGGTTACAAGCGGTGTGCCACAAGGGTCTGTTCTGGGTCCTATTCTTTTCAATATGTTTGTGAGTGACATAGGGGAAAGTTTGGTAGGGAAGGTTTGCCTATTTGCCAATGACTCTAAAGTGTGCAATAGAGTTGATATTCCTGTAGGCGTCTGTAATATGGTAATTGATTTAGCATTACTAGATAAATGGTCAAAGCAATGGAAACTGCAGTTTAATGTTTGCAAATGTAAAATAATGCTCCTGGGGAAAAGGAATCCTCAATCTGAGTATTGTATTGGCAGTTCTGTGTTAGCAAAAACTTCAGAACAGAAGGATTTAGGGGTAGTGATTTCTGACAGTCTCAAAATGGGAGAGCAGTGTGATTGGGCGGTAGGGAAAGCAAGTAGGATGCTTGGCTGCATAGCTAGAGGTATAACAAGCAGGAAGAGGGAGTTTGTGATCCTGCTATATAGAGCGCTAGTGAGACCACATTTGGAATACTGTGTTCAGTTCTGGAGACCTCACCTACAAAAAGATATTGACAAAATTGAATGGGTCCAAAGATGGGCTCCAAGAATGGTGGAAGGTCTGAAGTATAAAACGTATCAGGAAAGACTTAATGAACTCAATCTGTATAGTCTGGAGGACAGAAGGAAAAGGGGGGACATGATCAAAACATTCAAATATGTTAAAGGGTTAAATATGGTTCAGGAGGGAAGTGTTTTTAATAGGAAAGTGAACACAAGAACAAGGGGACACAATCTGAAGTTAGTTGGGGGGGGAGATCAAAAGCAACATGAGAAAATATTATTTTACTGAAAGAGTAGTAGATCCTTGGAACAAACTTCCAGCAGACATGGTTGGTAAATCCACAGTAACTGAATTTAAACATGCCTGGGATAAACATATATCCATCCTAAGATAAAATACAGGAAATAGTATAAGGGCAGACTAGATGGACCATGAGGTCTTTTTCTCCCATCAATCTTCTATGTTTCTATGTTTCTAAGACTCGGGGTGGCTCACAACAATAATAAACAGTCTACAAATTCAATATTAAAAAAAAACAATTTAAAAGCCCCTATAGTAAAATAATCACAGAATCCATTCAAACCATACACAAACCAAGATAGTTGGGGGATATGTCAGTTTCCCCAAGGTTCCACTTACCTTTGCTACCGGATCACACCACAACATTCCGTGTGCATCCCCTGATGTAATTTTGCTTCCGTGCATGTTTAGTAGCAGGATTCAGCCTGAAACATAGCTGAGGAGCTGATCAGCTGTGCTTTGGATGAAGAAATAAAGGTATTAACCTGGAGGTGGGTGGGCAGGCTCTTTTTCAAGCAGCGGAACAGGAGAAGCCATCCAAACACAGGAAAATTTGCCAATAATTCCCCAAAAATATGGCGGCACCCACAGACTGGCACCAACTGATAGGCAATCTGATCCGAGCCCTTGAGATACACACACCAGATTCACTTTCTCAATTTGATATCTTCATTAAGGGAAAGGAGAAAAGTGAAAATTGTAGTGGGAACCTGTTCTAAAAATACATGATGTGAGATGTCAAATGGTCCATGACTCTTAAATCAACTAATAAAATGTCTTTGCGTCAACTCATGATTGTTGAGCTGAGGAACAACCTGTAGGAATCTGAGAGAAAGGAATCTGAGGGGAAAACTCTTCCATTGTACATTATGAAGAACTTATGGGTTCATTTGTTATTCAAAAGTAACAGGGTTTTTCATGGAATCTATTAAGGCAGCCATCCAATAGTCTTAAATATGATTGCCTTGGCCTTATCCAAATTTCTGAAACTCCTTGATGGGAAGCTTGCATGGATCCCTGCATATTCTGGCTTGAGCATTAATATGAATTAAAATGATAGAATACTAGGAGGTACAATGTGAAAGGATCTAGTCCCTTATCCTTATTCCAGCCATGGAATCCAAATTTAAGTATTCCAGAAAGATAGTTATCCAATGACCATGAACATTCAATATAAAGGACCTCTTGATATTTGGTATCATCGTCGAACTCTTTTTGTTTTTGGAAAGTCCCACCTCCAGTATTATTTTCCTCTGAACTTTTCCTATATTTTAGCTTCATAGTTGTGCTTCAGCATAGATTGAAAAGATTGCTTATTTATTTGACACCCACCCCTATTTTTTCCTTGAATTTAAATGATTAACTACAGAAAACATCCCCCTTTCCCCAAGAAAAATACTACCACAAAAACAAAACCATCAAAACAGTCTGTAAGATGTGACATACCACGACCCACTTAAGTAATTATTTCTCACCAAATCAGTGATTAGACTCCCCTAACATTCTGACTCCAGTAGTGAGGAAAAAAGCAATTTTAAAGTTTTCCTTGAGGTTAAAATGGTTGGGACCACCCAAATCTTGGGAGAATTGTGCCCCCCCCCCTTTCAGGCAGCAGGCATCACAATAGAATTGGCATATCTCCTCGGTCCCATTAGATGACATTTCTTCACAGAATGAACCTACAGCATTGTACATTTTTCTAAAACATCTTATGGTAGAATCCAATAATCCTCTTCTATCTATGATACTTTTTCCAATAATTAAATGGCTGTTGCCTTTTATGAGATCTCAGCATTTGTTCCAAAAGTTTGATGACGCATTCAGAGATGATCATGAGATACTGCAGAAAGAAAGAGAGGAGCTAAAAGTCCTACACTGCAAATAGTCATCAGGTCACATAATGTTGTTATGTGTCAATGTTTTCTCATAAGCCTTTTCAATGACAAATGTTACTACATCTTTCCAATGGTTTGCTGAAATAGCTGCTCTTAACTAAAACCAGTGAGTTTTTTTAATTAAAAAAAACCCTTAACTTTGGCTGAATTTTGCTCTAAATAAAAACATATAAATGAATAACAGTTCAGAATTTAAGATCTTAACACCAGTATTTCCCGTGCAAATATTGTTGGGTGTGGACAATTTCTTTTTAAAATAAACCAAGAAAAAAAACCCCCAAACAGTGCACATTTCTTTGGGTAACACCACAGAAAGAAATGTAGAACACAATAAAATCCATTCAGAATACTGTACACCCAAGTAGATAAAGTCTGAACTTTATGAAAATTACAAAGTATTCTTGTAAGTTATAGAAATAATTAATGGGTAAAAAGATTTGTCCATTTTCATTATGTAGCATAATGCTGTTGATAAGACCCCTCCAAATTTTTTACTATTAGATAATAAGTTTTGCCTCTAGGTGGGATTTGAAATTTAGCCAGGGCTTTATCATCCTGACAGGCTAAAAGCTAAGGGAGTTCTAAGGTTGCATGTTATTTCAAACATAATACAATTAAATATTTTTGATAAGATATAAGGAGGCCCACCTAAGAATATTTGACAATGCCGATTCAAGGTGAAAGTGAAACTAAGAAAGGCTTTCTTCAAATTTGCAACAGTTATATACACCTCAATAAAAATAAAGAGTATTGTTCCTGGCATGGTAATAGATTTGACTAACCAAGAGGTCATTTGTGAAGACACTGTATTATAATGGCTTAATGTGCTCTTCAGTCGACTTTTAACTGAATGGAACATTGTTATGATGTTCTCTTTCAGAAACTAATAACAATGTAAAACATAATAACAACAACAATCAAAACAACAGGACCAAAGTGGTTGATGTGCTTGGCCATAATCAAAAGATCTGAATGCAACAGAAACAGATGGAATCTCAATTCATCAAATAAAAAAGCTGCATTGGTTACAACAGCAACTTTATTAGAACATTATCTTTGACTATATCCTAGGAAAAAAATCTGTTAGTCAAAAGGATCAAATCTAGTCAGAATTATTTGCTAGGTTGTATGTAAACACTATAGTAGGATTAGGAGTAATAATAATAATTCAGAAAGTATAAATATCTAAAAATTGAAGTTGAAGGATTATGGCATTTACTTGTTTCATATACTGTATCTCTATCACTATCTATCATATCTATTATCTATTATCATCTATCTATCTATCTATCTATCTATCTATTTATCTTTCTTTCTTTCTATCTATCTATATCTATCTATCTATCTATCTATCTATCTATCTACCATATCTATCTATCTATCTATCTATCTATCTTTCTTTCTATCTATCTTTCTTTCTTTCTTTCTTTCTATCTATCTATCAATCATCTATCTATCTTTCTATCTATCTGTCTATCTGTCTATCTATCTTTCTATCTATCTTTCTATCTATCTATCTTTCTTTCTATCTATCTATCTTTCTATCTATCTATCTATCTATCTTTCTTTCTTTCTATCTATCTATCTTTCTATCTATCTATCTTTCTTTCTATCTATCTATCTTTCTATCTATCTATCTATCTATCTATCTTTCTTTCTTTCTATCTATCTTTCTATCTATCTATCTATCTATCTATCTTTCTATCTATCTTTTTATCTATCTATCTATCTATCTATCTTTATTTCTTTCTATCTATCTTTCTATCTATATATATATATCTATCTTTCTATCTATCTATCTATCTATCTTTCTATCATCTATCTATCTATCTATCTATCTATCTATCTATCTATCTATCTATCTATCTATCTATCTATCTATCTATCTATCATCTATCTTTTAGCATCTGTCTGAAAAAAACAAAGGAAATGTTCTTAAGTTTGGGACCTGCTGATCAGCTATTGGATGTTTAAGCTGGAGGAACATTTATGAAGCGAGCCAACAATAGGTATTCCTTTGGAGCTGATTTTGCCAGAAAAGAAACTTGAATTTCTGGCCTATCATGATAGCAGCCCCTTTAGACTACTTAGATGTCTATTCCAAAGTAGCAGACAAAAACATGTGTCTTTATGTTGTGATGCAAGCTTGGACCTTTATTGTTTGTTTGTTTGTTTGTTTGTTTGTTTGTTTGTTTGTTTGTTTGTAGAACATATAAATTGTCTCAGTTCAAAGGATTTTATATAATTTCAAATAGCAAGACCAATACCCATAATAAAAAAGAATTAAAATCCAATTAATAGTTAAAAATGACCACCAAAAGCAAAGATTGAATCTTAGAAACATAGAAACATAGAAGACTGACGGCAGAAAAAGACCTCATGATCCATCTAGTCTGCCCTTATTTCCTGTATTTTTATCTTAGGATGGATATATGTTTATCCCAGGCATGTTTAAATTCAGTTACTGTGGATTTACCAACCACGTCTGCTGGAAGTTTGTTCCATCTTAAATCAAACCCAAGATATGATAAAAAGTACATTGAAACAGAGCCGTTTTAACTCATTGGTAGCATTGTGGTGGGACTATAGTTAACTCTGGGAAGAGAGTTAAAGTGAGGCTGTTCCAGAGAAGCTTGACCTCTAACTTAACCCTCACAAACATCACAAATTTAATGCCTACAGCACATCACTCACAAGTACATAAATGCCTGCATCACAACATTGCCATGTATGTTGTATCACTTGCCCTTGCATGGGGCCTGTGTTGGAATATTTCTCTGAACAGATTCCAGGTTGGCCGCATCACCTCAGCCTGGCCAGACTGAGGCGGGGTCATTTTGAACTACATTTGATCTCCCACTCATCTGTGGCATCTCCCTATAATCGATTCCCCCCAATCTTGCATTTTCTCAGTTAGCTGAATTGGATCTGGGAATAGAACGGAATGTAGTGGAGTGGAGTGGATTGGAGTGGAGTGGAGTAGAGTAGAGTAGAGTAGAGTAGAGTAGAGTAGAGTAGAGTAGAGTAGAGTAGAGTAGAGTAGAACAGAACAGAACAGAACAGAATTCTTTATTAGCCAAATGTGATTGGACACACAAGGAATTTGTCTTTGGTGCGTATGCTCTCAGTGTACGTAAAAGGAGATGCATTTGTCACTTAATAAGCAATCAGAATACATGTAAAAGAGTAAAAGCAGAGTTATTGGCCATACATAATGATGACCTATTCTCACTAAGCCTTCAAACCCGAGCTGTGGGGGCCATCAGGTACAGAACTGGAATGAGGAGGTGTCTAATTTTCCATCCCACCTTTTATTGCTCCAAAGGAAAAAAAGGAGATAATGTTTGACAATCTCGCTCAGAAGTGTTTGACACATTGAGGGGAAAAAGGAGTGCTGCTCTCTCTCCTCCCCCCCCCCCCCCCGTACTGCAGCACAGAAGCACTTGCTGAACTCATAGTTTTGAGCTCCATCAGCAAGCTACAGTAGCTATCTGGACAATGTTTAGAAAAGTGGATTGTTCCACTCAGCAAGACTGAGGCAGCCCTGGGTTTTTCTGTGAAAAATACAAAAAAACCCCCAACCCTGCATTAGCTGGAGCTTTCTGGAGAAAATCAGAAGAAAATGTGAACTCATGGGTGTCCAAAGGAACCGGCTGATTAGGTCAGAATGAGGAAAGCAACGTCAAAGCCTTTCTGTGCGTGCTCCATCCCTTTTACACGTGCATGCAACATTGTGATGTACAGTATGTCGTGCTGCTTTCATCCTTGTGCCCAGTAATGGGCAGCCAAAATTTTTACTGCCACACTGTGGGTGGGGCTTATTTTGTGCGTGTGGCTTAATGGTCATGTGACTGGGTAGAAGTGGCTTGCCGGCCATGTGATCAGGTGGGAGTGGCTTGAATGATCATCATCGTTCAAGTGAACTGTCAAGTTCTCAACTTACAACCTTACCAGTGTTGCTCGCTGGGTGACAATTTGCTTTGTGTTTCCTGTGCTCTCCTTCCTGGGTTGTCCCCCCCCCATCTCAGGCTGGGTGAACGGGTGCTGCCAGAAGCATAAATACCGCCAGTATCATTTCTACCCACGCCTTCTGCTTGCACCTCAGGCGGGAGGTGGCCGCGTGAGGCTGGAGGGGAGCTGGACAGGAGAGAGGGAAACTCGTCCGATGCCACAAAGGAGGAAAGAGGAAAAAAGCAAGGAGCGCAGACGCAGCAGCAGCAGCAGGGAAAAAAGGAGAGCGAATCTGAGATCAGTAATCCAAGAAATGACAGCCGCCAATCAGCTGGAGCTGTGTACACATCTTCATTTCTGTCCTGTTTGTGCCCTACCTGCAGTTGTTACTGGCGGAGAGAAGGGAATATACAGTAAGAGTCACTTTGTTTGAATGAAATTTTTAAAAAATTTCTTATTTAATTATTTTCCTTATCTTTCTTATTTTCTAAGCAACTCCACTGAACATATCTGTTTGTTTAATTGAATTTCTGGGCTGCCCTTTTCCTATGGACTCAGGGAGGCAAAATCAGTACAATACACATCAGAGAAACCCAATACAGTGGTACCTCAAGATACGAACCCCTCGTCTTACGAACAACTCGTGATACGAACCCGGGGTTCAGAAAAATTTTGCCTCTTCTTACGAACTTTTTTTGAGTTACGAACCGGCATTCGGAGACTGCTGGGAAGCCGCGCGGCTGTTTTAAAAGGTGACATCCGGGCGGCGGGGCTTCCCAGAAGCCTCCCGAACGCCGGTTTGTAACTCGAACAAAGTTCGTAAGAAGAGGAAAAAATTTTCTGAACCCCGGGTTCGGTTCGGGAGGTTGCTGGGAAGCCCCCCAGCCCAGCTGTCACCTTTTAAAACAGCCGTGCGGTTTCCCAGCTGTCTCCCGAAGCCGACCGCGGAAGTTCAGCTTTGGCGTTCGGCTTCGGGAGACAGCTGGGAAGCCGCGCGGCTCTTTTAAAAGGTCGCAGCCAGCCTGGGGGGCTTCCCAGCACCCCCCCGAACCCGGGTTTGGGTTTTGGGGGGGTGCTGGGAAGCCCCCCAGGCCGTCTGCGACCTTTTAAAGCAGCCGCGCGGCTTCCCAGCTGTCTCCGAACGCCGAACGCGGAAGTTCGGCTTTGGCGTTCGACTTCAGGAGACAGCTGGGAAACTGCGCGGCTGTTTTAAAAGGTCGCAGCCGGCCTGGGGGGCTTCCCAGCACCCCCCCGAACCCTGAACCTGGGTTCGGGGGGGTGCTGGGAAGCCCCCCAGGCCGGCTGTCACCTTTTAAAACAGCCGCGCGGCTTCCCAGCAGTCGCTGAAAGCCGTTTTTTTTGCGGGGGGGTTTTTGGTTGCACGGATTAATTGACTTTACATTGTTTCCTATGGGAAACAATGTTTCGTCTTACGAACCTTTCGTCTTACGAACCTCCTCCTTGCACCAATTAAGTTCGTATCATGAGGTATTACTATATAAACCTAAAAACAGTATAAAACCAAGTTCAAAACCCCTCATACTAAAAGCATTAGACTAACACTCGTTCACAATCAATCATTCATAGCATTGATCAGAGCATGAGGCAATGCTCAATGGTTCCAAGCCTGCTAGCAGAGGTGTGTTTTTAAGGCCTTACGAAAGACCAGGAGGGTGGGGGGGGCGGCACAAATCTCTGGGGGGGAGCTGATTCCAGAGGGTCAGAACTGCCACAGAAAAGACTCTTCCTCTGGGTGCCGCCAGGTGCCGCTGATTTTTTTATATAATAAATTTTATTAATTTTTAAAATAGTAACAGATACACACTACATAAAACATAGTGCACAGTGATATGTGTTCCTACCACCCAACATCATTCAGACCCCTCCACAAAAATGAGGGTTTACCTTTTTTATATCATTTTAAACCAAGAACATTATAATATTTAGAAATTATAGAGTGGTTCCAGTTTATTCTTTATAGCGTGGTCTCGAATTCTACTGATCATATAACCTCTAACCCCATCCCATCATCCCATCAGTTCCTTGACTTTATTTTCATTAATCATATCCATTTTTATATTCATAATTTCATAATTCGTAATTATATTCATAATTTCATAATTCATAATTATATTCATAATTTCACAATTTGTAATTACAGTATATTCATAATTTCATAATTCATAATTATATTCATAATTTCATAATTTGTAATTACATTCATAATTTCATAATTGGTAATTATATTCATAATTTCATAATTCATAATTATATTCATAATTTCAAACTGAATGTATTCTACCATGTACCGGTACCAATTTTGTATTGTCCATTTTGTTGCATCCTTCCAACCTAAAACTATTACCGCTCGGGCACTTTCTATAGCTGCTTCTTTAATTTCTCAGAATTCCCCCATATCACTCCTTATTACTAAGGCTGCCATCTCCTTTGTAATCACCCATTTTATATTTAACATCCTATTAATTTTCTCTTGCACCTCTTTCCAGAATTTCTGCACTACCAAACACTCCAAAAACATCCCTCTCTCCCGGCATCCATACCAAGCTGACGGGACCCAGAGAAGGCCCACTCTGGGAGCTCTAACCGGTTGCTGGGATACATTATTATTATTATTATTATTATTATTATTATTATTATTATTATTATTAATATTAATATTATTATTAATTAGATTTGTATGCCCCTCTCCGAAGACTCAGGGCGGCTCACAACAGCATATAAAAAACAGTATAACAATGGGACAAATCTAATAATAAAATATATAAAAACCCCAACGATTAAAAACCATACAGCACATACACTCCAAACGTGAAATATAATAAGCCTGGGGGAGATGTCTTAGTTCCCCCATGCCTGGCGATATAGGTGGGTCTTGAGTAACTTGCGAAAGACAAGGAGGGTGGGGGCTGTTCTAATCTCCGGGGGAAGTTGATTCCAAAGGGCCGGGGCTGCCACAGAGAAGTCTCTTCCCCTGTAAGCCGCCCTGAGTCTAAGGAGAAGGGCGGCATAAAAATCGAATAAAATAAATAATAAATAAATAAATGAGGCCCGTAAGTAATCTGGTCCTAAACCATGTACGGCTTTATTGAATTTTACTGAATTTAAACATGCCTGGGATAAACATATATCCATCCTAAGATAAAATACAGAAAATAGTATAAGGGCAGACTAGATGGACCATGAGGTCTTTTTCTGCCGTCAGACTTCTATGTTTCTATGTTTCTATTATAGGTCATAACCAACACTTTAAATTGCATTCGGAGACCAATCGGTACCCAATGCAGCTTGTAGATGGTGAGACATCTAATGCTCCGCCTGTTTTCTCCACAACATCAACAATCCTGTGGGCTGAGAAAGAATGACTAGCCCAAAGTCACCCAGATGGCTTTCATGCCTAATGATGGCTTAGAACTCACAATCTCCTGGTGCTTAACCACTACCCCAAATTCATTGGAAACTCACAGCAAATGGGACAAGGATGACTGTTATGGCTACTGTGAGACAGCTTTGTTGCTGAGAACTTAGGGGGAAAAAATAGCTAAAGATAATTTGGCACAAGGAAGGCTTGTTCCTCTTTTACAAGTTTAAAGCAGTTTATGTCATTGTAGTTTAAAAAAAAATATGAACCTCGTGAACTTGGAGGAAATTAAACAATCCAGATGCAAAATTAAGAATGTTAAATGAAGAAATAAATTATTTCGACTCTAAAAATGTGAAAGCAAAACTAAATATTGTTTGAGAGATATTATTTATGTATTTTAAACTGTGTTTTCCAAGCATTTTTTTTGCCACCAAACATATTTTTTTCTGAAGAAATTGAGGTAATGCCCAACAAGTCAGAATAACACCTCAAATATATATAGTAATATAACCATTTTGAAAAACTCATGCAACTTCAATAATTGAAAGTACCAAGAAACATGCCTTGGTATCTTGTCTAAAGGGTGAGTCTCTTCATAATTCTAAATGGAAACACATTCCAATCTTTGGACTCAACATAAGAGAAAAACATTTTTTTTCTTGTAAATACTGATATTCACAAAAGGGCAATGTCTCATTTTCATAGGCTTCTCCTAATACAAAATCTGTGAATAACTAAACACAGGGATCTATTATTACCTATAGTGGACTTGCCCAGTTGCTAAAAAAAATTGGCCCAAAATCAAAAGCTTTCTAGAGCAAATTGTGGCACAGACAATTTTTTAAAAACCTAAACTTTTCCTCCTTAGTATTTGAGTTTCCTTTCATTAAACTGGATGGAAGCTGATAGAGAAAAACAAACATTAATGAGAAATTTTAGCACTGTATTAATATGAATTCTGCGGAGTGGAGGACCTTCAAAGAAATATGATGAGCATGTGTGAGTACAATACTAAGAAGGTGAAGGCACAGCCATTATCTGAATATTCAGGGACAGAACAGAATTAATGCAACCTAGTCAATATTAGTCATCCCCAATCTGTCTCTTTGTTAGACTAGGCCTACCTAGTTCTCGTCATTGTTCATAGTATGGTTTAGCCTTCAGACCCCTTATCATCTTTGTTGGCCTTCTCTGTACTCTTTCTAGGGTCTCATCATCTTTTCTGTATCACGTTCACCAGAACTGGGTGCAGTACAGTATTTCAGATGTGGCCACACTAATGCTGGTTTTATACATTAAGGGGTTTTAAGTTAGTTTTTAGTATTGGATTTTTACTGTATATTATTCATGTATATTGTTCATGACTGTTGTTAGCCGCCCCGAGTTTTCGGAGAGGGGCGGCATATAAATCCAATAAATTGAATTGAATTGAATTGAAATGCAGTTTGTAGCAATACTATCACTTCACCAGGACCGACACAGACTTCAGAGGATAATCAGAACTGCAGAAAAAACAATTGCTGCCAACCTGCCTTCCATTGAGGATCTGCATACTGCACAAGTTAAAAAGAGGGTGGGGAAAATATTTACTGACCCCTCACATCCTGGACACAAATTATTTCAACTCCTACCCTCAAAACGTCGCTACAGAGCACTGCACACCAAGACAACTAGACACAAGAACAGTTTTTTTCCGAACGCCATCACTCTACTAAACAAATAATTTCCTCAACACTGTCAGACTTTCTACTAAATCTGCACTTCTATTCTACTAGTTTTTCTCATCATTCCTATCACCCATTTCCTCCCATGTTGACTGTATGACTGTAACTTGTTGCTTATATCCTAAGATTTTTATAAATATTGCTTCCTCATTGCTTATTTGACCCCTATGACAATCATTAAGTGTTGTACCACATGATTCTTGACAAAAGTATATTTTATTTTATGTACGCTGAGAGCATATGCACCAAGACAAATTCCTTGTGTGTCCAATTACACTTGAAATAAAAATTCTATTCTATTGATGGTATTCCGCTGTTGATGCAGCCTAGGACTACATTGGCTTCTCTGGCAGCTGCACTGCTGGCATGTACTTAAGTGGCTGTCCACCAAAACCCCTCTCACACTTGCCACTGTTGAGCCAGGGACCACTTATTCTAAATCTGTGCATTTGGTTTTTCTTGTCTAAAAGTAGTACTTTACTTTTCTCGCCAGAGAACTGAATTTTGTAGGATAGGGCCAGGGCTTACCTCACTGCTGGTTCACTTCCTGATGTGCCACATGCAATATTCTCTAGTCCTGTTTTCTGTAAAGCGCATTCCTGTGAGGTAGACTGAGCTGAGAAAGACCCATTCCGCCTTCTCAGGAGTGGAGCAACAAACATAGGGAAAATACATTGCTCATGCTTTGTCATTCAAACTAATGAAGCAGTTATAATGATTTTTCTTGATTGCAGTTCACTGGATATTGAAAATCAGGCTTAGTTTTCCAAAGCAATAGGGCCATACCCATTTTTTAAAACTGTGTGAACAGCTCTAAGGACTTCATATTATTGAATTTAGATAATGACAGGTCTGCTTTTTATCTCCCCTAAGATAATAAACAAAACCCAGTATGAGAATCTGTGTTAGAGAGACCTACTTTTTAAAAAATCTGTTAGATTCTGATAGTCATTTTTAAGTTTTGGTGGTGCTTTGCTTGCAAACAATTGCCTGTAGGTTTATTATCATATCTGTCAACAATTAAATATTTAAAAGGCAAATAATCCCATTCCCATTCCCAGCTCAACTTTTCCATTTTCTGTCATTCCTGCAGGAGAACCCAGACTGAGTTTGAACTTTGAAAGCTAGGAGAGGTGCTTTAAACATTTGCATCCCATCATCTTCCATTCCTTTTCCAGCGTTCCATATAGCTGGGGTGCCTGGTATTAAAATGCTGCTGGTGACAGTCTAGGTTTTACAAGTTATTGCTGCTCATATTCCACAGTGAATAATAAATCCTCAAGGAGATCTTTAATATAAACATTAATAGTTTCCCACATCTTTGTTTAGAGACTCAGCCAAGGATTTTCTAAACTTGAAGAACTTATTCTTCCCAGGGAAAAAAATGGTTCTACTTAAAAGCTCCCACATTTTTAACCTTTCTAAGATCAGGCTTATTAAAAAAAAACTCAGACCAAATTTACAAACTGTTGTATTGTGTTATTTTGAGTTATTTCCCAGGATTTGATTCCAGTTAGATTAGGCTAGGTGGGCAGGTAGGTGTTTGTGTGTCTGTCTGCCTAGGTCTGTTTATATACTGCTCAAAACAACAACAACAAAGGAAACATTCAAAGAACACATCCTAGATCTGAATGAATGAAATATTCTCATTGAATACTTTGTTCTGTACAAAGTTGGATGTGCACAACAACATGTGAAATTGATTGTCAATCAGTGTTGCTTCCTAAGTGGACAGTTTGATTTCACAGAAGTTTGATTTACTTGGAGTTATATTATGTCGTTGAAGTGTTCCCTTTATTTTTTGAGCAGTGTATATACATCCACAGAGTCTTTCCTTGTTTAGAGATTCCAGTTGGTTCCCGCAAAATGGTCATTAAGTGACTATGAGAGAGAAATAGCAATAGCAATGGCACTTAGACCTTGAGGCAGCCTATTGACCCCTACAATTTGGCTCCTCATTTATCCACCTCAGAAGGATGGAAGGCTGAGTCAGCCTTGAGCCAGGTGAGATTTGAACTGAAATAAAAAATTAGCTGAACGACACCCACATGCATGTTAGAGGTGAGCTAGGGCAATGGCTGATGTGCCAGCAGATATGGCCTTGCGTGCCACCTGTGCCATAGGTTCACCATCACTGGTCTAGCTCCTTGTATTTAATGCCTACAGTTGTTTTATCAGCTGCGATTGCCCCTGGAAAATAAGATTCCAGCTACTTTCCTTGCAGCGCTGGTAAAGTCTAGGCAGCCTTTTTGTAACATGCTTTATGGGATGCTGCACTTGTTTTGAAACACAACTTGATTCAAACTTTGGCTATTGTTTTATTGTTGAATAGTGAAAGGGCAGGAGAAGAGAGTAATACACACTGTGATAATATACTGCATGTTATATTCAGAAGAAGATAGGACCTATATCAATTAAGCATTCATCCTAATAAAGTAGCCATAAAACTCCCCAATCCATTAATAAGCATTACTAAGCTCCATCGGAACACAAGTATCTAAGAAAATAAGGCTATTTTAGAGCTTTCTTTTAAAAAGAAAAAGAAGCAGATATTCAAACAGGGAAGTTAATAATAAAATTAGATTTTGATAACTGTTCTTTGCTCCTGACCTTTAAGTTATATTTATTTTTTAAAGTCTCTTCATCTATACTTATGGCATGTGTTTAAAATAATGTGCTTGTAAAAGAAGGGTTTTTTTTTAAAGATCAGGGAAATTATGTTGAAATTAAACACTTAAAAGCCATAATTGGAGGTAAACTGGAAGTCTCTAATGGGACATTAGTATTTAATTGTGTCATGGAGCAACAATAAATTTTCTTCCAGAGCTGTTTTCATAATGAAGATAAAGTACTAACGATTACTTAAAATATGTAGGACACAACTTCGTCCAGGAAGATAGCGAGGGCTCATGTCCTCTTTATGGCATTTTCACTTCATTGTACAACAATCTTAGTGACCTTAGTGTGAGTAACAGCTCATTCTACAGGCATCAAGTAACTCCAACACTTATTTATTTATTTCCGTAATCAGGATCTAATCTCCTGGAACCAAATCAATAAAAATAACTGTAGTGAAAGGGGGAAACGCTGCAAAGCTACACATGGATGTCTTATAGAAACTTTATGAGGATCCTGCATATTGTTTGATGTTTCCCCCAAGGAATGAAGTGTTCTAACCTTCAACATGAAAACTACATGTGGGCGGAACTCTTAAAATCTCTCCATACCTCAGATCCTATCAGACTCTCAACCTCCAGTCCAACAGGAAAACAATAAATGGTTTATCACCACATCTTTCTTACTGTCATGGTACAAATAGAGAATACAACATATTTATTTATTTGATTTATATTTTAATTTTCCACCAAGAGCCAAAGGCAACATAAGCTGCTTCATTTTCCCCCCATAACAACCCAGTAGAATAGATGGGGTTGAAACCGATTGGCATAAGGTCACTGAATGAATTTTTATCATTGAATCTCCCAGCATAAAATGCAATACTTTAACCCTACACTTACCTGGTTTCTTTGTTGTGTAGAAAATATTCTTATTGATCCTCTTTCACTAGGATGAATTACTTGAACATCTGTAAATATATTTTTTCTCTTAGGTGTAGAAAGGATTGTAAATGTCATGATATCTTTATGTCATATCTGCTGAGGGACACATTGTTATTGAGTTTTCAGATATATATTTAAACTCTTAAGGAGTTCCCACAAGAAACAAGATTTTTAGCTCAATTATAAAGATATTTCATGGTGATAGTTTCAATTCCCGAGAAAGAGAAATAAAAACCTTGGTACATAGCCATTGCCTGCATTTGCCAGTTTTCCTAATTTACTGTTTTCCGTATGGTAACTTTTATTTATTTATTTTATTCATTTGTCCAATACACAAATACATAGGAAGAAAATAGACATGTGGTAATACATATAAGGGTAAAAGTGAACTTAGAGGAGAGGATATATGAAAGGAAGAGAATATATATGATAGGTGAAAGAGAGGAAAGACAATTGGACAGGGGACGAACGGCACACCAGTGCACTTATGTACGCCCCTTATTGACCTCTTAGTAACCTGGAGAGGTCAATCGTGGAGAGTCTAAGGGAGAAATGTTGGGGGTTAGGGGTTGACACAATTGAGTCCGGTAATGAGTTCCACGCTTCGATAACTCGATTGTTGAAACCATATTTTTTACAGTCAAGTTTGGAGCTGTTCGTATTAAGTTTGAATCTGTTGCGTGCTCTTGTGTTATTGCGGTTGAAGCTGAAGTACTCATTGACCAGTAGGACATTGGGGCGTATGATCTTGTGGGCAATACTCAAATCGTGTTTTAGGCGATGTAGTTCTAGGCTTTCTAGGCCCAGGATAGGAACTACAGTTTCCAGATAACATCTTGGAAATTGCTCTCCAAGATGGCGCCGATGATGGCTGCCTCAGTGAAATGCTCTCAAATAGTGAGATGCTCCAACATGGAGGATAATGTTTATTAGATCTGGAGACTACAAGCTGGAGAAGGGACAGTGTAGACCAGGACGGTCAAACTTGTAGCCTGCAGGGCAGATACGTCATGCGCTGTCCATGTCTGTGCCCGATTTAATGAAGGGGGAAAAGTTTATTTATTTATTTGTTTGTTTGTTTGTTTGTTTGTTTGTTTGAGTTGAAAGGGACCTTGTAGGTCATCAAGCCCAACCCCCTGCTCAAGCAGGAAATCCTACACCACTCCAGCCAGATGGCAGTCCAATTTCTTCTTGAATATGTCAAGAGTCGGGGCATTCACAACCTCTGCTCGCAGGCCGTTCCATTGATTGATTACTCTGACCACCAGGAAGTTCTTCCTTATGTCCAGGTTGAATCTCTCCTTGGTCAGCTTCCATCCTTTGTTCCTCGTCTGGCCCTCTGGTGCCCTGGAAAATAGAGTGACCCCCTCCTCTCTGTGGCAACCCCTCAAATACCTGTATACTACTATCATGTCCCACCTGGCCCTTCTTTTCGCTAGACTATCCATGCTCAGTTCCAACAACCTCTCTTCATATGTCTTGGTTTCCAGTCCCCTTACTATTTTTATTGCTCTTTTCTGTACATTTTCTAGAATTTCTATGTCTCTTTTGAAGTGTAGTGACCAGAACTGAATGCAATACTCCAGGTGTGGTCTGACCAGGGGGCAATATTTACATAAGTTGAGATACGTCACGTGATACCACTGTGACGATGCAAGTTTGACACCCCTGCTGCAGACTGAAGGATCAATGGGCTTAAATGTTATATTTTTACACTCCTAAATACTTTAGAAAGGGCAGGTTTGAGTGAGATTGTTATGGGACTATCAGTGCCTCATGGCCCTAAGCTGCTATGAATATAGACTTACTGTTCTGTCGGGCTCTCTGGTAGAATCCTCCCAAAAATTCAAAGGTACAAATTTCAGACACACACATATTTGAAAATTCAAAACAATGTTCTTTATAATGAAAATTCACTTAAACTAAGCCCTCTTTTGGTATAGCAAAGAGCACTTGTCTCCAAAAAACCTGGTAATTTATACAAGTCCCTTATCAGTTCTGTGATACTTAGCTTGCAGCTGTGAGGCAATTCACAGTCCTTCTTCTTTCACAAAGTGAAACACACTTTGCTCTGGTTTAGTTTCAAAGCGGGGAAAAATCAGCACACCAAGATCAAAGTCAGCAAAGCAGTCATGAAACACAATGATCAGATAATCCTCCACAATGGCCAAACCCACAGGCTGCTATTTATAGCAGCCTCACTAATTACTACAGCCCCACCCAACCACAGGTGGCCTCATTTTCTTTGATAATAATCTCTCAGTTGTTGTTGCCTATGCATCGCTCTCTGCATGCGTGGCTGTATCATTAACTCTTGTTCTGAATCCAAGGAGGAGCTAGATAATTGATCTCATTCTGAGCTGTCTGCAACACTCTCCTCCTCCCTGTTACTCATGTCTTCTTGGTCAGAGGAGCCTTCATCAGCAGATTCCACCCGGGGGGGGGGGAAACAGGCCTGCAGCATGTGGATGTCTCCCCCACATCCACAGTCCTTGGGGCAGGAGCTGGGGCAGAGCTAACCACAACACTTACAATCTGCACCGCTGCACTCCACCTGCATCCCACTTGAACAAAAATAGGAAGAAAGTGTGCTTTTAAAAATAATGTGCATATAACTATTTTGTGAATAATGTTATGAATATTCAATTGTATGTTCCTGTCCTTAAAACATTTAAATAGCTATCCCATATAAAAAGGGGCCTGTACACTCAGTAACAAGAGTATTTTTTAATGTCATGGACTTTGATTAGTGGGGTCTTCTAGTACAATTCTAGTGTCCTCCTAGTAAAATTCAAAACATTTGTTTTAGCTTTAAAACTCTAAACTAGGAGCAGTCCATATACACTGCTCAAAACAATAAAGGGAACACTTAAACAACACAATATAACTCCAAGTAAATCAAACTTCTGTGAAATCAAGCTGTCCACTTAGGAAGCAACACTGATTGACAATCAATTTCACATGCTGTTGTGCACATTCAACTCTGTACAGAACAAAGTGTATTCAATGAGAATATTTCACTCATTCAGTTCTAGGAAGTGTTATTTGAGTGTTCCCTTTATTTTTTTAAACAGTATATTTCATCTTAAAATATGTGCTTTGGAGGGACCCTGAAGACTCGGAAAATGGATAGAAGAGCTGCCGATCGTTCTGACGTGACTGGCAAAACAAGGTAAAGACTGGTTGTGGCAGCACTGGGGAAGGCGGTGGGGGCTCACAGCACAGTGGAGGTCCGAGCCGATGGAGCTGCCGTTTGCAACAGAGCTGACAGGTCGTTAGTGGCACTGCGAGCCCCTACTGCTGCCACTGTCAGCTCTGTTGTGAGCGGCAGCTCCATTGGCTCAGTCTTCCACCATGCTGCGAGTTCCAGCAAGCCCCCGCTGTGCCACCTCCATTGTGCCACCGTGCTGTCCCCTGGTACTACCATGAGCAGCAGCTCTGTCCGTGAGCCCTTCCACCACGCCGTGAGCCCCCGCCATTGCCACTAGTGGCCTGTCAGCTCTGTTGTGAGCGGCAGCTCAATTGGCTCGCCCCTCCACCCCGCCGCGAGCTCCCACAAGCCCCCGCCGCACCGCCCCACCATGCTGCCCCCACCATGCCACCCCCATGTTGCCACGCAGCACCTGCCACTTCCTAGTGCTCCGGCCCTTACCTTGCTCTCGATCTCCTGCAGGTCGATGGGCCATGTCAGAGGAAGCAGGCAGGACGGCCCTGAGCAATACTGCATGTGCTGAGGGATGCCTGCGCCGGAGGAGAGCAGATAGCAGAACACGCAGCCAGAGATTGGGCCGGCTGCTGTTTTTGCTCGCCCCAACTGCTGCTCTAGGCACTGCAGCGAGAATCTCACACATACGTCCTTGTGGTAGCAAGATTTGGGCAAAAATTGCCAATTTCTTTGCTTCTGCACATGTGCAGAAGCAAAAAACCCAGTATATTTTATTGGAATCATGCCAGTTGCACATGCACAGTGTGTGCACACCCGGCAATGATGGATCAAGTCAACGCGCTCCATTTCCACTGTTCTGCCAGGCTCTCTGGTAGGAGCCTCCCAAAAATTCAAGTGTACAAATTTCACACACACACACACGTTTGAAAATTCAAAATAATGTTCTTTATCACAAAATTCAAAATAAACTAAGCACTCTTTTTGTATTGCAAAGAGCACTCATCCCAAAACAACCTGGTAGTTTGTATAAGTCCCTTTATCAGTCCTTAAGTACTTAGCTTTCAGCTGTGAAGAAACATCACAGCCCTTCTTCTTCCACGAAGTGAAGCACACACACACACACGTTGCTCTGCTTTGGTTTCAAAGGCGTGAAAAATCAACAAACAAAGTCCAGAAAACAGCAACACACGATTCCTGAAGAACTGTGATCAAATACTCTTCCACAACGGCCAAACCCACATGCTGCTATTTATAGCAGCAGCCCTAATTACTGGAGTCCCACCCAACCACATGTGGCCTCTCTTATCTCCTGTTATATGTCCTTACTTGGTCTCTTCTACGCATAATTCTGCGCTTGCGTAGGTCCAAGACTTCTTCATCTGAAGCAATGGAAGATAATGAAGATTGACTGCCTGGGCTGTGTGCCAAGCCCCCCTCTTCCAAGTCACTCCCACCTTCTTCTTCGTCCGAGGAAACTAAACTCTGCACAGACTCTGTCGGCAATAACACAGGCCTATGACATGTTGAAGTTTCCCCTGCATCCACCTCCACATTCCCCGGGGCAGGAGCTGGGCCAACCACAACATCCGCCAACAGAATGGCGTTCCTGCCGTTCCGGGTAGTAGTCCATCCCTGCTTCCAACACAATGTGAACTGGTAGAGAAGGTAAATGGAACTCACCTCTGCCACAAACATTCTCACTTGTGATTGCACCGTTTTGTCATCTTTAGCTTTTTAAACCATACTTTGGGCATATGCTTGGGAGGGTCATATGGAGGCTGGGTTGATGCCAAAGGAGGGTTTCCATACTTTTTGCCATTGTTAAGTAACCTGGTAGAAAACTGCATTTCCTTCCACTGATAGTAATATAAACACAATCTCTCATGGCTAGAATGAGGCAGACAGGATAAAAATTGCATTTACAGCTCCTCTTGGATGGAAAATGTTTACATTTTGTTCTGAAAAATATACTGGGCATTTTAATAGTGTAGCTCAAAGTTCAGCTTGTTCAACGTGAAGAGAGCTGTGTGGGTTGGAGGCCCCAAGGTTAGTATGGAGTGTCCTCCCTGAGAATGCTTGCTAAAATATTTCTTACAAGGGAAATAAATTGTATCCAATATGAACTTCTGGTCCTCTCTGATAAAGAATGATCTGGCAAAGATGTGGTAAGAGTTCAAATTCTATCAGGCTATTCTATCAAGAGGAAAACCCGAGACAATGCTCTGGCACATAACTCTTTAGAGTTCTATAAGCCAAATTAAAGACAGGGTAAAAGAAGTGGAAAGATTGTGTGCATTTTCCTAGGAACCAGGGAAGAAGCACAATTTCCTCTTCTGCCCAGATCTGTGATCAAGATGGAAGACACACATACACACATGTGTGTGTGTTTGTGTCTGACACTAGAACACTTAGTGCTTCATGTCCCTATGCAGAATGGACCTGGACATGGGCCACAAGAGAAAATGACAGTTGGGGATCATGGGCAAAACCCACAAAACTGAGAAACATTGTTCTAATTAATACTCATCCCTGCAGGATTTGAGTTAACCAGAACTAACCTATCGTGTGCATGTATGAACTGACTCCCTGTTTTAGTTAGATCGGATGACTTCTTCTGCATAGATTTATCATGCATTTTATTGGGGTTAAGAAGCCCACTCAATTTCTGCATGGTGACATTTCCTTAGGATATATTGCTATCTGGGGAGGTCTGTGATTTGTCGTGCTTTGCATAACTTTGGGGTCTCAAGCACATAAGATCCTTATCTGCTGCTGAATCTGGTCCAGTGGTATGCTAAGTACGCTGGAGCAGAGCTTCTCAAACTTTGTGATGCTGTGACCTCCTAAAATAATACAGTTAATAAAACTGTCAGACTGCATTCTGATTTGGGTCCTGAGCATCCTTGGCCTTCTGTATTGACCCATTTGTCCTGCTGCAAGAAATGAAGAGGTACCGCACTTTGATGGTCTACAGTGGGTGCCCAGGTTTATTGCCAAGATCCAATGTGATGCTCCCAGAAGAGGCATCCCTGGAAGAAATAGAAGGTGAGCCCAGATTTTAGCATTTAGCATTTAGATATACATACCACTTCATAGTGCTTTACAGCCCTCTCGAATTGGTTTACAGAGAGTAAGCATATTGCTTCCAACAATCTGGGTCCTCATTTTACTGACCTTGGAAGGATGGAAGGCTGAGTTAACCTTGAGCCTCGGTCTGCCAAACTGCTTGATCAGCAGAAATAGCTTGCAGTACTGCACTCTAACCACTGCACAATTGAGGCTCTTGTTGGTCTAGGGCAGAGGTGTCAAGCTCACCTCATCATGGCGGTGTCATGTGACCTATCGGGACTTCCACCCTTCACTAAATTGAGTGTGGGCGTGGCCACTGTGTGACGCATCCAGCCCGCGGGCCAGTTGTTTGACAGCCCTTATCTAGGACATTGCAAGAGCATTGATGGCCATCCAAGGACAATCGGAGAAGAATCTGGATACCTAGACCTTGGAGTCTAGTCCATTAAGGCAGAATGTGATCAAACACAGCTCTTTCTAGACTTGCTCAGCTAGACAAGTCCTTGCTGTGGATTGCCAAAATGATATTTTTATTTTTATTTTTATTTTTTTTATCTTTATCTATTTATCTATTTATCTATTTATCTATCTATCTATCTATCTATCTATCTATCTATCTATCTATCTATCTATTTATTAGATTTGTATGCCACCCCTCTCCGAGGACTTGGAGTGGCTCACAACAAGAAAAAAACAGTACAAATCCAATATTTAAAAAACAGTTTAAAACCCTTAACATAAAAACAATCATACATCTCATGCAGACCATACATAAAGTGTATGCTTCTTCAGTAGATTGTTCCTTAAGCAAATGGGCCTGGATAAGATGTGGATGGGTAGAAACAAAGGATGAGCTGGTATGCACACATATGGGAATGGTAATGTCGTGAACAAGAAATTATATTAAAAACTTGTTTTTATTCCATAGAAATAACTACACTGGTTTCCAGAAGCCTTATGTGTTATACTTGATAGAATCCAGGGAATATTAAATAAACAAACTTCATACTTCCTCCAGTTTTGGAACTGGTTTTAATGACAGATTTAGATATTTGCAAATAAATAAATGAATAACTTTCATCTGCCTTAGGAAACAGACTACTTGTTGATGACCTCCAGCCATTTTTAGGCTCAGTATATATTTGACTACAATAACACTGAACTGGTTTCCCCATTGTTGAATTCCCAAAAAGGTGTGTTATATTTATGCACAATGTTCAATGGAGCTTGACCTATTCCCTGTTGCTTTACTGACCACTGACCATTGCAGCAAAAACTTGTGCTTATTGGTGATACTTAGAGATTGGGCTTTTTCCCGATAACATTTTAATATTTTATAAAGTGGAATGCAAAATAATGTCATTGCACAAATATAATGAGGAGACCCTATGCCTTTTCCTCTCCCCTTGCTCCCCCCCCCAAAATAGAGTAGAGCTGAAGTCAGGCACCCGGTTCTCAGATAATAGAGGATAATAATTAGATATTACTCTGGAAACTACAAGGACGTAAAATATTTTGTTGATTAAGAAGACAAGAAGCTTCATCCTCTCAATATAAGGTTTTGCAGGTTTTGAGTCATTTATAAGGATCCTGGCGGATGGAATTCCAGGGGAATCCCAGCAGCACAAAAATGGGTGTTTCGCTGGCAACAGAAGTCCGGAGGTGGGGTTTCCCAGTGAGGGGAGCCTCAGCGAAATTGCAGCATCACAAAAACACGGAAATCCGGAGGTGGGGTTTACCATGGAGGGGGAGCCTCAGGGGAATCCCAGCAGCGCAAAAACAGGCACTTCGGCTGGCAAAAGGGGTGAGTTTTGGGCTTGCACCCATTAATTGCTTTTCCATTGATTCCTATGGGAAACATTGTTTTGTCTTACAAACTTTTCACCTTACAAACCAATTCAAATAACTTCCCGGAACCAATTAAGTTCGTAAGACAAGGTATCACTGTATGTACAAATCCCTCGCTATACCGCGCTTCACCTACTGCGGCTTCACTTCATCGCGGGTTTCTGAGGAAGTCGATCGGCAGATTTAAACAGCCCACCGAACTCGATCGGCAGGTTTTTAAAATATATATATATACAGTGAACCCTCGATCATCGCGAGGGTTCCGTTCCAGGACCCCAAGCGATGATCGATTTTTCGCGAAGTAGCGGTGTGGAAGTAAAAACACCATCTGCGCATGTGCAGATGGTGTTTTTACTTCCACCGCCGCCCGCAGCGCGTTGCTGGGGAGCGCGCGCGCGTTGCTGGGGCCGCTTCCCAGCTGGGGAGCGGATCTGGGGTTTCCCCAAGCGCGCGCGCGTTGCTGGGGCCGCTCCCCAGCTGGGGAGCGGATCTGGGGTTTCCCCAAGCGCGCGCGAGTTGCTGGGGCCGCTTCCCAGCTGGGGAGCGGATCTGGGGTTTCCCCAAGCGCGCGCGCGTTGCTGGGGCCGCTCCCCAGCTGGGGAGCGGATCTGGGGTTTCCCCAAGCGCGCGCGCGTTGCTGGGGCCGCTCCCCAGCTGGGGAGCGGATCTGGGGTTTCCCCAAGCGCGCGCGCGTTGCTGGGGCCGCTCCCCAGCTGGGGAGCGGATCTGGGGTTTCCCCAAGCGCGCGCGCGTTGCTGGGGCCGCTCCCCAGCTGGGGAGCGGATCTGGGGTTTCCCCAAGCGCGCGCGCGTTGCTGGGGCCGCTCCCCAGCTGGGGAGCGGATCTGGGGTTTCCCCAAGCGCGCGCGCATTGCCGGCTCCGCTTCCCAGCTGGGAAGCGGAGCTAGGCTGCCCCATGGGCACGCATGCGCAGATGGTGGAGTTTACTTCCGGGTTGAAAACTAGCGAAATAGCCCTTTCGCGATCCTTGAGGACGCGAAACTCGAGGGTTCACTGTATATCTAAAATTGTAAATACTGTATTTAAATACTGTATCTAAAATAAATACTGTGTGGGAAGGGTTTATAAACACTTAAAACGATGAAAACTTACCAAACAATTACAATATAAATACTTAAATAAGTACTATCAGTCGATAAATTCCCCATCGCGGATTTCACCTATCGCGGCCAGGTCTGCAACGTAGCACCAGCGATAGGTGAGGGACTACTGTATATAGAAAATATTAATATGGATGTTGACCCACAAGATCCGGAAAAACATTGCAAGTTGACAGTGTTTTTTCAAACTTGGTGACTTTTAAGAAGTGTGGACTTCAACTCCCAGAATTCTGCAACCATCAACATGACTAAAGGACAGCAAGTTCCAGTGCCCAGAGACTTGCAGATCAATAGGCTTTAGCTTATCTTTGCTTTAGGCTAATACACTTTGGCAGCAAAATGGATTTTAAGGCTAACGCAAAACTTTTTTGCATAGTAGATAGAGCAAAATCTTCATATATTTACTGAAGAATGAAATGTAGCATATCTGTTGGCTGCATGCTTGCCAAAGAATGTTCTAAAGGCAGATGCTCTGGTGTTCCTCTGTTCAGAATGATAGTCCACAAGAATTGGGAATTGGAGGGATTTTTCTGCATTCCTGCAAGGGTTATAGCTGGAGGGAATTATGCCATAAGCCTGGACTTCCTCAGAGACCGATCCACAAGTCTATCCCATGGATTTTTGAAGTTATCCATTTGCAATTGTTTAAAGAACAACTTTGGGATACATGAATTAATTGCATGAATATAATTGCTGCACATTCTTGGCTGTACAGTTTCATTAATTTCATCCATCAGTTTATTTAAAAAATATAGGAGGATGAACCTGTCATCCAATACCTATCATAGAAAATAAAATCGGATTAGCTATCATATAATATAAAACCTATTCATGATTTTATTAACTATTCAAAGTCCATTGAAGGTCTGAAGACTTAGTAAGATTTAAATCAGGATTTCTTACTTCTTCATAGAAGGACAAGTGGTTTAGGCTGAGCTTTTAAATTTATTTTTATGACAACACTAGAAGTGACGTGCAATCAATACTTTGATATGACCTGGCAGTGCGATAATGTTTGTCACATAGACCAGTGTTTCCCAACCTTGGCAACTTGAAGATATTTGGACTTCAACTCCCGGAATTCCCCAGCCAGCATTTGCTGGCTGGGGAATTCCGGGAGTTGAAGTCCAAATATCTTCAAGTTGCCAAGGTTGGGAAACACTGACATAGACTTACTCCCTACTTGTTTGCCCCTGGAAGTAATGAGAAGTTTCTATTGGAGAAATACTTTTGACTGGGCTACGTCTCATTCTTGGTAGATCAACAAGAAAAACTTTGAAATTAGATTAGATTAGAGTTGGAAGGGACCTGGTAGGTCATCTAGTCCAAACACACTTCAAGCAGGAGTCTCTTCACCATTTCAGACAAATGGCAGTCCAATCTTCTCTTGAAAGTCTCAAGTGTTGGAGCTCCCATGACCCACGCAGGCAAGCTGTTCCACTGGTTGATCGCTCTCACCATCAGAAAGTTTCTCCTTATTTCCAGGTTGAATCTCTCCTTGGTCAGTTTCCATCCATTGTTCCTTGTCTGGCTTTCTGGTGCCTTGAAAAACAGTCTGAATCCCTCCTCTATGCGGAAGCCTCTCAAGTACTGGAACGCTGCTATCATGTCTTCTCTGGTTCTTTTCTTCCTCAAACTGGCCTTGCCCTGCTACTATCTAAAGTTTCACATTTGTACCATTACTGTAGGCTGAGAAAAAAATGTGGTGCATTATTTTCTGGGCAACCCTCGTATAACATATGAAGATATGTTATACGAGGGTTGCCCAGAAAATAATGCACCACATTTTTTTTCTCAGCCTACAGTAATGGTACAAATGCAAAACTTTAGACATACATTATTTGAATGGTCAGGAGTGCATGTGTAAATTTTGCATTTCTTCAGACAGATAGCGTAGCTGCAGTAGTGTTTTGAAATGGCGTCTGTAAGTGGTGTGCGTTACAAGCAGCTTGTCATCATTGAATTTCTCACTGCGGAGAAAGAAACTGTTGGGAACCTTCACAAATGTTTGTGTAGAGTTTATGGAGAATCTGTAGTCGACAGAAGTATGGATAGTCTCTGGGCACAGAGGGTGAGGCCATTAGAGGTGATTCGCACAGGGCAGAAATGGCTTCGAGACCAGAACAAGGAGTGGTACTGACAGGGCATACACGCCCTTGTGTCTCATTGGAGGAAGGCCATAGAATGGGACGGAGATTATAAGTGTAGAAGAAACATCATTCTTTCTTGTGTGTAAGTTTCATCGTGTTCAATAAATAATTGTTGAAGACAAAAAATGTGATGCATTACTTTCTGGGCGACCCTCATAGTTTCCAATTCCCTAATCATCCTGGTTGCTCTCTTATGCACTTTCTCTAGAGTTTCAACGTCTTTTTCATAGTGGGGTCACCCAAACTGAATGCAGTACACTGGGTGTGGTCTAATTACGGCTTTACAGAGTGGTATTAATACCTCCCTAGTCCTAGATTGTATCCCTCTATTAATACTCCGTAGTATCATCCCCTAACTCTGTTGGGGGTTAGGAGTTAACCCCCAATATTTTACCCTTAGACTGTCCACGGTTGACCTCTCCAGATTCCTAAGAGGTCAGTAAGGGGCATGCATAAGTGCACTCCCATCCCCTGTCCTATTGTCTCTCCTGTATCTCATATATCTTCTCTTCTATCCCTATATCTTTCTTCTATTCTCTCATTGATTATTTTATCCTATACTCTCTTCTATTCTTTCTCTGATTCTATTTCCTTGAAGGTGTCCTCTATTACCTTCATTGTGTATTGTTGTGTATTGGACTAACTAACTAACTAACTAACTAACTCACTCACTCACTCACTCACTCACTCACTCACTCTCTAACTAACTCCATACATACATACATACATACATACATACATACATACATACATACATACATACATACATGGATAAATACATACAATTTAGGATTGCATTGGGGGTTTTTTTTGGCTGCTGCTAACTCATGTTTAGCTGGTTGTCTACTAAGACTCCAAGGTCTCCTCTCGCAGTCGCTGCTGTTGAGTGTGGTTTCACCCAGTTTATATGTATATTTTTCTTACCTATGAGGTAATAAGGAGGTGAGCTGTGATTCATCACCATTTCTCATTCTGTCAGACCATCAAGGTGGAACTGAGTAGACAGCTAAACTGGTGTGAGTGCTGATAAAGCCCAGGAAAGTCTGGATCATGCTGATTAGCTAATGTGACACACACACACACACACTCCTGCCCCGAAAGTACCGAGAAGATTGAATGGCGCACTGATAGGGCTGCTTACCCAGGGGACCCGAACAGCCTTCTCCATTCATTCAGTGGCAGGAAATACTCCACACATATCGTTCTGAAAATTGTTCTGGGCATTCTCTGACAGCAAAGTGAAAGTCTTCTGTGGATACATTTATAAAATATGTGAAGCACCAGCTTTGTACCATCTCAAGCAATCCCCTTTCAAAGGATCTACTGGTTCCCAAATGGCCCTGGATATGCAGTTTGGGGGTGGGTGGGGGCTGCAGAGGTTAAAACAGCGAAAAGCTCAGCAGCTGCAAACTGTCATATAACATCTCACTTAAAATGTCCTGCATGCTACTTGGTTGAAACTGTCACCCCTCCAGCAATTTAAAAAAAAAAAACAATGCAGAGAAAGCAGATGTGTTTTCTATTTAGAATTAAACAGTTTATCTCAACCACTGTCATTGTTGCTGGGGGGAAATAAATAAATAGCCCTGGTAATGTAAACTTCAAAGGGATGGTCTTGCCAAAATGGCGGATTTTGAGTCTGGTATCCACTGAGAACCTTCATTTTGGCCCTACAGATTCTTCTCCTTCCTCGCTCCCCCTTTCTAGAAAAAAGAAGGGGGATATTGGCAGCTTGCGCTGGAGTGGAGTGGTCAGAAAGAATTTTTGGCTACTCTTAACATCCCATAACTCATGTCATTTGTATGTAATGGTCCAGAAAATTTAAGTAAACATCATAAATGTCTTCTGTTATTAAACTTTCCATTCAAGCATTTTGTTGAACTCTTAATGGATAGTAAAGGGGGACATAATGAAGCATGTAGTGATTTGCCTACACAGTCTTTCTGGCTCACAGGACCTTTGAAATGGAGAGCTGAACCAAACCATGCCCCAGGTTTTCAGCTGCCCAAGTAAAAGAAGGAGCTGCAATAGAAGTTACTAATCTAGCAAGGCTTTTCCAGGTTGGAAATTAATGTCCTTGACTAGCTTAGTCAAGCTGAGGCATCCTACAACTCCCATCATAACCAGTTAAAAAGTCCAAAGGCAACGTGGGGAAATATGGGAAATTGTTGCACAACGTAACTGGAAGTTGTCAAATTGAGAAAGGTTGCACTAAATGCTCTTTCAAGGCTTTAATTATTACGACGACTACAATGCTGTGTTTCCTGGGAAACAATCGCTGAATTGTTCCTTATCTTCAAAAACAGACAGAACAAATCTTTAAGACAGAGAAGCAAAATGTACAGCATGCTGGCAATAATGAGCAAACATATCAGAGCAAAGCAAAATCGCTTTGATCTGGCCACATTTTTAAATAAACATTCAAAAAAAAAGTGCCAATTATTCTAATGTAAACAGTTATGTTTTGGGAGAAAATTCTCCCGCCAAACTTAATATGGACATCGGGGGGGGGGGGGGAGTTGGTTCCATAGAACCGGGGCAGCCACAGATAAGGCCCTCCCCCAACAAACCTGCATTGCTTAGTTGATAGGACCTGAAGGAGGCCAACCCTGTGTAATCTTATTGATCTCTGGGAGGTATGCTGCAGAAGATGATCCCGTAAATAGTCTGGCCCTGAGCCATGTAGGGCTTTATAGGTAATAACCAACACCTTGAATAGTGCCTGAAGACTAATAGGAAGCCAGTGCAGCTCGTGGAGCATAGGTATTATATGGCTGTACCAAGGTATACCCTGACAGCTCGCGCGCTTGCATTCTGGACAATTTGGAGTCTCTGAACACTCTTCAAGGGTAGCCCCGTGTAGAGCATGTCGCAATAATCAAGATGGGAGGTGATGAGGGTCCGAGTGACTATGTGTAGAGCCTCCTGGTCCAGACAGGGCCGCAACTGGCAAACCAGGCGAGCCTGGGCACAGGTCCCCCTGGCCACATTTGAGAGATGGTGATCAAGGCTCAGCTGTGGATCTAGGAGGACACTCAAGTTGCGGACCTTATCTGAGGGGGTCAATGTTTATCCCCCCAGAACAATGGATGAATAGTCCCCCCCAGATGAAATAGTCCTTAGGAGGCAATGCCCACAGCCACTCGGTCTTGTCTGGGTTGAGCTTTGTATTATTTTATCTCTCATGTTGGACTTTATAGGTAATAACCAACACTTTGAATTGTGACTGGAGACTAATCAATAGCTAGTGCAGCTCGTGGAGTGTAGGTGCTATTTGGGTGTACCGAAATCAAGTCTGACATCCCTGAGTATCCATCAAAGACATGTGAATTGGCCATATATTGGTATTGTCCTTCCATCTTGCCCTGGATTTACAGAAAAGTAATTTTTCAAAAGTGTATTAAGCCTGAGCTAAGCCTGTGCTATTGCTTTAAAAGGAATGCGAAATTACTGCAGATGGTCAACAATGGAAGACCAGGTGGACTGCATCTGGCAATGTTTATCATTTTTAATATTTTGAAAGCAGATGTTGGTGCTAAAATACTCTGGGTCGCATTCATAGGAAGCATTGTTGGACAGAGTGACTTACTAATCTGTTGTAAGAAACTACAATGTTTTGATCTAGTTAAGATTAGCTATTAATATACAACAGGCTAAGCACTGCTGAATTTTTTTTTAAACAACAACACACAGAACAGATGCTTGATAAAAATAAAACTATCAGCCAAAAGCATTCCTGATCTTTATATAAAAATGTAAACTTAAAATATTTTATTTGTCTTTTAATGAACTGCTATGAAACAGCTTTACTAGTCAAAATATTTCACAAGCTTATGCATATGCAAGTTGTCATTGGTTAACATAATCCACCTTTCAACTGTTGCTCTGAGAAAATAGACACTATGAACTCTCACACGCCAGGATGGCAAATGAAATACGCCAGGATGTTCTGAAGATTTTCAGATCTAACATGTAAGATTTGCTCTCTACCTTCATTTGGAATGGCCATTCCTGATTTCATTGCTTATCTGGCAGCCAAGGCTTGACATATATACCTACTCTGGAACTTGGAAGCATTGTGTATGTTCTGTCGGGCTCTCTGGTAGACTCCTCCCAAAAATTCACAGATACAAATTTCAGACACACACACGTTTGAAAATTCAAAACAATGTTCTTTATAATGAAAATTCACTTAAACTAAGCCCTCTTTTGGTATAGCAAAGAGCACCCATCTCCAAACAAACTGGTAATTTTTACAAGTCCCTTATCAGTTCTGTGATACTTAGCTTGCAGCCGTGAGGTAATTCACAGTCCTTCTTCTTTCACAAAGTGAAACACACTTTGCTCTGGTTTAGTTTCAAAGCGGGGAGAAATCAGCACACAAAAAGTCAAAGTCAGTAAAGCAGTCACGAAACACAACGATCAGATAATCCTCCACAATGGCCAAACCCACAGGCTGCTATTTATAACAGCCTCACTAATTACCACAGCCCCACCCAACCACAGGTGGCCTCATTTTCTTTGATAATAATCTCTCAGTTGTTGTTGCCTATGCATTGCTCTCCGCATGCGTGGCTGTATCATTAACTCTTGTTCTGAATCCAAGGAGGAGCTAGATAATTGATCTCCTTCTGAGCTGTCTGCCACACTCTCCTCCTCCCTGTCACTCATGTCTTCTTGGTCAGAAGAGCCTTCATCAGCAGATTCCACCGGGGGGTGGGGGGGGGCAAAACAGGCCTGCAGCATGTGGATGTCTCCCTCATATGCACAGTCCTTGGGGCAGGAGCTGGGCCAGAGCTAACCACAACAGTGTATACACCCTGTGATTTAAAGAAGTGATACTGAGGTGTCAAAGGTTGTAAATACTACTTGTAGCCCCGTGATAATAAATTATTTTTTTTGTGAAGCTGCATGGTTTGGAGTTTGTTGGGTAGAATTGGTGCAGGGGTTGAGAGCAACCAGAAGATGCAAGACAACTTCTCCATTTACCATGCTTAAGAGCCTTCGCAGATGAAGGTTTTTAAGAGTACAAAGAAGATAAGTTAGATAAAAGGTTGGATAGCTCTCAAAAATAAATGCATTTTAACAATAGAGGGGTATAATCTTCAGATAGGGTGGCATGCATTTTTAACAGGTGGGAAACATATAGCACACTCCCGATGACACCAAATCAGAGGACCCCTATTAGAAAATTGGACTAAAATAAAAAACCAACACTATAGTAAAGTCCCAAAATGGATCTCCCCTGTAGAAGCAAATATCTATCTTAATCTGTTAAATGATAAAACAATAACAACACATCAACAACTATTGGATTAGCATGACAACCTCAAAACAAAAAAGAACTTAAAGAGATGGGTATAAATGGTGGCAATCTAGATAGCACAAAGATAAAACACAACTTGGATTCCAAAACCTCCATGGATTAGATAAAATACTTTTGGGCACAGAAGAAAAAAAAATGATTTCTAAAATATACAGCTACTTACATCCATATAAACTACATGAAAAAACTGTCGAAGGACCAATAATAGCCCGGGCCCAAGATTTTGGCTACTCAATACAACTGTCTGAATGGGAAAATAGTTGTGAAAAAAATTATAAATGAACTCTCTCATATCATATAAAGAGAACATATACAAAATGTTTTACAGATGTCATCTTCCTCCGGCAGAATTGGCAAAAATATTTCCGAAACTCTCACTGTAACGCTGGAAATGTAAAAAAGAAAATGCTCGTATTATTATCTCTTGTGGACATGCCCCAAAGTAAAACTATTTTGGAACAAAATTAAGATCACGATTGTACAAATTACTGATTGAACGAAAATTTGAATTAAAACTGGAGCTATTCTTATTAGGTACATTTAGGAAGAAAACTACAATAGAAGAAGACATTTGATATTACATATTACAACTGCAGCTAGACTTACATATGCCCAAAATTGGAAAACAGTTTCGATACCGACTATGATAACTGGAAGCAGCAGAGATGACCAAATTATCTATGGAAATTCAAGACAAAAATGAAAAAGACTTTTATGAAAATGGGAGGGATGGTACATTTGGCTAAAACAAAACAAAAAAAATGCAAAAACGTCTTATAACTTCTTGCAACGCTATAACAAACTGCAACATATTATATTATATCATACTATAATGTCGCACTTTCTATATTTTAGTTGGGGGAAAGATCAAAAGCAACATGAGAAAATATTATTTTACTGAAAGAGTAGTAGATCCTTGGAACAAACTTCCAGCAGATGTGGTAGATAAATCCACAGTAACTGAATTTAAACATGCCTGGGATAAACATATATCCATCCTAAGATAAAATACAGAAAATAGTATAAGGGCAGACTAGATGGACCATGAGGTCTTTTTCTGCCGTCAGACTTCTATGTTTCTATGTTTCTATATTGAATATTACAATACAGTATAACTATTTAAGTGAGTAGAATGAATGAAATAGAAGTTGAAACTGAAATAGGTGACTCAATCTATAGGAAACAATAAACTTATAATAATCAAAATGTAAATACTTAACAAAGTAAGAACAATAGACTGTGAAAGGAAAATGAACTTGTTTTAGTTTGAATTTATGTTTATGTTATATGTTTACAGTTAGTTATATGTTACATGTCATGCATTTTCTTTTTGTTTTTTCTGTTTGGTATATATCTTGTGCATTCTTTTTTAATGGAAAATTTAATAAAGATTATTTTTTTAAAAAAGAGTACGAAGAAGAAATTTACTTCATGCTACATAAATGCTACAGTGTTCCCTTGACTTTCCCTTGACTTGACCGCCTGCCAAAGTCAAATTTCCGCAAAGATGCGGAAGTAATTACACTATTTCTGGCTATGGACAGCATCACAGGACATCCCCTAACACTTTAAACCCCTAAATTACAATTTCCCATTCCCTTAATAACCTTTAGATTATTACTCACCATTATTACCAGTACTCACCATTGAAGAAGATACTTCATGATCCGGATATTTACTAACATAATTATTTATGTTATGTTATGATTTCTGCCAATCAGCAATGGTGGATGAAAGTTTGGCAATGACGTCACGGGCAGGAAAAAATATGGTGTAGAAAAAAACCGCGAAGTATTTTTAATTCATATTTTTGAAAAACCGTGGTATAGACTTTTCGCGAATGTTGGACCCGCGAAAGTCAAGGGAACACTGTATTCCTGTTCACTTCCATCCCATTTAACATAGAAGGACATTTGTCTACCAGAGTTAGAACTTACAATAAAGCCATGAGTTGGGCTTCTGCATGATAAAAACTTCAATATTTTAACACAGATATCTTTCATCATGAAATGACTTCATCAATAAATGTAACACAATAAATACAACGAACAATCTGTGACGAACTCATTTTAATTAATAAACGTACTGTAAGCCAGTTTTCCCCAACCTTTCTGGATGGGTGGCCCGGTCCAGGGAAGGAGGGGAAAAGAGGAGATGGTTTTATGTGAGGAACAACACAAGTGCGTGCACACACTGCTTCATTTGTGTGAGCAGCAGGTGCAAGCCCCTGCCATTTGCATGAATGCGACTGTGGGCAATGGCACCTGCCACTCATGCAAGTTGGCCCGGTTGTGAATAAGCCACGGACTGGTATTGGGTCATGGTCCACAGGCTGGGAATCCCTGATGTAACCTGTATTAGTTTTCATTATTCTATGTATCATTAACATCTGTAAACTCCCTGCAGTTCACCAGGATTCGGATGGTGGTTAAATTCATTCATTCATTCATTCATTCATTCATTCATTCATTCCATCTAGTACAAATATCAGGCATTGAGTCCAAATGCAGATTGGATCCTCAGTAGTGTGAAGGGAGGAAAAAATTAAGAAAATGTACCCTACAAAATCTGATGTAAATAAAATAGAATTCATTTGAGTTAATAACTGCCTGACTTACAACTTGATTTAATTTGGCAATCACAGAGATTGAGTAAAATCTGCTCTTTCTCGTCATAAGATAATAAAATTGCATTATAAGCAAGTATTTGCATATATCCCATAACCTGATAACAATGAATCACATTTCTCTGTTCTGAATTGGATCTGCTTGTGTCCGCCTACTTTCTTTCTTTCTTTCTTTCTTTCTTTCTTTCTTTCTTCCTTCCTTCCTTCCTTCCTTCCTTCCTTCCTTCCTTCCTTCCTTCCTTTTTTTGTGAGTCAGCATTGGACACCTTAGTTTGAGATATAAATTATAATATGGCACAAGCTACGTACATTTTTCCCTCTCATTTTAAATCAGAATTCTGCAACGAGATCAACTAAATTCTACCCTAAAGGAGGTCTTGAGTAGAAGAATGCCTTTCTTCCTAGTCATACACAGTGTGTAAGGTTTAGTCAATATTCCCATGTGTCCAGTTTTGTAGCGTCAAGTATCTTGTGTGCAAACACACACTTTGAAGCCGAATGATTTAAAAATAAGGAATTCGGTCTTAATTTTTTTTAAAACAAACATCACCATGGAGAAATATCAATTGTGGAAAAGCAGATTTCAGCACTTATACTTCTCAGTTTTGCATACTAAAATGGTGTTTACAATCAAAATAATTTCACAAGCCTGGGATGACTAGCCTGGAATTAACAGGATAACAGAATTGGAAGGAATCTTGGAGACCTTCTAGCCCAGTGATGGCAAAGCTATGGCACAGGTGCCACAGGTGGTACGCAGAGCCATATCTGCTGGCACACGAGCTGTTGCCCTAGCTCAGCTCCAACTTGCATGTGTGTGATGGTTAGCTGATTTTTGGTTCGCACAGAGACTCTGGGAAGGCATTTTAGCTTACAGAGAGCCTCTGGGGGCATGGGGGAAGGTGTTTTTATCCTCCCCCGGCTACAGGGAAGCCTTCGAAGCCTGGGGAGAGCAAAACACGAGCCTACTGGGCCCGCCAAAAGTTGGGAAACATGCCATTTCCAGCCTAAAGAGGCCCTCTGGGGGGCGGGGATAGCTGTTTTTGCTGTCCCCAGACATTGAACTATGGATGTGGGCACTTGCGCATACACGATAGTGCATGCCCATGCTCTTTCGGCACCGAAGAGAAAAAAGGTTCGCCATCACTGTTCTAGCCTAACTCCCTGCTCAAGCAGGAGACCCTATACCAGTATCGAGTTGCAGCTGGTAGGGTCCAACATGGTATCCCAGTAATGAAAATGGAGCTGCGTGCACAGCTCCATCTGACTGGCGGGCAGACGGGTGGGCAGATGGGCATGCTTGTCAGTTTGAGATTCGACTTCTGCGCATGCACCAGAAGCTAAATCTTGTGTGAGGAAGCAAAAATATCAGCGAAAATGACTTAAATCTTGTTCGCTCGCGCATCCTCACACAAGATTTGGCTAGTGGTACAAGCGCAGAAGCCGAATATTACACTGATGCGCCCGCGCCAGTCATTGGTAGTGCTCCGGTAGCGCCAGTGAATAGGAACTGCCCACTGCCCTATACCAATTTTAAACGGTTACCCAGATATCATGAAAAACAGCACCTCTCCCAGGGCCCTTTCCAAATTAAATGTAGCTTAATGTGGTTTTCTTAACATTACATGTTGTGATGCAACTTTTATAAGTTAAATACAGTTCATTGTTTGTTTTTAAAGATAAAGATTTATTTATTTATTTATTTTATTTATTTTGTCAAACAATTATAGGGTGGTAATTTGTACAAATAAAACATTAGATAAGTAATGATAAAAAGTAACAAAAGAAGACAATAGGACAGGGATGGTAGGCACAGTGGTGCGCTTATGCACAGCCCTTACAGACCTCTTAGAAAGGGGGAGAGGATTGAATACTATTGAAATGTAACGTTAATATATCTGCTAAATGCACTTCCAAGCATAAGTTTAGTTGGAAATAAGTGTTAATAATCCCACCCCCTCAGAAAAGCTAGGTATTGACACTAAAGTTAAAGAGTATAATGCCCTCTTGTGTTATTAAGGAACATAGCTAGTTCTTATAATGTAGCTAGAACAAAGTATTACAAATTTAAAATTTAAAATCTACAATTATGTGAGACTATAAAGAATTTTTTAAAAAAATGGAATTTAAAAAGTTTGGAAGGATTATTGTTGCCAAGACAGTTTGAGAGATACAGCTTTCCCCCTTTGGATTTGTTAATTTGTTTTCAGATCCCAGGAGTTTATACTAAAAATAAAAATGGGTTGCTTCTTATTCCAGCAGTGGTACTTGGACCAGCAAGATTGGGGGAGGGGTGTGTGTGATATAGTTTCAATTAAAGTTAAATAATTAGGTGGTAGACATTTATTTATAATATTCAAAAACTACCCATCTCCCATATAGAGGGACTCCGGATAGTGTACAATAAAATATAAAAATTATGGAAACAGTAAATAAACTTTTTAAAAGGCAAGGAATGTTAAAAAACTTTTTGGGGGGAGTGTTATAATTCCCCCCACCATACAATAAAGCCATACATAAGTAAAAACACATCATCCATGCCTAATATTATTTATACATGAAATGTTCTTATCTAATGAAAAATAAAAAAGAAAACTTTCAGAAGTGTCTCAACTTTGTTTTATCATTTAAAAAATCATATCCCCATCCTTCCAAAATGTAAGCTCATTAACTAATGAGCTTATTAACTAATAAACTGCAAAAGTCAAAATTACCCATGTCGATCTATCTGTCCTTATAGCATTTTCTTAGCACCTAAAACAAAAGTTTCATCGCTCCCAGCAAATAGAATTAAAATTTATCTACTCAAAGTAATATCAAACATAAACTACCTTAGATCTGTCTTGTATTATTATCTAGCACTGCCACCATTCCTTTTTTTCATCATCCAGGTTCATACCACCTAATTTCTAGTTCTTATACCTCACTTTCTCTATTTAAACTACAGTCATTGGTATTGACTCTGGACTTCTGTCTGAAAAGCTATGCTGCCTGGAGAATTCTGGGATTTGAAGTCCACAAGTCTTAAAGTTGCTAAGTTTGAGGACCTCTGTTCTAGGATTTCTGAACGCAGTTTCAGAACATAGACAAATGGCCTGCATTCCGAAAAAGATTAATTGTAAAGTAAGCTAAAAAAAATGTGAGCACTCTAAAGTTATTTGCTGAATAATCCACTCCACTCCATCATACTAAGTGGGTTGTAAGCTGAAGTAGTTCTATGTACTGCTAAAAAATAAAAATAAAATAAAGGGAACACTCAAATAACGCATCCTAGATCTGAATGAATGAAATATTCTCACTGAATACTTTGTTCTGTACAGAGTTGAATGTGCACAAAAGCATGTGAAATTGATTGTCAATCAGTGTTGCTTCCTAAGTGGACAGTTTGATTTCACAGAAGTTTGATTTACTTGGAGTTATATTGTGTTGTTTAAGTGTCCTCTTTATTTTTTTGAACAGTGTAGCTTTCTCAATAAAAAACCACTTTCTCCAACACTGAAATAACTTTTTTAGAGTCTGTCTCCAGAGTTGGTTTAATAGTGGGAGATGGGGGAAGAAGGTATTTATAGTTTCTTGAAAATTCCAGACATGGAAAACAATAATTCAGATAATATTCTTGCTCACCAAGTAAAACAGTGGTCCAAACTATTGTTTTCAAAAGGTTATAGAGAAAGTGAGAAACCTTGTCAAACGCTTCGACAACTCGGTGGACAAGGTGAGAAACCTTGTCCACGCTTCGACAACTCGGTTACTGAAGTCATATTTTTCACAAACAAGTTTGGAGCGGTTAATATTAAGTTTAAATCTGTTGTGTGCTCTTGTGTTGTTGTGGTTGAAGCTGAAATAGTCGGCGACAGGCAGGACATTGCAACATATGATCTTGTGGGCAATACTTAGATCTTGTTTAAGGCGTCTTAGTTCTAAACTTTCTAGGCCCATGTTTGAAAGTCTAATCTCGTAGGGTATTCTATTGTGAGTGAAGGAGTGAAGGGTTCTTCTGGTGAAGTATCTTTGGACATTTTCAAGGGTGTTAATGTCTGAGATGCGATATGGGTTCCAAACAGATGAGCTGTATTCGAGGATGGGTCTGGCAAAAGTTTTGTAAGCTCTGGTAAGTAGTGTGAGATTGCCAGAACAGAAGCTATGTAGGATTAGGTTTACAACTCTTGAAGCCTTCTTGGCTATATTGTTGCAGTGGGCTTTGGCACTTAAATCTTTTGTTATTAGTATACCAAGGTCTTTAACCGAGTGGGAATTATCTGTGATAATTATTCAGTTCATATTTCGAGTTCAGATTCTTCTTCCCAATGTGTAGGACAGAGCATTTGCTAGTTGAGATTTGGAGTTGCCATGTGTTAGACCACTCAGAAACAGCGTCAAGGTCTTTTTGGAGAGTAGTTGTGTTATCGGTGGTGTTGAAGAGTTTTACAATCAACCCAGGATTTAATTTCACACATTTCCTTTTCTTTTGATGAATTCACTTGAATGTGTATGTACATGTATGATGCGTATTAGAAGAGAAAAGTAATTCTTTAATTCAGTGCTTTTCCCGCTGCTTTCTTGTTTGATCACCAAATGGTACCTGGTTTGTTTTCTTTAGGAAGATCAGATCTTAGGAAGCCTAAAGTCCTTGCTGTTAACAATCTGCAGCTGAATGGCTGCCACTCATTTTACCCATTCGTTCAGTTTCAAATTTATTTGCATCCTTACCTCCTGCCAAACTGAGAGTAGGATGTAGATGAATTGAGGTTTTTTAAAAATTCAGACCATTAAATAAGATTCATAATGCTTACCAGATGAGGGCAGCATTTGATCATTCTAGATTCTTACTTGCATCCATGGGCAGCAAAAGCATTGCCAAAAAAAATTAGGTCCTCCTCTACAGCTTTCAATCTACAATTGCAACTGATGTCCTAGATTGATTCCTTTTCTTGTTAAAAAAAAACCCCCAAAAAAGCAAGGTGGAAGAGTTGGCAGATTGGCCCACTGAGAAAATAATTTATTTTATTTATTTTATTTATTTATTTTGTCCAATACATAATACACATTGAAGAGAATAGATATGTAGTAATATAAATAAAGAAAAGGATAGAAGAAAAGATATAAAAGTATAGGAGAACATATATGAAAGGAAGAAAAGATAAATGAGATAAGGAGAGACAATTGGACAGGGGACGGAAGGCACACTGGTGCACTTATGCACGCCCCTTACTGACCTCTTAGGAACCTGGAGAGGTCAATCGTGGATAGTCTAAGGGAAAAATGTTGGGGGTTAGGGGTTGAAACTACTGAGTCAGGTAATGAGTTCCACGTTTCGACAACTCGATTGCTGAAGTCATATTTTTTACAGTCAAGTTTGGAGCAGTTAATATTAAGTTTGAATCTGTTGCGTGCTCTTGTGTTGTTGCGATTGAAGCTGAAGTAGTCATTGACAGGTAGAACATTGCAGCATATGATCTTGTGGGCAATACTTAGATCGTATTTTAGGCGTCGTAGTTCTAAGCTTTCTAGACCTAGGATTGATAGTCTGCTTTCGTAGGGTATTCTGTTTTGAGTGGAGGAGTGAAGGGCTCTTCTGGTGAAGTATCTTTGGACATTTTCAAGGATGTTGATGTGGTATGGGTTCCAGACAGTATTCAAGGATGGGTCTGGCAAAAGGTTTGTAGGCTCTGGTGAGTAGTGTGAGATTGCCGGAGCAGAAGCTGCGTAGGATCAGGTTAACAAATCTAGAAGCCTTTTTGGCGATATTGTTGCAGTGGGCTTTGGCACTTAGGTCATTTGATATTAGTATTCCAAGGTCTTTTACTGAGCGGGGGTTGGCTGTGAGATTTTGTTTATTCAGTTTATATATGAGGTTCGGATTCTTTTTGCCGATGTGGAGGGTAGAACATTTGCTGGTTGATATTTGAAATTGCCAGGTGTTAGACCAATCTGAGACAAAGGAGGCACAGCATTGGAAGAATACAGTACAAAAATATGCTTTGTAGCACAGCATTACAATTTACAATTTCAGGCATGGCTTACAAACAGCAGTTAATACAGCAACAAATTCCTTCTTCCACTTTTCTGAGATCTTTACTTCAAGGCAAAAGGCACATCTGTGTTTGCACTTCATTCAAAGGATGTTTTTGAATCGCCTTTGGCCCAGGGGTGGCTTCCATTTACCTTCACCATTGATTCGCATTGCAATGTTTCATGCACGTGTGTTCGCTCCACTTGTGTGATTTCACTTCCACACATGCTCAGTAGGTGGATTCAGCCCGAAACACAGCTGAAGAAATAAAAGTTGGTATTAACCCAGAAGTGGGCTGGAGGGCTTTTTTTCAAAGCACAGAAGGAAGAGAAGTCATCCAAACAGGCACAAACAGAACCAGATCTGTGACACCAAAACACTGGGTCACTAACAGTTTGGCTGATCTGGTCCGAATTGGGAGGAACCAAGTCCTGCTTTGGTTGAATGTTTATGGGAGAACTCCTTGTTTTTGCAAGATGAGACAATGTGCTAGCGGTTTAATTTTAATTTTTTTAATTTTAGTTTTTTAAATTTTAATAATTTTAATTTTGTATTTTTCTCTATTACTCTGTGATTGTCTCTGTGCTCAGATATGTTCAGATAATGTCTGCTGGATGTCTATCCTTTCCCTTGGAATTTAATTGAAGCTTGGGATCTTTTCAAAGCCCTAGTGCAGCTACACTTGGAATACTGTGTCCAGTTTTGGCCACCGCAACATAAAAAAAGACAAAATTCTGGAAAGACTACAGAGAACAGCAACAAAGACGATTAGAGGGTTGGAAGCTACATATGAAGAACAGTTGCAGGAATTGGGTATGTTTAGTCTAGTGGACAGAAGGATAAGAGGAGAGGTGATAGCTAATATTTGAGGGTCAGCCACAATTATGAGGGAGGCAAACTATTTTCCAAAGTGCCTGAAAGCAAGGCCAGAAACAACAGATGGAAACTAATCAAAGAGCGATCCAACCTAGAACTAAGGACAAATTTCCTAACAGTGAGAACAATCAATCAGGTTTGCCTTCAGAGGTTGTGGGGGCCCTATTACTGGAGGCTCTCAAGAAGATAAATGGAATAGGGCAGTGGTTCTCAACTTGGGGGTCAGAACTCCTTTGAGGGTTGAATGACCATTTTACAGGGGTCACCTAAGACCATGGAAAAAGACAAAATTCCCATGGTATTGTTGTTGTTGTTGTTGTTGTTATTATTATTATTATTATTATTATTATTATTATTATTATTATTAATTAGATTTGTATGCCACCCCTCTCTGAAGACTCGTGGCGGCTAACAACAATATAAAAAGACAATATAAACAAATCTAATATTAAAAATAATCTAACAAACCCCAATTTAAATAACCACTCATACAAACAAGCATACCATGTATAAAGTCTATAAGCCTAGGGGGAAGGGAAATTTCAATTCCCCCATGCCTGACGACAGAGGTGGGTTTTAAGGAGCTTGCGAAAGGCAAGGAGGGTGGGGGCAATTCTGATATCTGGGGGGAGCTGGTTCCAGAGGGTTGGGGCCGCCACAGAGAAGGCTCTTCTCCTGGGTCCCGCCAAACGACATTGCTTAGTCGACGGGACCTGGAGAAGGCCAACTCTGTGGGACCTAACCGGTCACTGGAATTCGTGCTGCAGAAGGCGGTCCCGGAGATATTCTGGTCCGATGCCATGAAGGGCTTTATAGGTCATAACCAACACTTTGAATTGTGACCGGAAATTGATTGGCAACCATTGCAGACTGCAGAGTGTTGGTGTAACATGGGCATACCTTGGGAAGCCCATGATTGCTCTCGCAGCTGCATTGTTAGGAACTTAATCTTCTATTCTGGTGTCTTGGGACATATTTTTGCAATCCGACCAATCCGATTCCCAATACAGTGGGGGGGGGGGGGTTTCCCTCTGAGCTTTCTGTCAATCAGCTTAAAACTCTGTTGGGAGAATTGGTGCTAGACTTATGGTTGGGGGTCACCACAACATGAGGAACTGTATTAAGGGGTCACGGCATTAGAAAGGTTGAGAACCACTGGAATAGGGTTTCTTGCTCATGCATGGAGTTGGATTAGATGAAGTCCAGGATCCTTTCCAACCATGTTATTCAGTTAGGTCACTGAAGAGATACTTGAACAATAAAAGATTTCACCCCTTACAATTATTCTTGCAAGATTCCATCAATGTTTCAGAATGTCATTTTGTTCCGTTCCTTGAAAGCAATTGGACAATTAAAACCCTCACTGAAATAGAATTAAAAGAAAGACGTTTTCTTCTAGGTTTCTGCTATCGAGATTTGAACACTTGCAATTAGCAGCATTATATTTGGGGGTAGCCAAAGTGAAATCTACTTGCCTTTCTTACCGTTTCAGAAGTGCGGACTTTGCACATGAACCCGCTTTGCTTGCACGTATGGATGCTTTTTCACCCTTGCTTTATTATTATTATTATTATTATTATTATTATTATTATTATTATTATTATTATTATTATTACTACTACTACTACTATTACTATTATTATTATTTATTAGATTTGTATGCTGCCCCTCTCCGAAGACTCGGGGCGGCTCACAGCAACAGAACAATACAAATCCAATAGTTAAAAACAATTTAAAACCCTTAATATAAAAGCAATCATACGTCTCATACAAACCATACGTAAAGCGGGAATGGCCCAGAGGAATCAATTTCCCCATGCCTGATGGCAGAGGTGGGTTTTAAGAAGTTTGCGAAAGGCAAGGAGGGGGGGCAATCCTAACTCTGGGGGGAGTTGGTTCCAGAGGGTAGGGGCCGCCACAGAGAAGGCTCTTCCCCTGGGTCCTGCCAGACAACATTGTTTTGTCAATGGGACGTGGAGAAGGCCAACTCTGTGGGACCTAACCAGTCGATGGGGCTCGTGCTTTGCTTGCATATGTGCTTTTTCACCTCTGTGCCTGCACAGAACAGTGTTGGGCTGCCCCAGTACGCCTGGGATCGCCGATCCATTAGCGGAAACAGTGTTGCATGCACATCTGCATATCCCCACTGCATCCCCATGCCCCCCAACAAGAATTTGCTTCAGTGCATGCGCAGAAGCAAAGAAATCACCAAAATCTCCTGTGTGCAAACGTCCTTGTGTGAGATTTTGCCAATTTTCACCTATTTCTTTGTTTCTGCGCATGCGCAGAAGCAAATTCTCATGTGGGAGTGTGTGTGCCCCCTGCCACCTGCCTGCACACCCGCGCCGGCCTCCGGGACCAATCTGGTAGGGAAAGGTAAGTGCGGCCCTTCACTGGCACAGAGGGTTTTAAAAAGAAAATGGAGGCACAAGCAGTGTTCCCTCTAATTTTTTTTTGGGGTGGTCGGAAAAGTATAGTGTCTGAGCGGCAGTCCCTTCGGGACTGGGCGGCACAGAAATAATAAATGAATGAATGAATGAATGAATAAACAAACAAACAAACAAACAAATAAATAAAAAACCCACCCTGTTTTGCCTCAGAGAATTTCAAAATAAAATACTGTACTGTGTGTCTATAACAGTGAGCTCATAATAGGGCAACTCTATCAATATCAAAATGCCACTTAAATAGTTGAGCTAGTTTCAAACTAGATTTTGATTTTCTTTCTCTCTTCCTTACTCCCATTGTTTCTCTTTCTCTTTTCCTTCCTCTCTTTTTTCTATCTGTTTTTCTCTCTTCCTCTCTTCCTCTCTCTCTCCTTCCCTCTCACTCTTTCCCTCTCGGCTTCTGGGCAGGTTTGGAAAACTCTGAGTTGATGATGATTTTTAAGTGAGCGATTGCTCACTGCTCAGCTTAGAGGGAACTATGGGCACAAGGCATGCAGGCAGGTGGGCGGAGACTTGCATTGCTACTGCTACTGGTATTCCAAACCTTTGGTGCCATTTCACCCCCAGGATAACTGATATAACAGTACAACTTTCAAATGGGAATGCAGACACTTGCTTGTGCAGGGAATGACCTGAATGAGCTTTGATGTCATAGAGACGTCCTTCCTGGAGTCCCTGTTTCTGCCGGCCAGGAAGGACGTCTCTGTGATGTCAAAGCTCCACCCCTGGAATTCCCTATTGGGATTCCCCACCTCTGTTTGAGTCTCCCGACTGGCCAAAACTCCATGGCTCTTCTGGGAAGGTGACAGCTGGTCGGCGGCGCTTCTCGGCGTTCTCCCAAACTTGAACCCAAACTTTTGCCGAACTTCCAGGTTTGGCATTCGAGAGAATGCCAAGAAGCGCCCCGGATGTTTCAGAAGGTGACAGCCGGGTGGCAGCGCTTCTCGGCGTTCTCCCGAACCTGAACTTTTGCTGAACTTCCAGGTTTGGCGTTCGGGAGAAGGCCAAGAAGTGCCCCGGCTGTTTCAGAAGGTGACAGCTGGGTGGTGGCACACAGCGGAGCATCTGGATGTGGGGCATCCTGGCGCCGGTGGCGGGTTCGTAAGGCGAAAAAAGTTCATAAGAAGAGGCAAAAAATTTCCGAACCCCGGGTTCATATCTTGAAAAGTTCGTATGCCAAGAGGTTCGTATCACGAGGTACCACTGTATGTTGTTGATAGAAAAAAAGCTTTTAAATATTTCCTGCATTTTTAAATCAAACATTCAGGTAGTGTGAATAAGGATCTTATGCAATAGACTTGTAGAGAGTAGAAACAAGTTGGTAAATAGAGAATCAATTAACGTTGGGGATTGGAAGTCAGTTCTTTAACACTTCTGGTCACATGAGGACACAGTAACTGTGAAATAGACAAGTACCATCAAGAAACAGAAATCAACATTGCTCGGAGTTTCCCAAACAACTTAGCTCAGTTTGATAATGAGCACTTCAGCTGCTCTTATCAACTAAGAGCATTTTCGAGTGCTTTATTCTATCAGGAGGGGTAGATTTTGATTCTTTCCAGACTGAGAGCTATAGCTGATTTAGAAAATCTAATTCTGGGTGGTGGTGCATACTTTACATTAGGGGTCCCCAAACTTGGCAACTTTAAGATTTGTGGATTTCAACTCTCATAATTGGAGAATTCTGGGAGTTGAAGTCCACAAATCTTAAAGTTGCCAAGTTTGAAGACCTCTGCTTTAGACTGTGGCTGGCCAAGGAAGAGAATAGTGCATCTATTGTGCCACCAAAAGTTACAGAATATATCTACAAAGTAGTAATGTACTTTAAAATATTACAATTTATCAGTTTGGTTGCATTAAGTAATGGAATTTGAGTCATGTTAACATGCAATGTTTTCCACCCACTTAAAAAAGGTGTGCCTCCCCTAATCCTTGGAGTCATACTAAAAATTAAAAATGTATCTGCCACCCGGCATAGCAAACATGTGTACAATTCCTAATAACAAAATAAGAAATATGGTAGAAGTCAGAACATTGCAATTCTCCACCTTGTGTTTTGTGTAGAATTCACTCTTTAGGCAAAGGTTTGTGTGAACGTGGATATGGAATCATTGCTGAGCTATCAGCAGGTCTCTGATGTCTAAAAAAACCAACAGACCAGTGGAGTTGTAGCAAAGTTAAGATATACTGGAAAATGATAGAAAGAATAGTAAAAGAAATAGTAATGCAAGAGATAGAAAAAACTCCAGAACTTTACTTATTGGGTATAGCTAAAGAGAAATATAAGAAAGATATTTTACATCTAGTAATTCACATAACGACTGTGGCCAGGATAATATATGTGCAAAATTGGAAAGGGAAAGGCATTCCCAAAGAGGAAGAGGTTATTAAGAAAATATTAGACTGTGCTGAAATGGATACGACAAGACAGTTAAATAACCAAGAAGAATCGGAATTTTATGTGATTTGGAATAAAGTGTAAATATGGATAGAGAAAAAGAAGTAAAAATGAATACTAGGTGTGAACAATAGAAGTATTGTTAGGATTTAAATTTTGAGTTTGTATTTTGCTTATATACGAAGTTTTTTTAAAATCTTTATAAGGTTACACAAAATTTCTTCTTTTCATTTAAATTAACATGTTGATTTAAGATATTAATAATGTATTCTTTTTCTGTATCGCAATTTGACTTCTAGAATAAGAGGGGTATCTGCAACCCCAATTTTATGTTAAGTGCGTGTTTCTATGTATGTCAATTTTAAGAAAATCAATAAATCAATAAAAAAACCAAACAAACAGCAGACCAAAATTTATATTTGAATCGCGATCAAGAATCAAACTAGGAATTGTGGTCAGGGCTTGGAAAACATTCTTTGCAGAGAGTAACACTGAGTACTTCTGCAAGAGGCAGAGGCAGCTCCTTGCCTTCCTTTTCTTTCTTTTCTTTCTTTCTTTTTAAAAGTAATTTTATTGAATATAAATATTTTAAAAACATTTTCAATCAACATTTCTGGGAGAGCAGAGCAGAACAGAACAGAGCAGAGAAGAGAAGAGAAGAGAAGAGTTCCACGAGGAAACAAGGCAAGACAAAGGCAAGACATCAAACCGTAAGTGATTGATCACTACTGCCCATTGAACACCACAAAGCCTCAATCTGCCCAGCACCCCAGGACCTCCAGCACCCTAGCACCATCAAACTTCTTGCCATTGCCCAAACCCCCTGCAGAACCAAGCTTACCCTGCCATCAGCGGAGCTATCAACCAAGGCTTGGAGCATCTGAAGCTTGTAAGCCAAGTGAATAACCAAGAGAGAAACCCTTAGTTTGAACAAGCGCTAGGAGTCCTATTAACAACAAAAGGACCTGTAAACGCTCCATTCAAAGGGAGACTGAAAAATCTTCTAAATCACCTCATCAAACACCATTTGGGTTAATAAGGCAAGCTTAAACTACTAGGTGCTGGCTGTGAAGAAAGAAGGGCGGTTACTGGGCATTCAAAAGCCATTGTTCTTGCCTGTTTCAACTATTTGCCTCTCTCTTAAAGTTACAAACTCCTAATTGCCTCTCCCTCAACAGGCTGTAAAGTCATAAAGAGGCCCACTGAGCAGGAAGCCAGAAACTCAGGCAGGGTAACCAAAAGACTTTCCTGAAGCACTAACACCCCCCCCACACACACACACACACACACCCTGGTAGACAGACGCTGACACAGAACAGCTCAAATCAAAGCAGAAATGCCAATCAAAAAGAATATACAACAACAAGAACAAAAAGAACAACAAGCAACAATTGATAATCACAGCTATCAATGCTTTAAATGCAAAGACATTATCAATGATCATGATGGTTTCATAAAATGCCAGACTTGCAATCAGTCTGCTCACAAAAGCTGCTTCAATATTTCTAAACATATTGACACCTTCCTAAAAGCAAACTCCTCATTTCTTTATATGTGCTCATCCTGCGCCCCCAAGCTAAATATACTTAGCAACTTGTCTGATGAGATTAATACCTTAAAAGAAGCCATCAAAACCCAAAAAACATTAATAGAAAGTATTGAACCAAGACTTCTCAAAACGCAAGAAGAATTCAAAAAAAGTATTGAATCAAGACTCTCATCCATGGAGAAAAATATCCAAACACTGAATCCACCCGACAAAATACCACTCACCACTCCACCACCCCAACCTCAACCACTTCCAATACTCCAAAACCCCACTAATTCTACCACTGATATCTCTACCCTAGTCAAGGATGCCATGGAACGTGAACAAAAACGCCAGAATGCTATCCTCTTTGGTCTTGATGAAAGTCATGAATCAGATATAACAAGAATAAGAAATATCATCCACCAACATCACTCACATGCAGAAACATTCGCCCAAGAAGACATTTTGGAAGTTACCAGAATTGGACCTGAGCACAAGTATAACGATGGCTCAATAGCTCCCCGCTTCTGCAAAGTAGTATGCAAAACTGAACAAATAAAACAGCAATTCATCAAGACCATTAACCACATTGCCAGAAATAACAAGTCCTTCAACAAACTCAGATCCAGACCAGATCTTTCTCTCCTCCAACGTATTCGCTCTCGCGAACTACGGGCAGAACTCAAGAGACGCTATGAACTTGGTGAAACAAACCTTTACATAGATTACCGCACAGAAAGCATCAAACCCAAAACCCATAATTCTCCCCACATCTTCCGGTCTAACTTTCAACCTACCATCTCACAACATCAAACTGACACCAGCCAGACCACCATTCCACAACAACAAATGGACAACCCTACCACCTCAAACCAAGAATAGGAAAGCGTGCCCCTTACTTCCTCTAACCACCCCAAAACCAATTCTCAACACAAGACCAATCTCAAATGTAAACTATTAAATGCTAGAAGTTTAGTCAACAAGATATCTGAATTCCTCCTTCTACTTGACACCTCCCATTTTGATATAATTTTTATATGCGAAACATGGCTAAATGCTTCCTACCCAGACTCCATTATCACATCAAAAAACTACCATGTTTTCCGATCAGACCGTGAATCCCGCAGAGGAGGCGGAGTAGCTATATTTTACAAAAAATCGCTGAACCTAAAAATCCTTAAAGTTGCACAGGATTTATTGGTACCTGAAACTATTGTCTGTGATTTATCCCTAAATACCACAATTCGCTTCTTACTCTGCTACAGAGCCCCGGACTACGACATCGAACATGCTAACAAATTATCCACATTACTAACGTGGGCAACCAACTGCCCATACCCCATTATCTTCCTCGGAGACCTCAACCTACCACACATCAACTGGTCCTTAAATGAATGCAGCACGGAAACCATCCATTCTACCGTATATAATACCGTCACCCATCTGGGACTCGACCAACTAATAACTAAAAATACCAGACTTGATAACTGTCTGGATCTCATCTTCTGTAACAGCAAAAGTACAATATATGGCTTACAAATAACAGAACCATTTTCCAACAGCGACCACAGCATGATAAACTTCAGTCTCAACTTAAGCCATACTAAGAACCACCAAAATAATACAACACCAAAATTCAATTTCAAAAAAGCGAACTACGAACTCATTGAAGCCCACCTCTCAACATTAAACTGGAAAACTCTATTCTCTGAATGCTACACTACTGATGACCTCTACAACACATTCCTACTCGAAATGAAAATTATCATCAGACTTCATGTACCTCTAACATGTACCATAAACAAAAAAAATAACCTCCCCATCTCAATAAGAGAATTACAAACAAGAAAAAAATCCCTCTGGAGGAAAAACAAAAAAGGACAAGTTTCCAACTTCAAAAGCCGATATAAAAGCATTTGCAATCAAATAAAAACAGAATGCCTTAACTACTACAGCAAACAAGAGGAAAACCTCCTACGCACCAAATCTAATAGAGCTTTTTACAACTTTGTCAACAATAAACTCAAAGACTCTAGACCAATCCCACCTCTCAAAGGACCCAACAACAAAGAATACCATGATGATTCATCCAAAGCCAACCTCTTCAACTCTTTCTTTGGCTCTGTCTTTGTTAACAGCAATGGCTCATCCCCCAATTTCATCAATCGCACCTCAAACTCCCTCAATGATTTAACCCAAGTAGACTTCACTGAAGACCAAGTTGAAAAAGCATTACGTGACCTTAAACCTTCTCTATCAGTTGGACCAGATGGTCTATGTGCATACTTTCTAAAAAAGCTCTCTTCTGCCATAGCTGAACCACTAAGCATAATTTTTGAAAAATCCTTCAGAACCAGCACACTTCCTAAGCTATGGTCGAAAGCAATGGTCATCCCCATCTTCAAAAAAGGAGACCCCTCTCTTGTAGATAACTACAGACCAATTTCACTATGCTGCGTCCCATGCAAAGTCATGGAATCAATTATAAACAAATCAATTACTCTCCATTTAGAAACTAATAATTTGCTCTCTAATAAACAATTTGGTTTCAGAAAAAAACTATCCTGCAACCTGCAGCTCCTCCACTGCAAAAATATATGGACAACTCATCTAGATCAAGGGAAATCTACAGATGCAATTTATATTGACTTCTGCAAAGCCTTTGATTCAGTGGTCCATGACAAACTACTCCTAAAACTCAAATCCTATGGCATCTCAGGATCCCTCCACAGCTGGATTACAGCATTCCTATCAAACAGACAACAAGTGGTCAAAATAGGAAGCACCATATCCACCCCCGTCCCAGTTAAAAGCGGTGTTCCCCAAGGTAGTGTACTGGGACCAACGCTCTTCATTCTCTACATCAATGACCTTTGCGATTACATCACAAGCAACTGTGTCCTCTTTGCCGATGATGTAAAACTCTTCAACACCACCGATAACACAACTACTCTCCAAAAAGACCTTGACGCCGTTTCTGAGTGGTCTAACACATGGCAACTCCAAATCTCAACTAGCAAATGCTCTGTCCTACACATTGGGAAGAAGAATCTGAACTCCAAATACGAACTGAATAATCAAATTATCACAGATAATCCCCACTCGGTTAAAGACCTTGGTATACTAATAACAAAAGATTTAAGTGCCAAAGCCCACTGCAACAATATAGCCAAGAAGGCTTCAAGAGTTGTAAACCTAATCCTACGTAGCTTCTGCTCTGGCAATCTCACACTACTTACCAGAGCTTACAAAATTTTTGCCAGACCCATCCTCGAATACAGCTCATCTGTTTGGAACCCATATCGCATCTCAGACATTAACACCCTTGAAAATGTCCAAAGATACTTCACCAGAAGAGCCCTTCACTCCTCCACTCGAAATAGAATACCCTATGAGACTAGACTTTCAATCCTGGGCCTAGAAAGTTTAGAACTAAGACGCCTTAAACAAGATCTAAGTATTGCCCACAAGATCATATGCTGCAACGTCCTGCCTGTCGGCGACTACTTCAGCTTCAACCACAACAACACAAGAGCACACAACAGATTTAAACTTAATATTAACCGCTCCAAACTTGACAGTAAAAAATATGACTTCAGTAACCGAGTTGTCGAAGCGTGGAACTCATTGCCGGACTCCATAGTGTCATCCCCAAACCCCCAACACTTTACCCTTAGATTATCTACGGTTGACCTATCCAGATTCCTAAGAGGTCAGTAAGGGGCGAGTACAAGTGCACTAGAGTGCCTTCCGTCCCCTGTCCTATTGCTCTCCTATATCTCCTATATACCTTTCCTCTATTCCTATATCTCTTCTTCTATTCTTTCATTGATATATTCTATTCCTATATCTTCTTTTCTATTATTTCTTAGATATATTTTACTATGAGTATCTCCTCTATTACCTTCATCATGTATTTTACTATGTGTATATTGATATATACCCACTAAAACCCTCATTGTGTATTGGACTTTTATATCCTTTCTTTATATATAATAACTCATGTCTATCCTCTTCAATATGTATTGTGCATTGGACAAAATAAATAAATAAATAAAAAGAGCTTGTAAGCTGGGAACATTGTTAGGGCTGAAAAAAGTTTTGAAAAAAGCTACATTCAGAGTATAAGACACACCCAAATTTTCAGCCTCTTTTAGGGAGGAAAAAGTTGCTTCTTATACTCTGATAAATACGGTACCTCCCATACTGGTTTGGAAGCAGGCAATTTATGCCTACATGTACGCTTCACTCACGCCATTGTCATACGTGCTTTTTCACCCTCTGCACATGCGCCAGAGGGTTTTTTTTTTTTTAAATGGCATCATCTGAGCGGGTGGGTGGAAACTCACAGTGCCGCCGCTAATGGATCTCCAAATTACCGGCAGCCGCCTCTACCAGTATGCTTGAAACGGGCATGCTTGGAAGCAAAAAAAATCACAAAAATCTCGCACGCAAACGCCCCCCCCTTGTGATGTTTCAGCACAGTTTTGCTTCCTGTGCATATGCAGAAGCAAAAACATGCTGGGGATGTATATGCATAGCCTGCACACACACACAAGACAACTGAAGCTGATCAGCAGTAATAGCAATCTGCCCGATTGTAACTTAGCATTGTCACTAAATGAATGGCTGTAAGGCAAGGACTATTGGTATATAAAATCTGAAAGAAAATTGGGAGACAGCAGCTAGCAAGAGAAGATACACTAAACACCCAGCTGGATGAAGTATCTTGAATAGGTTATCGCAAGGATAAGAGATAGGAACAATATTAGAGGCACATAGATAGATAGATAGATAGATAGATAGATAGATAGATAGATAGATAGATGGATGGATGGATGGATGGATGGGTGGGTGGGTGGGTGGGTGGGTGGGTGGGTGGGTGGGTGGGTGGCTGGGTGATAGATAGATGGATGGATGGATGGATGGATGGATGATAGACAGACAGACAGACAGACAGATAGATGGAATAGATAGATAGATAGATAGATAGATAGATAGATATAGATAGAGAAGATAATAGATATAGACAGATGATAGATTGATAGATGATAGAAGATAAGATAGATGATAGATAGATAGATAGATAGATAGATAGATAGATAGATAGATAGATAGATGGATAGATAGATGATAGATGGATGGATGGATGGGTGATAGACAGACAGACAGACGGATAGATGGATGGATGGATGGGTGATAGACAGACAGACAGACAGACAGACAGACGGACGGACGGACGGACGGACGGACGGATGATAGACAGACAGACAGACAGACAGACAGTCAGACAGAGAGATAGATAGATGGATGGATGGAATAGATATATATATATAGATAGATAGATAGATAGATAGATAGATAGATAGATAGATAGATAGATATAGAGATAGAGAAGATAATAGATATAGACAGATGATAGATTGATAGAAGATAAGATAGATGATAGATAGATAAATGATAGATAGATAGATAGATGATAGATAGATAGATAGATAAATAGATAGATATAGATAGATAGATAAAATGAAGATCTATGTCACGTTCCTTCGGGTGTTAGAAAGCCCACAGATCATATCAGATGAACTCTGAAACTGGCTTAGGTAGAAACACTATGTAGGAATCCCCTTCTATGCAGAAGGTTGTCTCTCAGGGATGAACTTGTCCGTCTGTTCTTCTGGATTAATCACATCTGCTGTTTTGAAAAAATAGATTCCCAGCAGCTGGCACATGCCTCAGACATTCCATCATACATGGATAAAGAAGTCCACCTAACCCGACTAGTCAACTCCCTGTTCCGGATTGCTAAACTTGCGATCAAGTGAGATCTTGATGGCTAAACTTGGGATCATATGAGATCTTGATTGGCGGAACGAATTTACAAAGAATCTGGAAGAAACCCTGACATTAGGCTATGGCGATTATCATGTCCCCCCACCCCCCAAAAAGCAAAGGCAGAAATAATAAGATTCAAGGCATCAAGGCATTAACTAATGCTTACAGTCTGTATGCATTTACCATCTTAAAAAAAGAGAGAGAATAGAATTCTTTATTGGCCAAGCGTGATTGGACATACAAGGGATTTGTCTTGGTGCATATGCTCTCAGTGTACACAAAAGAAAAAGATACATTTGTCAAGAGAGGGAGGAACTGTGCACATGGGAAAAACTATCCCTCACCTTTTTTTCTACAATTCCACTTACAAAGGTGGAGTGGTAAATAGAAATATAAAATATACACAAGATGCTTTTGAGCGCAAAAGGCTGTTTTAAAGAAAACCAACCAAAGGTTCATCTGTCTTGTATATCATGGCACATGGCAAGGTAACATATCTTAAAGGTGGTTTTTTTAAAAAAGAAACAAGACAGGGGTGGGTTCTTACCTGTATGGATGAGGACGCCACACCGGTAGTAAAACTGGATTTGCTGATTAGGAATAAATGATGAGGTTTTATTATTTATTAATACATAAAAGATGAGAAATGGGATAGCAAAGATTTTGGTTGAAATCCTAGAGGTGATAGGTTAGTTGTCTGAAAGGGACATGATATTTATATATATTTATATATTTTTTCTTCTCCCTGTCTGTACTTTTTATTTTTAATTTAAATTTTTATTTAAATTTTTATTTGTATTATTCCTTTTTTCTCTCTCCCCCCCCCCTGGAATTCCTGTTTTGTGTGTGTTAATTTTTTTGTATTTTTAAACTAGTTACTGCATGGACTAATCCATGTACTTTTACTGGCAAGATGAACAAAAATGGCATGCGGTTGCCTTCTTCCTAGAGATGAGAGAGAGTGTGACTAGAAACATAGAAACATAGAAGTCTGACGGCAGAAAAAGACCTCATGGTCCATCTAGTCTGCCCTTACACTATTTCCTGTATTTTATCTTAGGATGGATATATGTTTATCCCAGGCATGTTTAAATTCAATTATTTTTATTTATTTATTTATTTATTTATTATTTATTTATTCTTTGTCCAATATACAATACATATGAAAGAGAATAGACATTAAGTAATATATAAAAAGATAGGAAGTAAAAAAGAAGAGAAGTAGATGGGAAGGAGAGAATATATATGATATAAGGAATAAGGAAAGACAATTGGACAGGGGACGATAGGCACATCAGTGCACTTATGTACGCCCCTTACTGGCCTCTTAGTTACTGTGGATTTACCAACCACGTCTGCTGGAAGTTTGTTCCAAGGATCTACTACTCTTTCAGTGAAATAATATTTTCTCATGTTGCTTTTGATCTTTCCCCCAACTAACTTCAGATTGTGTCCCCTTGTTCTTGTGTTCACTTTCCTATTGAAAACACTTCCCTCCTGAACCTTATTTAACCCTTTGACATATTTAAATGTTTCGATCATGTCCCCCCTTTTCCTTCTGTCCTCCAGACTATACAGATTGAGTTCATTAAGTCTTTCCTGATACATTTTATGCTTAAGACCTTCCACCATTCTTGTAGCCCGTCTTTGGACCCGTTCAATTTTGTCAATATCTTTTTGTAGGTGAGGTCTCCAGAACTGAACACAGTATTCCAAATGTGGTCTCACCAGCGCTCTATATAAGGGGATCACAATCTCCCTCTTCCTGCTTGTTATACCTCTAGCTATGCAGCCAAGCATCCTACTTGCTTTTCCTACTGCCCGACCACACTGCTCACCCATTTTGAGACTGTCAGAAATCACTAGTCCAAACTTACCCCGCTGGCTTCATTCCAATGGGATAGTAGAACTCAGAGTTTCCCAGTTTGCAGTCTGGGGTCTTAACCATTAAACCAAAGTAGCTTTCAGTGTAAATCTAAGCAGGTTATTTTCCTGCAGCTTTGGGTTTCTGGCATGTGTGTGCCCCAGCAAGATTTTGCTTCTGCACATGTGCAGGAAGCTAAATATCAACAGGAGATGCGCATGTGACAATTTGATTTTTTGCTTCTGGGCAGTCGCGGAAGTAAACAAATCACCAAAATCTTGTGCGCACTCACGTCGCCTCATGAGATTTTCTTTCTTGCGCATGCACAGAAGCAAAATCTTGCTAAGATGCGTGCATGCCAGAAACCTGAAGATGTGTGCGCAGCACCCTGGTAGCAGTGCTAGTGGCAACCCCGCCTGGCGGGTTCTACTTACCTTCGCCACCAGTTCACATTGCGACGTTTTATGTGCTCTCACTCATGCAATTTTGCTTCCCTGCATGCTCAGTGTTGTGGTTAGTTCTGGCCCAGCTCCTGCCCCAAGGACTGTGGATGTGGAGGAGACATCCACATGCTGCAGGCCTGTTTTGCCCCCGGTGGAATCTGATGATGAAGGCTCCTCTGACCAAGAAGACATGAGTGACAGGGAGGAGGAGAGTGTGGCAGACAGCTCAGAAGATCAATTATCTAGCTCCTCCTTGGATTCAGAACAAGAGTTAATGATACAGCCACGCATGCGGAGAGCGATGCATAGGCAGCAACAACTGAGAGATTATTATCAAAGACAATGAGGCCACCTGTGGTTGGGTGGGGCTGTGGTAATTAGTGAGGCTGCTATAAAGAGCAGCCTGTGGGTTTGGCCATTGTGGAGGATTATCTGATTGTGTTTTGTGACTACTTTTCTGACTTTGACCTTTGTGTGCTGATTTTCCCCCGCTTTGAAACTAAACCAGAGCAAAGTGTGTTTCACTTTGTGAAAGAAGAAGGGCTGTGAATTGCCTCACAGCTGCAAGCTAAGAATCACAGAACTGATAAGGGACTTGTATAAATTACCAGTTTGTTTGGAGACCAGTGCTCTTTGCTATACCAAAAGAGGGCTTGGTTTAAGTGAATTTTCATTATAAAGAACATTGTTTTGAATTTTCAAACGTGTGTGTGTCTGAAATTTGTACCTGTGAATTTTTGGGATGATTCTACCAGAGAGCTCGACAGAACACTCAGTAGAAGGATTTAACCTGGAACACAGCTAAGGAACTGATCAGCTGTGCTTCGGGTGAAGAAATAAAGGTCAGTATTAACTGGCAGGAGGGCCCTTTTTCAAGCAGAGGAAGAGGAAAAGCCACCCAAACAGGGAAAAATTCGTAAAAGTTTCAAAAAGATGGCAACACCAACCGTAACATCACCAGTGGGTCACTACCGGTTCAGTCGATCCAGTCCGAATCGGGAGGAACCCACTCCTGAAACAGGATCAACTATTGCATCAAAGATTGCACCATCGTTTTAGGCTAATCAAAAGAATAAATATGAGGTGGAGAAAAGGTGACCCACTAATCTGAAACCCAGGTTAAGCAAACACCTGATGAAGATGAGTGAATAGAGCATGTGTGCAGCTTGCTTCTACAGAGATAAGGTCATCTTTCAACTTTCAGAAGTTGCTCCTAGGCTCATTCTGGAGATGGTGAGATTTAAATATGGGATTTTCAAAAACCAAACAACATGCCTGTGCTCAGAGGTGGATTGCTAAGGTGGAACGGTGACATCTGCTCGCCCTCATGGCTCTGAGTGCTAGTGGAATCCAGCGCAATTCTGCTACTGCACTTGTTCTGCACACATGTAAACAAAAAAATGTGCCGAAACACGGATGCACCTGCATCTCCATGCATGATTCTGCTACTGGGACAGGTGCAGTAACAGAATTGCGCTGGACTCCGCTAGCACTCAGAGCCAGGGGGGTGAGTACATGTCACTGTTGCACCTTAGCACCCCATCTCTGCCTGTGCTACCTTCATGGGTGGAACTTTAATAATGGTACTATAAGCATACTATAATTTAGATCACAATTAAAATAAAGAGAATTCAAAGAATATGTTGTTGTTGTTGTTGTTATTATTATTATTATTATTATTATTATTATTATTATTAATTAGATTTGTATGCCGCCCCTCTCCGTAGACTCGGGGTGGCTCACAACAGTAACAAAGACAATGTAAGAACAAATCTAATAATTTAAAAAACACTAAAAACCCCATTAAGGCGGTCCCAGAGATATTCTGGTCCGATGCCATGAAGAGCTTTATAGGTCATAACCAACACTTTGAATTGTGACCGGAAATTGATCAGCAACCAATGCAGACTGCGGAGTGTTGGTGTAACATGGACATAACTTGGGAAACCCATGATAGCTCTCGCAGCTGCATTCTGCACGATCTGAAGTTTCCAAACACTTTTCAAAGGTAGCCCCATGTAGAGAGCGTTACAGTAGTCGAACCTCAAGGTGTTCCTGGAATGCAGCAAGAACAAACAGAAAACTGAGTCATACAAATGGGAATTCAGCATATTTTGTTTCTTGCTTATTAAGAGGTGACCCGTGCAGTTTTTACTTTTGGTAATCCAATGGCTCAGAAGTGCAGCATATCTTCTGTGTATTATTTTTTTTTCCACACAGTGAAAATTTGGAAGAATAGTGGAATGGGATCCATGCAAGCATTAGTTGCTCCTTGGAAACTCCTTTAAAACAATTCATCAGGAATTATTAAGGAATCCAGAATTGATTCAGGAAATCTGTATTCATACCACTTAGCAGTAATATCAGGCATTTGTTGTGGAGAAACAAGATGGTTGACCACAACCATGGGTCTAAAACCGACATCTTTTTTTTTTACCCTTATCAACCCTGCTGATGGATCTGAATACAGTGTTCCCTCGATTTTCGCGGGTTTGAACTTCGTGAAACGTCTATACCACGGTTTTTCAAAAATATTAATTAAACAATACTTTGTGGGTTTCCCCCCCTATACCACGATTTTTCCCATCATATGTCATTGCCAAACTTTCGTCTGCCTTTAAAAAACATCTTTTTAAATAAACTTTAGTAAATAAACACGGTGAGTAATAATCTAAATGGTTGCTAAGGGAATGGGAAATTGTAATTTAGGGGTTTAAAGCATTAAGGGAAGGCTTGTGATACTGTTCATAGCCGAAAATAGTGTATTCCGCATCTCTACTTCGCGGAAATTCAACTTTCGTGGGCGGTCTTGGAACGCATCCCCCATGAAAATCGAGGGAACACTGTACTACAAAACCAACAATGTTTGTTGGGCTTCTTGTACAGAAGCAAACATATTTATCTATATTCAAGCATATATTGTAGTGTTATTTTTATCAGAAAGCTTTAGATTTTGCATATGTATGAATCAGGGTGGGTTCCACTTACCTTTGCCACCGGTTCGCACCATGATTTTCACACTTGCTCTGCTCGTGCGTGCACATGTCCCCTTGTGCAATTTGGCTTATGTGCATGCTGAGTAGCAGAATTCAGCCCGAAACACAGCTGAGGAGCTGATCAGCTGTGCTTCGGGCAAAGAAATAAAGGTCAGTATTAACCCAGAGGTGGGTGGGAGGGCTCTTTTTCAAGCAGTGGAAGAGGAGAAACCATCCAAACAGGGAAAAATTCACCAAACATTCCCCCCAAAAGATGGCGGCACCCACAAACTGGCACCATCCACGTCGGGTCTGTGATGCCATTGTTACGTCACCAGCGGCTCATTAACAGTTCAGGCAATCTGGTCCAAACTGGGAGGAACCCACCCCTGGTATGAATCAGGTATAACTTATCAAATTCCCAACTGCCTGCTTTTTCAGAAACACTTTTCTAAAAATAAGACTGCAAGATTGCAAAGAATCCCATTTTATTTGTAAAGGAAGTAGTAGGCCTAGTTTAGCCTGTGAATAAATCACAGCTCCTGGCTTATACATTTGGCAGACATTCAGAAACTCTCTGGGTTGCTTATCATGCGTGGGGTCAATGCCAAAATGTTTAAGCAGTTATCGTGCACATTTTCCCTTCCTTTCTTAGCCAATTACAGACAGCGTAGCCTGTGCCGTTTAAACTTAGCTGCCTCATATCCAATGTGCTCAGATTCCACAAGAAGATCCCAGGGCACATTTATAATGTCACTTCATCCAATAAATCTCTGGGCCTTTTAAAAGCAATTCCTATAAACTACCTTTTGGGAAAGAGGCCCTCGAATATGATCTGTTTTTTCTAACCCAGAATAGAACCAGTCACTCCTTAAAAATAGGCAGCAACATGCTTTAGTCAGTTATCTAAAGTAAAGTATTTTAAAATCTAAAATATTTAGATTTTATTTTGTTGGCAGCTTATTTTTAGCTATATTTGCTTCAGCTGTTCAATAGCACATATACCTTTGTTGTTCACATATATTTTTGTGCACTGCCGATTAGAAAATAAAATCAACTCTGTAAGTTAACTTATGGATATGGTTTAGTGCATACTGTAAGAAAACTTAAGAACTGTGTCTCAAATCATTCGTGAAACTGTGTATTTATGTAAGATTACTGGGAGAAATCGAAAATAATGTGGGGTGTAAATTTTTAGCATTATTTCTCTCTCCAAATTTTCATTTCAAATTTACACCTTGAAAATGTACCAGTATATTTTAATTATTTCTGTTGTGGAATTCTCTTGAAAATTCCTATTCTATATTATAAAATGAAAAACATGTTCTGTGGACTTTATCCTACTAGAATCTTTCCTATTACAGCCTGGCTGTCTGTCTTCTGTGAGCAAATCTTATTGAATTGAAACCAGTTTAATACTTTTACAGTTTAAAGCTTAGTCTTTTTAGTTCAGTCCTTTTAATAATTTTTGCAGTTTTCAATTAATGCACACAACTGAGCAAGTTGCTACAAGAATCACTCTATCTAAATGAAAATTCCAAAAGTTGAAAATTGAAAAATTATACTGGAACATATTTTCTGCTACAGACTGGGACTAGAATATTGACATCAGTAATTAAAAACTGGTATCTAGATTTTTCTTGTTCATGGGAATGGGTGAGCATATCAGTTTCCAATTGGGGTCACATCGGATCAATGCTTTGTCGGTATAAGAACTCCTGAAGAGGCCTTAGGAGTATCTGCCTGTCTTCTCCCTCTTTTCAAAGGGATTTATCTTGCCTTTAGTGAGGGAAAAAGGGAGGCTGTATGGAGCATTTCTAGAACATTGGGGAACAGAGGCTTGTACTACTTGCGATACCCTGGTTCTGTTTACAGGAATTTGGGGTTTGTATAAGCTAAACATTAGACATGCAAATGGCAATACAGTGGTACCTCTACTTACGAACTTAATTCGTTCCATGACCAGGTTCTTAAGTAGAAAAGTTTGTAAGAAGCAGCAATTTTCCCCATCAATGTAAAAGCAAATAATGCGTGCAACTGGGGAAACCACATGGAGGGTGGAGGCTGTTTCCTCCCAGGAGATTCCTAGCGAGGCCCCATGGAGGCTTCTCCCTGCCTTTTCTGTCCGTTTCCTCCCAGGAGATTCCTAGAGAGGCTCCATGGAGGCTTCTCCCTGCCTTTTCCAGCCCTGTTTCTTCCCAGGAGATTCCTAGAGAGGACCCATGGAGGCTTCTCCCTGCCTTTTCCAGCCCTGTTTCTTCCCAGGAGATTCCTAGAGAGGACCCACGGAGGCTTCTCCCCACCTTTTCTGTCCTTTTCCTCCCAGGAGATTCCTAGAGATGCCTCACAGAGGTTTCTCCCCGCCTTTTCCAGCCATTTCTTCCCAGGAGATTCCTAGAGAGGCCCCACGGAGGCTTTTCCCTGCCTTTTCCAGTTACACTTTCGGAGGCTCGGGTTTGTAAGTAGAAAATGGTTCTTGAGAAGAGGCAAAATAATCTTGAACACCCAGTTCTTATCTAGAAAAGTTCTTAAGTAGAGGCGTTCTTAAATAGAGGTACCACTGTATTTCATTATCCAGAATTTGCAGTGGTAACTGAAATTAGAAGCCACAGGCCAGGCTGATATTTGTATGCTGCAGTTACGATACGTTTACTTTTCAATGAACAATTTTGCCAAGAGTGGCAATAAGGCTGATTTCAGTTGGAAAGAGTTCAATTTGTGCAAGAGACAGTTAGGTTTAGTGGTTAAAGCAACAAGCTGGAAAGCAGGAGACGTGAGTTGTAGTCCCACTTTATCCATGAACTCCAGCTGGGTGACCTTGAGCCAGTCAATTTCTTTCAGCCCAATTTACCTCACAGGTTTGTTGCTGTGAGGAAAAAGGAGGAAGGCATATTGGGTATGTTTGCTGCTTTAAGATAATTAAAATAATAAACGTGGCATATAAATTAAAAAAATGAAAATATGGTGAAACAAATTTCACGGAACCATTTCAGTCGGTACCAGTCCATGAGTGCCGCCACCTTAAAAAAAAATTAAACAATTTTTTGGGGGGATTTCCCCCCTGTCCCCCCCCCCTTTTCCACATGGACAGAAACAAAGTTTCCGGCACTGTGCATGCATTTGCCATCATGTTTTTGGCTTTTTTTTGGGGTGGTGGTGGTAATGTTTTCTCAAAAAGTGGGGTGGGTGGGTTTCCATGATTTCCCCCCCTGCATATGTGCAGAAGCGAAGTTTCTGGCACTGTGCATGTGGTCACCATCTTGTTTTTGGCTTTTTTTATTTTTATTTTTTAAATTATTTGCCACGGTGCCTGTACATGAGACATGTTCACGCAGCACAGGAGGAAGAGAACCAGCAGCGAGGTAAATTAGAATCTACTCCTGGTCTTGAATATATGTCATAACAGCCGAGATTGCGATGCATAAAATCCTTTTTCAAGGGCTATTTGGTGCAATCAGAAAAAGGACAGGAATAGGATATCATTTATGGTTTAAACAACTGATCAACGAGGCTTTTCATTTAGAGAATGACTATATTTGAGGCACTTCTCTTTGGATCAGGCCAACTGTTTCTACAATGCATTGCAAAACATGACATTTCAAAAAAGAACAAAAAAGATACAGGAGTATTATGATTTGTGCAGAAAATGACAATATTTCCACATGTATTTATTGAGAAATACTAAAGATATACACATTTTGTACAAGCTTTCAATATTAATTTACAATTTCTTAAATAATATTATCCCTAGATAAAATCATAATATACATTACACAGGTCCTTGGCTTTAAAAGTTCCATAAGGCTGCTATTGCTGGGCATTTAAATGCAATATTGGCTCATGTCAGTTATGCTTCACGCTAAAGTATTAAAAATACCACATTGATTCAAGCATGTAAATGTGGATCCAACCCTTCCCCCCGCAATCCAAAATGAAAATCACATCTAATATCAAAATGGATAAAGCCCCATATTTTTCAACATACAGAAAGTTTGGGTTCTGTTGCTCAACCTATTTGAACAAATTTACTTTGAATTGCAAGTCTTTTTTATGTTTGGTTTATAATATTTGAGTTGGTCCTAATTAAGATGTTACCCTATTAAACTTTGCCAATGTATTTTACTCGTTTAAATCTGCTCCAATTGCTACCATTATTTGAGAAGTATGACTAAAAAACTCCTCCAACTATTAAAAATGATTTAAATAGGGACAAAAAAAATTCTCCCCACACAACTGGAGGCAGACAATGGAAAGCCAGGGATAGGTCTGTCACAAGGAACAATTGACTATGCCAAAAGCTAATGAATAGAAGAGAAAGAATGACATATTAAGTCTTAAAAGAAGAGAAAGTGTGAAAAAAATGTAAAAAACCTATCTACATACTTAATTTTTCCATTTCATTATAGTAGTTTATTGATTTGAACCCTCTATTCATTATTACTTTGTACTTTTCTTAAACTAAATTGTGCTGTTCCTCTATTTCAAGCCCTATATTTAAAGTGCTTCATCTTTAAGTGCCATTTCTGTTCAAATTGGTACAGCAATTGCAAAGCATAATCTTCAGAATATATTGTTTTAAGTGCATTATTTAACAAACATCGCGTATATGTTTATATGCACACACGTAGATGTGAGAGAAAAAAGCTATAAAAATACCAATGGTAATCCAAATTATTATATATACGGGTATATATTTTAAAAAATCTAGAATAACATTCCTTTACTTGTTCTGCAATTATTTTGACCTTTCTCAAATGCCAAAATTAGATCAATTTAATTCACCTCAAATTTAATTCAGCAACAATGTCCTGTTTTCTCCATTATCATTTTTAAGGAATCATTTAAAAGATCAATATTTGATACAACTTATTTCTGCATCTAAAAGTTTGGTAACTCTTGCATGGGATTTCATAATTTTTTTGTCAAAACATTAACAATACAATAATAATGTAGTAATGTTTAGCAAACTCAAATGTAAAGCAAAATAAACAAAGTTGATTGTGTCAATTGAAAAGATTGCAATATCTCAACTCTACAGCATTGCCAAATAAACTTGTACTGTAGTGTCATTCTGTCATTTTGATAGAACAGCTTGCATTTATATTTTTACAGAATATCTTGAAACTATCAAGGAATACCTTTATAAGAAGTTTAATTAGATTAAAAATACACATTGTTCAATGATTCATAGATATTTTTTTTATTATAATCCAAGACCTGGGATAAGGGCTTATGAATGTTCACTATAACTAAAATATGTGACAAGTATAAAATTGGTTGGATGGCTTGCAGACTTCATTAATATTTAATGGACATTTTTAACCTATTTATTTCTAAATTTCCAAAAATGACCAAAAACATTTCTAGATTGACAAGTTTGATACAATTATTTTCAGTGGGCCTTTGGGCAAATAAAACAAGTTTAAAATAAGAAGTATGAAAAAATAAAATGCTTGCTGCGTTAAAAACAATCGTAAGTGAAATTGTGAGAAACACCATCTCTAACCTCTTCTAAACTAGAATGAATTTTATTAATGCGGAGGATAGCACAGAAAAGAAATTCACTTCAACTGATAAGTAGTTTTATATTCATACTGTGGACCAGTGTTTCCCAACCTTGGCAACTTGAAGATATCTTGACTTCAACTCCCAGAATTCCCCAGCCAGCATTCGCTTCCTGGGGAATTCTGGGAGTTGAAGTCCAAATATCTTCAAGTTGCCAAGGTTGGGAAACACTGCTGTAGACCAATTCATATCAGAACAAAAAAAATGTTATGTACTCATTAGTACCCATCAAATAATTTTACCTCTAAAACAATGAACATTTCATTCCCAAGTGGATTTGGTTTTCTGTAAGGTAAAAATGGCACCTGTGTTTTTCCATTATTAAGTCTCTGAATTTTGTGAGGATTTTCACTCGGCCAATAATGGTACAGGCAGACCTAGCTTACCAGCTCCTTGCAGTGACCAATCAATGTTATGACAGCCTGGGAAGAGATTTATGCCGTGTTCTTCATATTTGCGGCTGTTGCAGCATTCCCACCATTACTAGAGTGCAATTTGGGCACTTGGCAACAGGTGCACATTTGCAACTATCATGTGATCACTATTTGTGGCTTTCGCAGCTGGCTTTTAACAAATCAATGGGGAAGCTGGCTGATAGCTAAAAGCCGCAGTCGTCGCACGTAATGGTTGTGGGGACTTGGTTAATGACCGCAGTCCATTTGTTAAGTTGGGCACAATCACCTGATGTTTCACTCTACAACCAAACTGCTTAGATTCAGAGCTGCCACCAGACCTAGTTGTGACTGGTAAATAAGAACTACGTGTATACTGTAGAGATCCACTGTCCCATCACACAAATGGTTACAGAGAAATGTGGCAACAAAGGGCCAATCTTCCGTTTTATCTTCCTTCATTAATCTTATCTATGTTTGAGGTGTTTCAGATGTTTTAAACTCTATGCTCGTGTATTTTAGTTTGATTTGCTATTACAGCTAATTAATTGGGAAGCCCATTCTCTTTGTCAACTGGTAACTGCCCTTCAGTCACCTGTGCAAAGCATAACTGCAACAGATATCAATTACATCAAGAGGCTGCTATCCTGTTCTTAATTACTACCCAGTTTCATTCCTTTCCTCCCTTCCCACAAGGCTTATCCACCAATTATATGTCACTGGAAAAATCACAGAATCATTAAATTGAAACGAACAACTTATGGCAACCAAGCAGCTGCTGATCCAGTTCTACAGAGGAATCGTTGAGTCTGTCATCTGCACCTCTGTAACTGCCTGGTTTGGTTCTGCAACCTAACAAGACCGATACAGACTCCCGAGGATAATCAGAACTGCAGAAAATACAATTGCTGCCAACCTGCCTTCCACTGAGGATCTGTATACTGCACGAGTCAAAAAGAGGACGGTGAAAATATTGACTGACCCCTCGCATCCTGGACACAAATTGTTTCAACTATCCTCAAAATGTCGCTACAGAGCACTGCACACCAAGACAACAGGTTTTTCCCAAACACCATCACTCTGCTAAACAAATAATTCCCTCAACATTGTCAAACTATTTACTAAGTCTGCACTACTATTACTACTAGTTTTTCCCTCATCATTCCTATCACCCATTTCCTCCCATTTATGACTGTAACTTGTTGCTACTATCCTTAAGATTTTTATTAATATTGATTGTTTCTTCATTGCTTATTTGACTCCTATGACAATCATTAAGTGTTGTACTTCATGATTCTTGACAAATGAATTTTTTCTTTTATGTACACTGAGAGGATATGCACCAAAGACAAATTCCTTGCGTGTCCAATCACACTTGGCCAGTAAAGAATTCTATCCTATCCTATCCAACTAGACAAGAATCTGGCCCTAAGAAAGATGTACAAGGCAGTTAAGAAGAAAATATCACAAAATGGACATTAAAAATAAAGGGGATACAGACCACAAGAGCCCACAATTTTTGTTGCTGCGACATTTGTTAAGTAAGTGTTGCTGTATTTTATGGCCTTTCTTACCACAATTGTTAAGTGAATCACTGCAATTGTTAAGATAGTAACACAGTCATAAAGTGAATCTGGCTTTCCCATTGACTTTTCTTGTCAGATGTTTGCAAAAGGGGCTCATATGACCCCCAGGATACTGCAACCATCATAAATACGAGTCATTTGTCATGCATCTGAATTTGATCATCGGGAGGCTGCTACAGTCAAGTATGAAAAACAGCCACAAGTCACTTTTTTTTCATGCCATTGTAACTTTGAACGGACACTAAATGAATTGTTTTAAGTCAAGGACAGCCTGTGAAACAGAGCATTAAAATAAACACAGTGGAATTACAACCACTTATCCATCTCGCGTTAGACGTTTTTAGAAGGAACAAAAGTACTCTTGTTGTCCACATCAAAGTCACAGCTTGTTTAAATTCTTGAGGAGACAGGAGATTCTAAAGTGGGTGAGGTGTTGCCACACATAAGATACAGCACACACTGCCCACCTCCTTTGTAACAAATGACTTGTACACTAGTATTATGCAAACATGAGATAAAAATAATATGCAGGGAAGAATCTACACATTCAAATAATTGTTTGATGTTGTATGAATCAAACCAACTCTGGTTCATCCATGAACACATAATATAGTGCAATGTTAGAAAAACCATTGCTGCAAATAAACGTAAGCATAGTTAATATGCATAGTAAAAACTATCCAGAGAGGAACAGAACATTCCACCGAGATTCATGCTGACCTACGGCTACAAAATCAATTTTGATGGATTTAAGTGCTGGTAGAAACTCATTAACTGATCCCATGAAAGGATCTTCTTTATTGGACCACATAATGGGCAATTTATAGATTACATTTTTCTTTACTTGACAATGTTAGGAAATATTATTGTTCATCTAGTGATCTTTTTGTTTGTCTACTGCAAGGATGTCAAATTCAAGGCCTGCAGACTGGATTCGGCCCACAATGTAGTCAGATCTGGTTCGCGGGGCTGTCCTGGTCCACCCAATGCGTAGACGAAATAGAGGCCAGCATAGCTTCAGCCCAGTCTACCCAATGCGAAGAGGAAACATGTCAGCAGTTTGGGGAGTAGCATCCACCATGCTCATCCAGTCGGCCAATGCCCACCCAGTCTGCCCCACCTGGCCCCCCAGTCCACCCCGCCTGGCCCCTGCATCACAGCCCTGATGCAACCCTCAATGAAATTGAGTTTGACATCCCTGGTCTTTTGTTGTTGTTGTTGCACAAATAGATAACAATTTCTTTCTTTCTTTCTTTCTTTCTTTCTTTCTTTCTTTCTTTCTTTCTTTCTTTCTTTCTCTCTCTTTCTGATTTAGCTGTTTTCTTTTACTTAAACTTCCATTGGACCACATTCAGCCATGTTTGTATGTACCTCTGAATGTTAAATATATTACATTGTAATTTAATACCAGGTCAAGGGGTAAAAGTAGCCTGCTAGGTTTTTTTTACACATATATCATAAATTAAAGTCATTGCAGCACAAGTTACCATATGTATATTTTTTTAAAAACTCAAAAATTAAGGAAAAATTATCAAATATCGTTAACTATTTTCTCAGAATACCAAATATTCCAACCTTTTGACATTTTTTTTTTGCATACAATCAGTGGAATTATTAAGAATCTAAATAAAAATGCTAACTTTCAGTTATATATTTTTTCTCTTACTGCAACAAACACTTAAACTGCTTTTATGCAGTACTGATTAATTGAATTTGAAATTTGGTCATGTCAAAAATTATCACAAAGATTTATCTTTTTATCTACATAATTTTAAATCAATGTTACACTGTAACACACAAACAAGATCTTGTCATTTAAGGCACAACACATCATTATGCACATTCTGTCTGCCAAGTTTATAAAAGAGACAATTATTATATACCCCCTTCCCACACACCTCCAAAAACAAAACAAAACAATATAATAAATCGCATCCACTTCCAAAGTCAGTTGCTAATGTCACAGTCAATTATTTTCATTCATAATTTACACCTATTACGGATTGAGACAGGACTGCCATTGTATAGTCCAAGTGCATCCCAATTCTCTGGGTTAAGGTAGGTAGCCTAAAATTTGTTTCAAACCTCCGTGCTGAGAATATATCCCATTGCGAGGAATGTTGTTGAATACCATCCTTGTCATTCACAAAATGCATTCATTCTTCTCCTTTTCCTTGTATATTGCAAACCTTGTTCACTCTGGCTAGGGCTCATTTGGTGTGTACCAGCAACCATTTTTCCAGTTCTTTAATCATCAAAATGCTGAATACATAAGACCATATAGAGAATTCTCATCTCTCCATTCAGTGATCTGAATTCTTTGCAATGGAATCCATATATTGCTCTTTCTTTTTAAGACGATAATATGTATAAAGCCAGAGGCACCATATCCAAAGTTTTAAAAAAATAAAATAAATCAGTGTACTTTGAAATATGTATAAAAACGGAAGAGTTACAAATACTCTAATTCCAGCGCTTGGTGTAGAGCCAGGAGGTCGGAGTGGCTAGATATTCTCCAGAAAGGCATGTTATGCTGTATTAGTTATGGGGGGAGAGAGAGAAGGCAAGAAGAATGAACAATATATCTATCACACACATCACATATTTTCTTTTTATATTATAATTATCCTTATTTTTCTTAGTACGACACAGACAAGAAAACAAAACCAAAGCAAATGTCCAAATAGATCTGAAAAAATATACAAAAAGCTACGTAAGCACCTTAATAAATTCAACCTTTTTTTGGTTCAATTGTATCTGTTTCTGAGATTATCTAGATCAGTCCTTGCAGTTTTCTTAGCATGACAAAATTTTTCAGAAGTGGTTTGCCATTGCCTCCTTCCTAGGGCTGAGAGAAAATGACTGGCCCAAAGTCATTCAGGAGGGCTCTGTGCTTAAAATGGGGGATTAGAACTCAGTCTGCAAGTTTCTAGCTTGATACTTTAACTACTACACCAAATTGTTACTCCAACTTTATTTATCAAGCATATCAGCCCTCCATCCTTCCGAGGTGGGTAAAATGAGGACACGGATTGTGGGGGCAATATGCTGGCTTTGTTAAAAAGTGCTATTGCTAACATGTTGTAAGCCAAGTCTAAGGAGAAGGGGGGCATAAAAATCGAATAAATAAATAAATAAATAAAGATGTTAGGAATAATATTGTTTATTTTTCAAAGAAGTAATTATTAGCAAACAAGCCATTAGACTCTAGCCCCCTGGCTGACAAAATGTAATGTATGTTTGTTTTATTATTAAAATTTTATTATTTTCAAAAACAAAACAAGACATACATTAAACCCCCCCCCACAAAACATAGAACAAAGAAGGAGGAGCTCTAATCGCTCCGCTCTTGATTGAAATCTTTAGTAAAAAACTTTTGTTGATTAGATCTTATCAAAGGAAAAGTAACATATAATTCATATCTCTGTTATATACAATTTCAAAATAAAATACTTTGTAATCTTTAAATTCATTGAGTATTTCTTATATTCAGCCAAGTGTAGACGCTATCCCAAATTTTGTAATACTGTATTCTGACTCTTCTTGATTTTTAATGCTATTGGGTTTTTAGATTAGTTTAAATTAATTGGATTAAGATGTTTACATTGGTTTTTTTTAATAGGTTGCAAGTCGTCCTGAGTCCTTGGAGAGGGGTTGCATATAAATTCAATTAATAAAATAAATAAATAAATAAATAATCATCACCATCAACAACCTATATTTTGTATAATATAAGGGAAATCCAAGATGAATAAAATATTAATGATTTTTACTGGATCATTGTGCTTAGTTTTAATTTACAACTATCATGTCTTATGATTTCTTCAGAAAGTACAAGGCTAGAGAATAAGCAGGCAAATGAACGTACCATATATTTAATTTTAGTGTTTGCTTTCAGTTTAACCTTTACAATACAGCATATTTCTCTCTGAGCAGTGATTGCCCAAAATATACCCCCAAATTGAACCTATACTTCTGTCTATATGGGAGATACACCCCCACACCTTATTGATTGTATATGGAATTAAATTGCTGTTATGTATGAAACTTTCTTTGAAAGCAACATAGTCACTTAGACTATATTATTTAATATTCAAAACTTCTATTATGATTACCATTATCAGTCTGATTCCATTTAATTTAGAAAAGCAATCTCTTATGAGGAATATACCCTTTCTGCAAATAAAAGCATCGCAAAAGTTTGTGAGCAGGTCTATTAATAAAGTTTAATAACTTTATTTTTACTCACTGCAGATCTATTTGAAGAATTTGCCTTCTTTTTTTAAAAAAAAATCTACAAATATTCATGCACACATGGTAGGTAAAGCTAGAAGGAAGCATGCCAACTATAAAATAATCAACCACCCAATTTCCTCAATAGGCTACCAGACATTCTCAACACTGTATTGCATCTTATAAGGCAACCATTTGGAACCAGCACTGCAACTAAAGTTGCTAAAAGAAAACCAGGAAACCATGTCTATTTTATTTATATATAAAATCTCCTTTATGTTCTCCAACTCTAAGATTGCTCTAGATCATGTATATATAACCCTCAGCCCCGGACAGCTAATAATGGGGCTCAACAAAAGCATAAATCTTTAACCTTATTATGATATTGATGTATATTAACTACGGTATATTATATATTTTATATCTGGTCCAAGACACGTCCTCTTCATTCAGTGTGGCTCAGGCAAGCCAAAAGGTTGGACACCCATGGTCTAGATGCAGTATATCTGAATGTATGTTTTCCCCACTTTGCTTATATTCTGAATCATGAAATCTGTTGAAGTACAGTAGATTTCCTGCTAGATTTCTTTAAGGACAATGTTTACTGGGCACTTATATGATCATAAATTACTTTAATAATCAAGTATCTGCAATATTCTATATAACTATTTTACACTAAACACAAAGTGTTCAAAGATTTAATGTTCAATTTAATAGAAATCACAGCTCTCTAAATATAAATGGGGATTAGATACAGCTGTTCCTGTCTTGAGAATGAAATCAATTCAAATTTTAATCAATTTCTTAAAATATATTTATACTTTACACCATGAAATAAGTAGCCCTTGGCATAGTATTCCCCTTTCAGATCAGTGCTTTTTCAATTATATGACACAAAATACATTTTTCTGGGCCTTGCAAATCCATGCAATTTGTTTAATTTGCTTAGTTAGTTTTTTTTTTAAAGATCTGTAATCAGCATATATTTTATTTAATTTCCATATCTTGCCCATCCTCATTAAGCCTGTGCTTGAATCCAAATGGTTTGATTATGTCTTATATCTTATGATCTTGGCATTTGAAATAAGTTGACAATGTGCCATACTAACAGAAATGCAAACAAAATAAGCTTGCATAAATATCTAGAGAACACACCAACATTTCATGAAACAAGTTACCTTTTTTGCTGCCTGTTCTTCTTCTACACCATCCCCAATTACAACATATACTACTTTTCTGCCAAACCTTTGCATTATTCGTTCAAAGCAACTTTCTTTTCCTGGAAGATAAATGAGATAAGTGTTCAGAGAGAAGTTACCTGGTTAGCTGCATGCTCTTCATCTCGGCCATCTCCAATCACAACATAAGTTATGTTAGTGCCAAACCTGGACACTATACGCTCAAAACAGCTTTCTTTTCCTGAAAAATAATGCACTGTTTATTTGAGCTCTCCAAAAAGAAATATCACAGTGATCTCTAAAAAGGCATTATACACACAAAACCCCCAGATACACTAGACAAGCCCTTCATAATATTGGTGCCTTTTAATTTTCTGCCACAATTCAGTGGAAACTCAGAAAAGCTAATATCCCCCCCCCCCCCCCATTTCTCTGGACATAAAAAGCCAGGTTTTCTATTCTCCCTTAATCTGGGAGAAAATCTTTTTATTTTCAAAGTTCCACATTTTGAAGTTCAATACATTTTCCAACCTGGGAGAAGGTCAACTGTTTCTGAATAAAGATGTTGTGAGTCAATGAAGCATGCAAAGCATTTTTTAAAAAGGTATACCACAATATGCAGGTGTATGAACAAAACATATTTCTTTAAATCATCAAAGCAGCTGTATATTTATACGTTTGCTTTGAAAACCATTCAAGCATACAGTCACTTTTTGTGCTTATTTTAATGAGAATACATGTTTGTAAAGTACCAAAATCTCTTTCAAATGCTTGAATAGCCTTACTAATGATAATAGTGGGGTTGATACACCCAAAAGTGTGTGTGTGTGCATGTATATGTGTGTGCCTGTGTATGTAACTAGGAATCTCACTCTAGTTATCTAACTAGCTTTTACATACAATTCTTACAAGTGAAGACATTTTTAACTGAACAAAAATGCCATTAGTAGATTATAAGACATTGGACACTATCAGCAAACTATATAAATTGAAGAATTGAGATACATACCTATTTTAGTTGCACTGTAAATATTTTCAATAGGAAAAACACCTCCTAGACTATACAGAAGCACTTTTGCTAGCGCCGGTACAAGTTGAGTTGTTGTTACCAAGACATTTACACAGTTACTCCTATAGAGAAAAACAGAGTATACATCTGCATAATGATAAAACAAATCAGCTACAGATCAGCCATTAATTACTACTTCATTATTACTGCAGTAATAATGAAGATGAATAATAATGATTGCATTTATACTTCTAGCATTTTACCATCCATTTATTTTCAATTAAAACAGAAACAAAAAATGCCAAGTCTAAAAATGCATGAAGCCTAATGGGTTTGCAGAACAAATTGAATGCTTACAAATATCTTGTTGTCTGCTCTTGCCTTTAATATTGTTTTGCTTCTGCAATATATATATTTTAAAAAATAATAATTTTGTGCTCACCTTGTGCTAATAATTGATAATGATTTAAGTGCATTGGTCAGCCAGGAGTCAGTGAGAGCTTCAATCTCTGCTCTTAACTGTAGCCATGCATCTCTTTTTGCAGGGCCAAGAAGTCCTGATTCATAAAGGAAAAAATTCTTTAAAATGCATTCTGTTTAACAGGAATTATAGTCCCATGTTAATTTAGACCAATAACGTATTTTTCTACAAAAATATTTCTGTCCACTTGCTTGTGAATATAAAAGAGAGCAGAGCAGAATAGAATAGCTTCTCCGGATATATAAGCAGAGTAACGCAGGAGGACTAGATACAGATATCAGAATATAATGTGGCAATTTAATGAACCAGATAAATGAATGAAGATACGTTTGTATAAAACAGTAGTTTACTCTCCAGTGAAAAATATCTTCAGACTTCTATTTACAGAAACTTTACATCAGCAATATTCAGCTTACTTTCAAGTAGATATTCAACCAATCCAGGCTACAAGTAGATACAAAACCTATCCAGCTTTCTTTGTATCACTATCTCAGTTCTACTCAATATCTAACTCATGCTCAAACTGCTCTAGCAAGCCACCATTCACTGTAAACAACCACCAATGACTACCAAGACCAACAAAGGAATGGTGAATTTGATCTGCATATAATAATGCTCTGGCCCAATCACATTGAAGTTCACACCCAAATGACTCAGCATGAGCATGCTTTACATTCTACATTACTTTATATGGTAATACATTTCAACTTTTACCTTATATGGTACTACAATGAAATATCACTCAGGATTGCAATTAAATATCACTCAGGATTGCAATTCCTAACATAGCTTTATTGGTGACGTGTGATTGGACATACAAGAAATTTGTCTTGCAGTAAAATTTGCATAATACTACATTTAATTTAATTTAATTTAATTTATTAGATTTGTATGCCGCCCCTCTCCATGGACTTGGAGTGGCTCACAACAAAGTTTCTTAATAATACACAATAAAAAATTTTTTGTTCCAAAAGCAGTCCAAAAGTTGTTGGTTCGTTCGCTTGTTCACTCACTCATTGGTCACCCAAGTACTTTGTGGCTTATAGTCATAAAATATATCTACATTGCAACAAAAATAACTTTAAGAACTGAAGAAGCTTTTTGGATGAGAAGATAGATGTCTTCAAGAAAAACAAAGAAAGGCCAGTTGTCACCATCAGTGATGGTGACTGAGATGAGAAAGAAAAGGAAAGCACTAGAAGTTGAGGAGTTAAGATGGGCTGGTAAGGTATGCTATGCTGGGGAAGCTGAGGAGATGGTAGGTCACCTTGCCCTATTTATCCAATAATATCATTTGAATCTGAAACACCCCAAAACATAAAGGGTTTTGGATTTGCTGAACATGGATTGTCCACTGGTTAAAGAGATTTTCTAAAACTATGTATATTCTAAAGGTTCTCTCTCCCTTTCTTCTCCTCTAACATCCCTTTTCTGCCTAAACATAAGTATTTTGTCTCTCTTCCCTATTTCCTGACACTACTGCACATTCTTCCTTTTATACATCCTTCTAATTGCTTACTCTCTGCTCACTTTTCTCCCATTCCCAGGCAACAGCAGAGATAAAAAGCACCTTACTTATTTTTAAATCAGAAAACGAGTTGTGTCTGTTGTCCAATACAATGCTTATGCATAGCTACAGCTTTGATTTAAAATATGTCAAATGTAATTGCCAAATGTAATTGCTTAAAATCCGAAATTCGGATTTTTGTCCTTCACAACCCCTTAGGTTGGGATCTGTGCATAGTCTTGAACCCTGGCTGGGTTGTAATATGCATAACATATAAGTACATCTAAAATATTATTTTACATTGGAGTGCATGAGAACAAGAATGTTTTTGAATGTTAATCTACATTAGTAATTCGGGTAGTCCTCATCTAGCAACCACAATTGGGTCTGGCAACTCAAATAAAATTGTTACCAAATGAAGCTGTGACTGTGTTTATGATCTTAGTTCAGCTTTCTTTTGCTTTACAGACCTGTGAGGGTCATACATACAAGGATTAGTCATAAAGCTACCTTTTCTTCCTTGACTTAACTGCAAATAGTCACTGTACAAAGCAGTCACTAAATATGATACATCTGCAATGACAATCCAGAATATACAAAGCTACAACATTAATGAGAAAACTATATCGGATCAATTAGTTTAGGAAGATTCTCTTCAAAGACTGTTTTAATTTGGGATAAAAAGCTAAAATGACAATTTGTCATCTAATTTAACAAATGCAAGGGAGCTGAAGAAACCTGCAATTTTAGCTCCAAACTTCAATCAGAATAGAAGTGGAAGGTATCTTGGGAAACTTCTAGTTCAACCTCCTGCTCAAGTAGGGAGACTCTATACAATGAGACAAGTGGCTGTGCAGTTTGCTTTAAAAACCTCCAATGAAAAAAATGCAGGCACTACTCCAAGAGGCCTCAACGACTCTCTAAAAGAATGCAAGTGACCATCTGTCTGCAAGGAATATACAGTAAATTCTTTCATTTCCCACCATCCAGTCAGAGCTGAAAAAGCTTCTTGGATGAGAAAAAAAGTCTTCGAAGAAAAACAAGAAAGTCCAGTTGCCTCTTGAAAAAGCACCCACAGCTTCTGAAGGTAAGCTGTTCCACTGGTAAATTATTATCTTTAGGAAGTTTCTTCTTAATTCCAGCTTGCTTCCCTTCTTGATTAATTTCCATCCAGTGTTTCTTGTCTTGCTTTCTGGTGCTTAGGAAAATAAGTTGATCCCTTCTTCTTTGGGGCAGCTCTTCAACTACTGGAATACTGCTATCATGCCACCTCTCTTCCTTCTTTTCTTTAGAGTAGCCATACCTAGTTCCTGCAACCATTCTTCATATGTTTTAGTGTTCAGGCCTTTAATCATCCTAGATGCTCTTCTCTGCACTTTTCCCCCCCCGAAGTCTCAACATCTTTTTTGTAACGTGGTGACCAAGTGTTGCAAGTAGTATTATACAACTTGTTAAGGAGAGGCTGTAATTGTTTCTCCTTTTTCTGCATCCACTTCACAAAATTTCCAAACCACCAATGATTATTTTGTACTATTATGTATTATGTATTATTATTATTTATATTTTACATTATAAATAATTATTTTCAGAAGGCTACAAAATTGATGTTAATATCATATTGAAAAAATTCCTCTTACCTCCTACATTGTTTTTATAAGTATTATATAATTCTTTGACTCTTCTGTAACGGAATGCCAGCTTCCTCATCCAGTCAACTCCTCCTCTTACACCTGTTGGCAGACAAAGGTTTGCACTACTTGCAGCTGCATGGAAGCCATCAGTTGCAAAACTGTAGGTACTGCAAACACCCAAAATATGCAAAAGTGAATACTATTTCTTCCTAAAAATACATACATTTAAATTTGCTTCAGTTTTTTTTCAAGGCACATCTTACCTTAAGTCTTGTCCATTGTCATCTGACGATACATCATCTATATGTACTTGATCACATTCCTAGTAAGAGAGTATGTTTTAAAATAGGGCAGCAATATCTTGTTTAATGTTTTACATTGGTGCCTTAATGTGAAAAATCTAAATGAAGATTGCCACCCCTATTGCCAGCAGATGGCAGAATAGGAGCATTTACAATTTCATAAGGTAAAGTTTTTTTCTCCAATATGATTAATTGGTATATTCCTAGATATACTGCAATACTTCAAAGATTGCTATAGTTATCAACAATTCTATATAGTAAGTAAACACATACACACACCAAAAAGAATTATTCCCCTTTGCTCAGATTACAATTTACAAGTCGTAATACAATACTTAAGTATATATTTGCTGGTCCTACACAAGAAGCCCCATCATAAAACACAAAATGAAAAATAAAGTTATTATCACTAGCATCATGTCAATAAACAGAATTTCTTATCAATGTATATTATATAAATAAAAAAGGTAAGGCATAAATTTAAAAAGTATCTATTTTTTCATGTTCCATTGTTGACTGCACTGGCAGGCAATTGTATTTATCTTTTTGAGAAATAAACAGACTTTTAAAAGAAAAAAAACTTTAATAAAATTATATCAAACAGCAACACATTCTTGACTTGTGCATTTTGTTGTTTCTGGTGGTTTTATCAGTGAAAATAATATCTGAAAATATTGAGTTTATTGGACCTGAACACCTAATTTTAGAAAAACCACTCTTCTTGGAAAATAGTGTCTATTTTCTTAGATGCTTCCTTATTAATTCTTAGGCGTTTGGTTACAGCGGTACCAATTTGCACTGGTTTGGGTGAACTGGTAGCAGCTCCACCCACCCGCCTGGATGTCATCACAGATGATCTGCATATAAGTAGAAGCACCACTCACAAGAGAAGCAAGCGCACATTCACAATTCTGAACCGGTAGTGAAGGTAAGTGAAACCCACTACTGCTTGGTAAGGACCTAAAGTATTCAGTTTCCACCAGTATTAGACTGTGAATTGTTAGACTGTAATGGTTAATTGCCCACATACAATAATGATTATGTTATATTCATAATATAATAATACTCTCGTCACTAAATTGGGATTTAAGCATTTGAGGTTATAATTCTTTCGATCCTGTTTGTAAGACTAGATTAAAAGCCTGTTTTGTGGCTAAATCTAGGATCTGATACTGTCATCTATGGTGAACTGACTTTTGGAAAGCAACCAATGTCTCGTTCAGTTGTTTTCACACAGGGGAAGGTGCAACATTAGCACTACTTCATTATAGGCTGGAGGCAATTTCCAGGCTACTAAAGAAAAAAGGACACTGCAGTATTTATTTTATTTATTTATTACTTAGATTTGTATGCCGCCCCTCTCCGAAGACTCGGGGCGGCTCACAACATGTAGAAACAAATCATAAGCAATCAGACAAATTTAAAATATTTAAATATTTAAAAACCCCATATGCTAACAGACACACACACAGACATACCATGCATAAATTAAACGTGCCCAGGGGGAGATGTTTCAATTCCCCCATGCCTGACGGCAAAGGTGGGTTTTAAGGAGTTTACGGAAGGCAGGAAGAGTAGGGGCAGTTCTAATCTCCGGGGGGAGTTGGTTCCAGAGGGCCGGTGCCGCCACAGAGAAGGCTCTTCCCCTGAGGCCCGCCAACCGACATTGTTTAGTTGACGGGACCCGGAGAAGGCCCACTCTGTGGGACCTAATCGGTCGCTGGGATTCGTGCGGCAGGAGGCGGTCTCGGATGCCTTGATACAGTATTATCCGGGCCTATGTCACTGATGCTAGGTGTCTTTCCTTGATATGTGAGTTATCCATCTCGAGTTGATTTTAAAAAACCATCATCACTGACGTATTATGGCTATTTAATGTCAATATCAGAACTATGTTTTTGGGCTCTATTGTTTTTAGTAATATTTTGTAATATTTTCTCCAATATTATCAATTGGTATATTCCTAGATAAATATATTCTCTTATTAACTGAGAGAATATGCACCAAAGACAAATTCCTTGTCTGTCCAATCACACTTGATCAATAAAGAATAAATAATTCTATTCTATTACTGAATTTGTACTTTTTACATTTATGGTTGCTTCCTGCTGTTTATGGAAGGTATTTTCATATCAGTTCTAAACAATTATGTCATAGCAAACATTATTGTTATTTACCTTGAACTCTTACAAAAGGGCATGATGCAAAATTTTCAATAAGATAACCAATACAAACATTTTAAAAAAAAACAGATGAAGATGTCTGTTAAATCTGAGCACTACAAAATAAAAGTTAAATATTTAGAATGAAGGAAGGAAAGGTTATATGGGGGGAAATCCCAGTGACGAATTATAATTTCTTTCACAATTTGAGTGTGGAATAAATGCTCCTTTTCCTATTCAAAACTCAAATTTTCTTTTAGAATTTATAAAATTACAAAGATTCTGAAACAGAAGATTTGGGTCATAGCCATGAAAACATAAGTGGACAAATTAGGAACAATCCTAACTGAAAATATTTTTCTCTTAGTTTCCTTAGTTTCTTGCTTCCTTTCTTTAATTCCTTTTCTGCTTTATCAGTCTATTTGTAAGGTACCTACAATTCTGTTTCATCTTGCATTATCATTTCATTTTCCATTTATCATAAAGCAGAAAGAATTTGGGATTTCAGACCACATATCTCGCCAATGGTCATGCTCTTGCTATTTTGTCAAATGTTCCATTTGAATTGAAAATATATAAAATATTTAGTTTAACGACACTCTTCTTCTATCCCAGTAGATTTGGATAAATTATAGATCATGGATTTCCAACAAATATATTGTTTATTATAGATACATTCCAGATTACACTTTCCAATCAAACTAGTTTTACTCTCTTGCCTTGGTTTTTTTTCCTTATTTTTTCTTTCTCTGGAATTTGTTTCCTCTGTACCAGTTTACTTTATTGCTTTCATTCTATCTAGTTAAACCCATTTTTAATTCTTTGAAACCCATAAGCAGGGCCGGGCTGCTGCCTGGGCCGGGGTGGTGGTGTAGTGGGGTAGTGAAAATGGAGCTCCACCCCAGAGCGCCCAATTTGTACTGAAAGATGTTGAAAGAAAATGCAGGGTGTCCTGCATAAGCCCCGCCCACAGTGTGGTAGTAAAAATTTTGGTAGCTCTTCACTGCCCATAAATTATTGGAAATAAATTATGCAAAAAGACATCTTGTCCTTCCATCAGCAGAGCAACTGATGGAATCCTTCCATCAGCTGAGAAACATGGAACCAAATGTGGTGTCAAGGTACTACAATAAATAATCAAGTTCAAAAATGAGTCACGTGCTACAAAACCGCCCCTCCATAGATCATGGAAGAGGTGAGTAAGCATTGTAATAGAATATTGGCAATTGCATAATTCTAGATTCTTAATTGGCAATCACACAATCCAGAGGGAACTATTAAAGCATTGCACAGGAGAATGCTTCAGTACCTTATTAAAGTTATATAACAACAACAACACTTAAACTTATATAGCACTTCACAGTGCTTTAGAGACTTCTCTAAGCAGTTTACAGAGTCAGTATACTGCCCCCAACAATCTGGGCCCTCCATTATAATGGAAATTTAAACTTTGAAAAGAAAGCTCTTGCAAAGTGAGCATTTTCCCCTGGTTTCTCTTTCTGACATCCTTGCAATGTTTACTACTCTTAGTGCTAGACTGGTCTTTTGCTCATTCATGTTTGTTTTTTGCTAATCTGCCTGATATTTCTTCATGTGAATCTCATTTGTTTTTCTGATGTTAGCTCATTTTAAAGTCTTCCATCAAATCTACACTATTATAGAGCAGTTCTGAATATCCATTTTTCCCTTGTCTCAAATTGATATTGTGGTGTAATATAGTTATGCAAGCAGTGATGAAAGGGATGGAAATGATTGAAGGGTGATGCCACCAAGACATTTTAAACTTTCCTTTGCCTTTGTACTTCCTAGGAACAAAAAAAATCTTGCTGTTAATTTCCATCTGGCAAAAAGGCAAAGATTTTTGAAACAAACAAACAAACAAAAAAGTATTCTTTCCCTTTTAATTTTTCATGTCTCTTCCTAGTACTTGGAAAGCAGTTTAGGAGGAAACAGTAAGCAGGCAGACTAACAGACACATGGCTATTAATATATAAGATTTTACAGGAGTATTTAGATCTAGCAATATATCTAATAAATCAAATACTTGATGTGAATCCCAGTTGAAGGTATTCATAAATGTATTATTAAGCTGTCTTTTATTAATGATTCATGGGTCTTTTGTTTTCATATAATTTTTTCATTTTGAAAAAGATTATATACAGTATTTGCCATAGTCTTTAAAATTAGTGAGGATATCCATTTTGTCTGCTGTTCTCTCTCTCTTTTTTATTTTTAAAAAAATCCATTTGTAATCTGGAAATATGGTATAAATGTGGCTTATCTGATTTATGTGGTGCACGTTTTATTATTATTATTTTCTATTAGATAGTTTGAGGCTCCATACTGTTTGCAGAATTATTATTGAAAAATTATTTAGTTATTTATGATAACCCCCAACCTGTCAAAATTTTGGGTTACTATACATAAATCAATTCATGTATAATGAAAGATTTCAAGGACATCAAGCTAAATTAATTCTCTCCCATTCCCAGTGGCAATTTAAAATCTGCTTGCATAATATCAGAATATTGCTATGTGGTTATAATAGAAATGAGGTAGAAATTGTGTTGTAAGGAAGCTCTCTGTTAATGTTAATTTAAGGTAAAATACCTTTTAAAACAGCTACAGAACTGGCTATACTCAAGTCACAGTGGGCCACTGGCTGTGCAAGTTCAAAACTAAGAAAGATAAAATATATTTTCCATTACTGAGCGTTTACAAATTCATGTGCAATAACTGATTTTGACTGCTATAACATTAAATTAAAATATGTCTCAGTACAACTAGTTTCTTACCAAAGAATTCTTCAGAACTTGACATTTTTACTAAGGATTATAAAACCTACAGTTGACCCACAAAAAAAATCATTTTGGAAATATCAGTAACTTCTTTATCCAATAAAAACAATGACTCACTGCTAGTAAAAACAAAATCTCTATTATGTAGATCTTAGCAGTACAGAATTCACGGTGAAGAACAAATTCTATTCATCTTTATCTGACAGATAATAACAAATTTTGTATAGATTAACTGCCAAATATAAGGGGAAAAGATTTCCTTGACAGTAAAGATACAATGTAGACCAACTACTTGTATAATTTAAAGAGAAAAGGAAAATAAAATTGGATTTATCAATCCAACATGTAAATATAACTTTAGCTAATCTAATCATTGAAATGATTTCTTAAAATTTTATTATAAAACTACGTCAATGAAAAATTCTGTAACATTAAGAAATGATAGCACTGATTTTTTACTTTGCCTAAAAGTGGAACCAAGTCTAGAAACTGTTCCTCTCTGTACTGAGCTCTTTCCAAGTTTGACACTTATTGCAAGTCAAAATGTTTTCCTGTATTAATTAAAATTTATAGGAATATAGGAACAAAAAGGAAGCTAGTGTACAGAATATTCCCTGATCAAAAGATGAATAGTCCGAATGTCAGGATTCTGATGTTTTTTATGAGCAAGTGAAAATACATGTTTAAGGTAATAAAGAAAAATGCCTGCCTTTTCACCTTTTCTTGTTTTGTTTCTGAGCCATCAGTAGTTATTTTTATTAGGTTTAGGAATTGAAACTGTAGGTTGAGATAGGACAGGCTGCAAAAACCATGAATAGATGTTGTTCCTATTGTTTGCTATAGGAGTTTCAAAAGTTCTTCATTCTTTTTTAACACCATCCCGTGGCAAATGTATTTGTAAGCTGGGTGATAGTAGAACTGAACATGCACATTTATTTTAATGGCTTAGCATGGAAATGTGAGAGCAAGAGGCTTCTTTTTAATTCTTATTGCATCCTATAATGGAAAGTTAAATCTAATGGAATGTTCCAAATAGATCTGATTTTTTAAAAAGTTAATGGCAATCTAATCTTGTTAACTATTTCCATATTTTGCCAATCTAACAATATAAAAAATATCTGGTTCACTTTCTATTTCTGGCTACAAACAACTGGAAGAAATAGAGATTATCGGATACAAGTGTTCTAATATACATTATATTTTTTACATACCTCTAAATCATTGAAAAATAAATGAGTATCAGCAAGATTAAAAATCATTTCTTCCATGCGAAGTCCAAGAGTCACTGCTACAGGTGGATCCTGGTTGGTGGGGGAGGAAACAGAAAAGGTACATATTCTCAGTACCATTATAATGGTCAATGCAAACTTTTTATACAATATACATATATAATAGAAAAATAAAAAACTACAAATAATCGCACAATAAATTAATTAAAAAAATTAAAAGTACACATAATTACACAAAAAATAGTAAGAATTCTACATAAGAATGAAATAGGGTTTTTTTCTTTGTGGCATTACACTTGTAGTAGAAATTCTTACTATCAAAATCTTGAAAGATAAGTAGCTGGAAAGAAAATTTAAAGGTAGTGAAAACAGGCATTAAAAATGAGTATAGAACAATTATATAATAGTTACAAACTAATTGTTGCAACTAAAAATATTGCTGTCACTATCAAATATTGCTATGAAACAAAATGCTTTTAATTTAAATTAAAAGGCTTATCCAAGAATTATATCCTCAGTGCAGAAAAGAAACTTCCAGTTTGTAATCCCATCCCTCTGTAACCAGCAAGGGAAAAAAGAGTGAGTATGTATGTATGTATTTATTTATTTATTTATTAGATTTGTATGCCGCCCCTCTCCAGAGACTCGGGGCAGACTTGGTATAATGGGAAATTATTAATGAAACAAAGAGAAAAACATAGGTGAATTTGAGCTTAGAGTGTGGAGGCCATAAAACTTTGTTGTAAGATGTGTACAAATAAACTGATGAAAGGTAAAATGCCTTAAAGGAAAGCTGTAGAGGCTTCCTTTTGTGTTCACCCTTGGATCATCAGACACCTTGAAGAACTGGATTTCAAGTAGTGCCTAGAGTATGAAAAAAAGGGACTAATATTTGCTAAACTGGATGCTTATGTTGATGTAAATATGAAGTGGAGTCCAATTTTGTTAAATTAATTTCACTTATTGAAATCTGAGGACAAGGCAAAGATAAACAGCGGGATGTGACTATTTTATTTGAATGCTTTTTAAACTCTGAACTTCACACCTGATTCCCTTTAATAAGAAGGTTACCATATGGGCACCTTGTATGCTAAATACCGCTATATTGCCATATATTTATTTATTAGATTTGTATGTTTGAGAGAGGCTATATATTTCTGAGAGAGGTACTTCACGAAAGTCACATTACTTTTGGGAGTTCTTAACAATTATTTTCTACTAGATCTAGGCTGCAAAAATCAATATGACCACTAGATGATAGAAAAAAAGTTTTAATTCTTTGCTATAATCTATCATCTACATTTTTGTGTCTTATCTAGTAGTCCTATACCAGTGTGAGAAAAGGAGGTTTTATTCTTGTAAGAACCTAACACAACACCATAAGTGCAGCCATCTTGTTCATATGACCATTTTATATTATATAATCAAGTTGAACTTTTGTAAACTGTTGTAAAACTGTAATCCTGCAAAAATGACTTTTTGCCAGTCAGCTATTCCTCATTTTCTGATAAACATGATATGTTTTTGTAGAGAAGAGTGTGGGAAGACACATGTTGAGAAGAGGGCAGATGGTCGAAGGTGATGTCAGATTCTAGTAAATTTCCAGACTGCCAGGACGCCAAGGGAGGAATTTGGATGATGAGATGGGAGGAGATTGGAAGAGTAGGGTGGAAACATGCTGTATGCATGCTGTATGTATATTCAGGAACCTCTGCGCAAAGATCTTAAGTTTTTCTTAGTAAACTGTTCGTTATTGTTATTTGGACTCCTGTGAAATTAGTTGGTGATTTTTTTTTATCACAACTGGCCATCTACCATAATACTCCTCTAGGAAGATATTTGAGAAAGTAATGCCAATGCAATTTTAAACTCTTGTAGAAGAAAGGGATCATTAGGCCCTATTGACATTTTGATTCATAGAATTTAATTAGCCATGATTGCCCCAATGGTTTACGTTAATGGAGAGAAATATGGGGGAATATAGCCTTGCTGTGATTATTCTTGACTTTTGTCCTTGTTTTAGTCACCTAAGAAAAGAAATTGGTTTTTAGACTAGTGTCTCCACATCCCAACAATCAAAACCGCTATTTATCTGCTTAATTTTTCTTTACAGCAAAAGAGCAGCAGGTCCCTTAGTTTATCCTCCCAGAGGTGAGAAACTATCAAAGAGAATCTATATTGTTTTACTATTTGTATGCCAATTTGACCACAAGTAGATTCAACTCAAAATGGCTCTCTCAATAATAAAATGTTTACTAATACATTGAAGGGAAACAATGAAAACATAATAATTTGATCAAATGTAATAAAATATTGTCATTTCAAAATTAATTTTAAAACATCAGTATTTTATATGAACATTTCATAAAATAAGTCTAAGAACAGTAAATGTACTTTATTGTATAAATATGTATAAATTGAACATAGTATATGAAGCCAGTTTGGTCTAATGGTTTAGGCACCAGGTTAGAAAGCAGGAGACCTTGATTTCAAGTCCTGCCTCAGCCATAAAAAGCCAACTGAGTGACTTTGGACCAGTCACTCGCTTTCAGCCCAACCAATCTCACAAGGTGGTTGTTGTGGGGAAGACAGGAGGAAGATATATTAGATATGTTCACTGTTTTGAGTTATTTGTAAAAACAATTAAGGCAGAATTATACAATGACTATAATATGATGATGTATTACGAGACTATAAAATAAAGCTTAACTGGTAAAGAATCAACTCCTTTCTAACAACTAATTTACACAAGGCCTTGACGCTATGGTTATCAAATAATTCACCCAATACTCAACTCAATCCGTTTATAGAACAAAAGGAACAGTTTTATTTATTTATTTTATTTATTTATTTTGTCCAATACACAATGAGGGTTTTAGTGGGTACACATAGTAAAATATATGATGAAGGTTATAGAGATACTCATAGTAAAATATATCTAAGAAAGAATAGAAAAGAAGATATAGTAATAGACCATATCAATGAAAGAATAGAAGAAGAGATATAGGAATAGAAGAAAGGTATAGGAGATATAGGAGAGGAATAGGACAGGGGACGGAAGGCACTCTAGTGCACTTGTACTCGCCCCTTACTGGCCTCTTAGGAATCTGGATAGGTCAACCATAGATAATCTAAGGGTAAAGTGTTGGGGGTTTGGGGATGACACTATGGAGTCCGGTAATGAGTTCCACACTTCAACAACTCGGTTACTGAAGTCATATTTTTTACAGTCAAGTTTGGAACGGTTAATATTAAATTTAAATCTGTTGTGTGCTCTTGTATTGTTGTGGTTGAAGCTGAAGTAGTCACCGACAGGCAGGACATTGCAGCATATGATCTTGTGGACAATACTTAGATCTTGTTTAAGGCATCTTAGTTCTAGGCTTTCTAGGGCCAGGATTGAAAGTCTAGTCTCGTAGGGTATTCTATTTCGAGTGGAGGAGTGAAGGGCTCTTCTGGTGAAGTATCTTTGGACATTTTCAAGGGTGTTGATGTCTGAGATACGATATGAGTTCCAAACGGATGAGCTGTATTCGAGGATGGGTCTGGCAAAAGTTTTGTAAGCTCTGGTAAGTAGTGTGAGACTGCCAGAACAGAAGCTACGTAGGATTAGGTTTACAACTCTTGAAGCTTTCTTGGCTATGTTGTTGCAGTGGGCTTTGGCACTTAAATCTTTTGTTGTTAGTATACCGAGGTCTTTAACCGAGTGGGGATTATCTGTGATAATTTGATTATTCAGTTCGAATTTGGAGTTCAGATTCTTTTTCACAGTGTGTAGGACAGAGCATTTGCTAGTTGTGATTTGGAGTTGCCATGTGTTATACTTCTTTGTGCATACTTCCTAAGAAAACTTTCTTCTGCCATAGCTGAACCCCTAAGCATTATCTTCCTAAAATCCTTCAGGACCAGCACTCTCCCCAAGCTGTGGTCAAAAGCAGTAGTCATTCCCATTTTCAAAAAAGGAGACCCATCACTAGTTGACAACTACAGACCAATATCACTATGCTGTGTCCCTTGTAAAATCATGGAATCAATTATAAATCGATCAATCACCCTTTACTTAGAATCTAATAACCTACTATCAAAAAAACAATTTGGATTCAGAAAGAAACTATCCTGCAACCTACAACTACTTCACTGCAAAAACATCTGGACTACCCATCTTGATCAAGGAAAATCCATCGATGCAATTTATATTGACTTCTGCAAAGCCTTTGACTCAGTGGTTCACGACAAACTTCACCCAAAACTCAAATCCTATGGCATCTCAGGACTCCTCCACAACTGGATTACAGCATTCCTGTCAAACAGGCAACAAGTTGTCAAAATCGGAAGCGCCATTTTCACCCCCGTCCCTGTCAAAAGCGGCGTTCCCCAAGGCAGTGTACTAGGTCCTACTCTTTTCATCCTATACATCAATGACCTCTGTGATAATATCGCAAGCAACTGTGTGCTTTTTGCCGACGATGTGAAACTATTCAACACCACTGACAACACACTCACTCTCCAAAAAGACCTTGACTTTGTTTCAGATTGGTCTAACACCTGGCAACTTCCAATATCAACCAACAAATGCTCTACCCTCCACATCGGCAAAAAGAATCCAAACTTCGCATATGAACTGAATAAACAAATTCTCGCAGCCAACCCACACTCAGTAAAAGACCTTGGAATACTAATATCAAACGACCTAAGTGCTAAAGCCCACTGCAACAATATCGCCAAAAAGGCTTCTAGAGTTGTTAATCTGATCCTACGTAGCTTCTGCTCTGGCAATCTCACACTACTGACTAGAGCCTACAAAACCTATGCCAGACCCATTCTCGAATACAGCTCATCTGTCTGGAACCCATACCACATCTCAGACATCAACACTCTCAAAAACGTCCAAAGATATTTCACCAGAAGAGCCCTTCACTCCTCCACTCGAAACAGAATACCCTATGAAAATAGACTACCTATCCTGGGTCTTGAAAGCTTAGAACTGCGGCGCCTAAAACACGATTTAAGTATTGCCCACAAGATCATATGCTGCAACGTCCTTCCAGTCAACGACTACTTCAGCTTCAGCCGCAACAACACAAGAGCACACAACAGATTCAAACTTAATATTAACCGCTCCAAAATTGACTGTAAAAAATATGACTTTAACAATCGAGTTGTCGAAGCGTGGAACTCATTACCGGACTCAATAGTGTCTACTCCCAACCCCCAACACTTCTCCCTTAGACTCTCCACACAATTGACCTCTCCAGGTTCCTAAGAGGCCAGTAAGGGGCGTATATAAGTGCACTGATGTGCCTATCGTCCCCTGTCCAATTGTCTTTCCTTATCTCATATGTCATATATATTCTCTCCTTATCTATATCTATATATCTATATCTATATCTATATATATTCTCTCCTTATCTCTTATATCATATATACTCTCTCCCTCCCATCTACTTCTCTTCTTTTTACTTTCTATCGTCATATATATTACTTAATGTCTATTCTCTTCCATATGTATTGTATATTGGACAAAGAATAAATAAATAAAAAATAAATAAATAAAAAGTTAGACCACTCAGAAACAGAGTTCAGGTCCTTTTGGAGAGTAGTTGTGTTATCGGTGGTGTTGAAGAGTTTTATATCATCAACAAAGAGGACACAGTTGCTTGTGATGTAATTGCAAAGGTCATTGATGTAGAGAATGAAGAGCGTTGGTTCCAGTACAGGGGAACACCGTTTTTAACTGGGATGGGGGTGGATATGGTGCTTCCTATTTTGACCACTTGTTGTCTGTCTGACAGGAATGCTGTAATCCAGCTGTGGAGGGATCCTGAGATGCCATAGGATTTGAGTATTAGGAGTAGTTTGTCGTGGACCACTGAATCAAAGGCTTTGTAGAAGTCGATATAAATTGCATCTATAGATTTCCCTTGATCTAGATGAGTTGTCCATATATTTTTGCAGTGGAGGAGCTGCAGGTTGCAAGATAGTTTTTTCTGAAACCAAATTATTTCATAGAGAGCAAATTATTAGTTTCTAGATGGAGAGTAACTGATTGGTTTATAATTGATTCCATGACTTTGCATGGGACGCAGCATAGTGAAATTGGTCTGTAGTTATCGATAACAGAGGGAATGGTCATCCCCATCTTTTTTGAAGATGGGTATGACCATTGCTTTCAACCATAGCTTAGGAAGTGTGCTGGTTCTGAAGGATTTTTCGAAAATTATGCTTAGTGGTTTAGCTATGGAAGAAGAGAGCTTTTTTAGGAAGTAAGCACAAAGACCATCTGCTCCCACTGATAGAGAGGAGGGCTTCAATGAGTTCGTAGTTCACTTTTTTGAAATTGAATTTTGGTGTTGTATTATTTTGGTGGATCATAGTGTGGTTTAGGTTGAGACTGAAGTTTATCATGCTGTGGTCGCTGTTGGAAAATGGTTCTGTTATTTGTAAGCCATATATTGCACTTTTGCTGTTGCAGAAGATGAGATCCAGACAGTTATCAAGTCTGGTATTGTTAGTTACTAGATGGTCGAGTCCCAGATAGGTGACGGTATTATATATAGTAGAATGGATGGGTTCCGTGCTGCATTCATTTAAGGACCAGTTAATGTGTGGTAGGTTGAGGTCTCCGAGGAAGATAATGGGGTATGGGCAGTTGGTCGCCCACGTTAGTAATGTGGATAATTGGTTAGCATGTTCGATGTCATAGTCCGGGGCTGTATAGCAGAGTAAGAAGTGAATTGTGGTATTTAGGGATAAATCACAGACAATAGTTTCGGGTACCAATGGAACCTGTGCAACTTTGAGGATTTTTAAGTTCAACAATTTTTTGTAGAATATAGCTACTCCGCCTCCTCTGCGGGATTCACGGTCTGAGCGGAAAACATGGTAGTTTTTTTATGTGATAATGGAGTCTGGGTAGGAAGCATTTAGCCATGTTTCGCATATAAAAATTATATCGAAGTTGGAGGTGTCAAGTAGAAGGAGGAATTCAGACATCTTGTTGACTAAACTTCTAGCATTTAATAGTTTACATTTGAGACTGGTCTTGTGTTTGGGATTGGTTAACTATTAACTAGAGTTGAAAGAAACTTTGTAGATCTTCTAGTCCAACTCTGCTCAAGCAGGAGATACTGTATCATTTTAGGCAAATTGCTGTGCAATTTCTTCTTAAATATCTGTAATGATAGAGCACCCACAAGTTCTGGAGGCCATTGCACCGATTGTTTTCACTGTCCCTTTTCACTGTTTTGAGTAGATAAACAATACAAGGGAAATGCTTATGGCACTTACAACAATCATTCATCACTTGTTGCTTGCTTGTATACCGAGTTTATTCATTGGAGACAAATTCCTTGTGTGTCCAATAACATTTGGGCAATAAAAATTCTATTCTATTCTGTTCTGTTCTTCAGTGGCATTGAATTTTAAGTAGGTGTGCAAAAACTGAGTAGTGAGCTCTTCACACCACATTTGCTGTGCTGCTGCTTCTTTTTAAATAAGAAAACGCTGCTTTTAGTTTGAAAAGAATGATCAATACTTCCAGATTGGATTACTGTAATGCACTCAGAGGGGAACTGCCCTTGGAAAGCTTTGGAAGCTAAAATTAGGAAAGAATGTGACAGCTAGGTTACTGATAGAATTTTATGCCTCAAAGTCCCAGATCAAGTTACACTGAAGAACATATTCAATTACATCATCTCCGTGGTTACTATATTCTTTGAGGGCAGAGGGAAAATCCTGCTATGTGTGTCAGACACTATGGAGTTCTACTCGTTGAAATATGGATGTGAACCTTTCCTACCTTATGCAATAACATTCCCCTCCATCCCACATCATTGAAAAAAAAGATATCTTTTTTATAGCCCCTTTCCAATCACTAACACCTTCTCATCTTTCCTTTTTAAGGAATTACTTTTATCTTGCAATATTATTGTAATACTATTATAAATTATTCAGGATTTCATAATGATGACCAGAATGGAAATATATTAAATACAAAATAAAAAAGCACAGCTGCAGCCAACTAGAACAATACAACTTTCTAGACTGTTACTAAAGGGAGGATATTCCCTAGGAACTATCTACAGAATGTAAATATTGCTTTGGAAATACAAATAGAGGGAATGTGAAACAAGGATTATTTTTTTTAAAAAATCTATGTACTAAGTGACCAGAATAAAAAGATTACGGTTAATATAGAAATAATACAAAAGAGCCAGGAATAGCATTGGGTTTAAAATGAAGCAACCGAAAGAATACATGTATCAGGGTAAATATTTGATTGATTATAACAAATTGAGCAGAGTGAGTTATTGCTTCTTCTGTAGATAAAGCAATAACATTTCAATAAAAAATAAGTCAAATTAGTCACGATCTAATCTGATATACAGGCAGCAGAATTCTAGTCCTATTTGCAATTAAAAACTAAAGGCAACAACACTTGATTCAAATTGATTTGAAATTCAAGGTTCAACTTGATGAAGTATTTAATCACTAGCTACAATAGGGAGACATTCTAAATATGTTCAACAACTTCATTTGAAGGCAAAGAGGGATGAAAACAATAGGGAGGAAAGACACTGCGAAGTATATAGTGGAGCAAGGATGTCAAACTGGTGGCCTGGGACTGTATCACGTGCAGGCCACACCTACCCCAGCTCCGTGAAGGGGAAAAACATCATGAAATAGTTTAAATATATTTCATAACATATATAACTTTTTTCTAGCCTTTTAGCCTTTTATAATCTATTCAGTTATTATGCATTATAAGATAATTAATTATTAGAATAATCAATTTAACAGATTTGTAAGATTAAATTAAGATGTGTAATAAATGAGCAGTTATTAAGGTATAGGTTATTGTAATGTTTTAGAATTGGATGGAGAAAATGTATATAAGAGGTTTATAAAAGATAGTATAAGTTTGTAGAGTCCTCTAGAGGAAGAGTCACAAGAGCCTCCACTGAATATAAAAAAAGAAAAATAAAAAAATCTCTATATGTTTGACAATAAGCATTGATGTTGTTTTTATATTTATTTATTTATCAAACAATTATAGGATGGTAATTTATATAATTTGTATACAGTAATTGTAAGTTGTGTTTGAAATAATGTATCACTTTTATTCTATGTTGGAGAAAATAAAAATTTTATACTGAAAATGCCACGTGTTGGCAATGTGGCGCTGAGTTTGATACCAGTGTAGAAGAGTATCTTCAAGATTCCACAGCAATACATTTTATAAATTATTCACATTTCTCTTTTAAATGATCGTGTTATTCTTCTTCTGGAACCACCAATGTGAAACTTCTTAAGAATTTATAGATTATTACTGCATATATTATCTATTTTAAAAAGTTAAAATAAAACTTGCTTAACATTGGAAAACTGTTTACATAACAATTGTGATGTAGATTAACAAAATTTTTCAACTGCTATATTAAAACAAATACAAATGCGAAAACAATGAATAATGAGGGGCAGGAATCACAATTTTATTAAATTTGGATGGATTTTTATCAACAGCAATAGATTATAAAATGATAATACTTTATATCTAAAGCAAATGCATATATTAGTACCTTCTCTTTACATTTGTTTGTATTTTCTATATCTTTTCTCTATGCATATTGGATTTGTTATTTTAATTACGTGATAGCACTTGTTAATCATAGTTCAATAAAATATTTTTAAAATATTAATGACATTTTGAAATAATTCGTTATATGCAGATTGTCCAACATTTTTAAAAAACAAACAAATCTGAGAAATATTTATGTTATCACTATTGCACATATAATACACAATGCTAATTAGAAATTATCTTAAGTTGTCTACCAGCAAGCATACTATATCAGGCCAAAAGGACGAATAGAGAATTTGTCACAGAGACACATAACAGCAAGGAGAATTAAATAATAATAATAATAATAGTGCACTAAATTTAAGTGCTTCTTTTCTCTCTACAACCTAATCAAATTCAAGAAGAGTGAAGCAGAAGAAACCGAGCACACCTGAAGGTCCTGAATTTATGATCTGCACCTGAAAATTCAGTTTGAAAGATCAATTCCCCCCAAAAAACTGAGTTATGTATTGGACGTTTCATAAAGAAGAAATAATTATTTTCTTTGAGAAAATGATATTTTCAAATAAAGTCAGTTTTGTCCAGCAGTTAACATGCTAGAAACCAGGTGGCTGAGAATTCTAGTTGTGCCTTAGTTATGAAAGCCCGCTGGGTGACCTTGGGCCAGTCACTCTCTCAGCCAGCTTACCTCAAAGGATATTTGTTGTAGGAAGAATAGGAGGAGGAAGGTGTGTTGGAAATATGCACTATCTTGAGTTATTTATAAAAGGTCAGCCACAAATAATTAACTAAATAAAATATTTAGAGTTTTACATTAATACAAGTTTAAAGTAAATTAACTCTTAAGTACCATTTTACTTCTCTGAAGCAATCTATCATTATATCCAATTCATGTCAATTCTCCACAGTCTAGAAATTGCAGAATATATTTCTGTAGCAAATTATGCAGCTTTTCTTCCAAAGTAATTTATTAGTCATGCATGAGATGAATTCCATGCATCTGCCCATACATTAAAATGAAATGTGAGCAATTATTTTTAAATGTAATATATTATAAAAGGACATTAAGAGACAGTAAAGAAATCATCATTTTAAATACATACTACTGTCAAATTACTCAAAAACTAACAGGACTTTTCTTATAGGTATTGCTGCTATAGATACATAGAAAAGCCCTCTTAGATTATTGGCTCATGGGAATATGGGCCTTATCCAGAGATTGCCAGCATTACAGGGGAGGTAAGATATAACACTTCCCTATATCAAGATACAAATGCTTTTGGCTGCATGAGCAGTTGGCACAAATTGGAGCCAGACAGTCTGTCTATTGACTTCTGTGCTGGATTGGGCCATCCCTACTAGAATGTCCCTTAGGAGACAAATACTCAAAGTTCTCAGGAGGCTGAGAAGGAAGCCTGAGCTATGTTAAAGGCTATGCCAAAATTTGAAAGTTATGCAATGACATCAGAATAGAATCAAAAAATTGTTTAGAACAACAGAAGCAAGAAGATTTTTAAGGAGAATTTGGTACCAATTTGATTTCCAACTTGTTTTGTGGGAAATATTAAACAAAGCAATAATCATATTTGATATAGTTTGTACCTAAGCATATAAAGTACTTTTCTTATAAATTAATATTCCACTTTTTACTTGTATTCAGTCTTACTAAACTGCTTAGCTATTACAATCTATCTTAAGTTTTTGTTGGGTTGTAAATGCACCAGGCTGTTTGGAAAGTGTTTGGATTCCTTCCTCCCTCCTTCCTTCCCTCCTTCCCTCTTATCAAACATATGTTTTTAGACTGCTGGTTATTTTACTGTAACTTGTTATTAAAAGCAGTAGTTATGTAGTGGTTGAGTATTTTCTCAATTAATCACAAAATATTTCAATAGCAGTGTTTAGATTGATATCTAAATGCTAGTAAAATAAAGCAAAGAAAACTGATTTTAGCCAAAAAGCAGTAAAGCTTTGGGAAAATTTGAGAAGTTATAAGAATAGGACAAAGTGTTACTAAGTATCCAGTTAAAACAATCCTGCATTTAATGAGCTAGGAGTGGGGGTATAGAGAAGAATGTCCATTAAAACCAAATGCATAACATTTACTGAACTTTTATGTAATTAATCTAAATAGTATCACAATAAAACTTAGTGAATCCTAAAATAAAGTCTGAATAAAAAAGATATGTCAAACCTAGGACTATTAAAACTAAATTTTATTTATATACACCAGAAATACTGCTAAATACTATGGGGATGTATCAAGGACTTTAAACTTAGCAAATAAATTATTGTACTGCACAATAATTAGCTACAACAAAAGCACTAGCATTTCTCACATACCTTTCCATATTTCTGTGCATAAGATCCTGTAAGAAGCGAATGGAAGACAATGATAGTTTCATCCAAATCCCAAACAAATACACGCTAAAAGCAAAAGAATAAAAAAATCAATATATACAAACAGCATAAGAACTAGAGGCAATTATCCAGAAATATGTGTAGCACTAAACAGCCTTTGTGTGTGTGTGTTGTTATGACTCAGAACTTCAAGTCAATAAAGACATTACTAAAAGAAAAGACAGCTGTGTAGTCCCAGAAAAAAAATGCAGATGCTTTAAGGAGCTCCAGACAGGTGATACTTGAATACTGGATTACATTTCAAAGCAGTGGTTTTCAAAATGGGGCCCATGCCCCAAAGGGGGCGCAATTTGATTTTTAATGGGGACAATTGGAACCTTGTTTAAACCCAGTTAATGGCCTTTTAATCTTCTGCATGCATAGGAGTTCACTTTTTGAATAATAAGAATTATAGGTCGGGGGAGGGGCATCATGATTTTACAGATGCTCAGTGGGGCATGGTCAAAAAAAGGTGGGGAACCACTGCTCCAAAGCATCTTTCTGGCTCCAAAGCAGCACTGCCCAGCCTGCTTGCTGCTTTTTTATATTTAAACTGCCAAGCCAAATACAGAGATTAAATTATACATGCTCCAATTTTCTTCTGTGTGTCCCACTTTCAAAGAGCTTTGTTAGGTAGAAATATCAAATAGTAATTTTAATTTTTATAACAGAAAATTTTCATTTATGATCAACTTTTATGGTCATATTAAATAAAGAGGGCAATTATGCTCTTTAACAAATGATCAAATATACTATTCTGTGAAATCACACACGCACAAAACTCTTTAATGATATCACATACAGGTGTGCATTTGTGATTTCCCTGTTATCTTTTAGCACCAGGAAGAAAAAACATTATTTCTTCAGTTTTCAATCCAATAAAATATATTTAAACTTTAAGAACTGTTTGAAAGGGGAAGAATGTGTCTGGAAATTTATCCAGGATGGACATTCAAAGTGCTTAAAATATTTCAAGTTTGAAGTGGAAAGGTTCCAAATTTCAGACAGAGACCTGAAGATTCCCTGGCTTCTCCTACTTCAATTACATTCCAAGAGTAGGCATAACAAGGGAGAAAAGAAAATGTTACCAAGTAGCAACTTTATGAAATAATTTTGTTTTAAACATTTTCTTAGGTAAAGGTAAAGGTTCCCTCGCACATATGTGCTCATTTCCAGCTCTAAGGGCAGTGCTCATCTGTTTCTAACAGATTCAGCACTGTACGAAGATGTTTCCATGGTCATGTGGCCGGCATGATTCAATGCTTTAAGGAATACGGAGTGCTGTTACTTTCCCACCAAAGTGGTTCCTATTTTTCTACTTGCATTTTTTACGTTCTTTTGAACTACTAGGTTGGCAGAAGCTGGGACAAGTAATGGGAGCTCATTCCATTACATGGTGCTAGGGATTCAAACCACAGAACTGCCTACCTTCTGACTGAGAAGTTCAGCATCTTAGCCACTGAGCCACCACATCCCCTAAACAATTATCTTATATAGTACTTAATCTATTTTTAATTTATTTTTTAATTAATTGGACAGTACGGTAAATCTAATTTTGAGTGAACAGCATTTTCTATTAATATGTATTATTTTATCTCTCTCTCAAATATAAATTACTCTCTGTTGTGGTTAGCTCTGGCCCAGCTCCTGCCCCAAGGACTGTGGCTGTGGGGGAGACATCCACATGCTGCAGGCCTGTTTTGCCCCCCCCCCCCCGGTGGAATCTGCTGATGAAGGCTCCTCTGACCAAGAAGACATGAGTGACAGGGAGGAGGAGAGTGTGGCAGACAGTTCAGAAGGAGATCAATTATCTAGCTCCTCCTTGGATTCAGAACAAGAGTTAATGATACAGCCACGCATGCGGAGAGAGATGCATAGGCAACAACAACTGAGAGATTATTATCAAAGAAAATGAGGCCACCTGTGGTTGGGTGGGGCTGTGGTAATTAGTGAGGCTGCTATAAATAGCAGCCTGTGGGTTTGGCCATTGTGGAGAATTATCTGATTGTTGTGTTTCGTGCCTGCTTTACTGACTTTGACCTTTTGTGTGCTGATTTTCCCCCGCTTTGAAACTAAACCAGAGCAAAGTGTGTTTCACTTTGTGAAAGAAGAAGGACTGTGAATTGCCTCACAGCTGCAAGCTAAGTATCACAGAACTGATAAGGGACTTGTACAAATTACCAGTTTGTTTGGAGACAAGTGCTCTTTGCTATACCAAAAGAGGGCTTAATTTAAGTGAATTTTCATTATAAAGAACATTGTTTTGAATTTTCAAATGTGGGTGTGTGTGTCTGAAATTTGTACCTGTGAATTTTCGTGAGGAGTCTACTAGAGAGCCCGACAGAACACTCTCTAACCTTAATATTGCTATTACTTTAAAAGAATGTACCTCCAAGTCACTATCAGGAGGAGGAGATGGGTTATTTTTCCTCCCTCTGCCCCTTGATTTTGACCCAGAACTCCTACACGTTCTTTCATCAAGATCTTTGATTGGAGTTGATGGGCTCTGCACGGCATCAAACTCTCCTGTAAAAAATAAAATAAAATAAATACTTCTAAAAATACAAAGTATTCCTCATTTATAGTTTAAATAACGTATTCCTAAAGCTTTAAATGGACAATTTGGATTATCTGTAAATCCCTAAGTGTTCAAGAGAAATGAAAATAAACTGCTTACTTAAATTCCTCACCTTCTTTAACCAGGAGCATTTGCCAAATTACAAAAATTGAATAAACAAATATAAAGGCAAGTTTTAGAGGATATCCTAGGAGTATAATCTCTCTGTATAATCTCTCATATAATCATATCTGAGTAGACTATTTTTAAAATTAGAAAAAGAAATTAAATGAATAAATAAATAAATTTCCCATGCCATGGGATGTATAGTTCTGTTTCAGGATTAAGGTTCTTTAACATTCCGTCTTTCAAATATTATGCAATACCTACTTCATAAAGGTCAAGCACTAAGTGGAACATGCCCAAATATTTGTTTACCAAAGGAACTCCCATCCCTGAAACTCTAGGAGCCGATGTGAAGGCCACCAAGAAATAGTTTTTAGTGTTACGTATATTAATGAAGCATAACACACTATTGTGCAGAAATAGAGAAAATAGTCACATTGAAAATGTCTACCGCAACATAGTAAATGATTTCTATCTATGACTAACCTTACTTTTTTACTTTATAGTCTAAGTGTTGTGGTTAGCTCTGGACCAGCTCCTGCCCCAAGGACTGTGGATGTGGGGGAGACATCCACATGCTGCAGGCCTGTTTTGCCCCCGGTGGAATCTGATGATGAAGGCTCCTCTGACCAAGAAGACATGAGTGACAGGGAGGAGTAGAGTGGAGCAGACAGCTCAGAAGGAGATCAATTATCTAGCTCCTCCTTGGATTCAGAACAGATACAGCCCCGCATGCGGAGAGCGATGCATAGACAACAACAACTGAGAGATTATTATCAAAGAAAATGAGGCCACCTGTGGTTGGGTGGGGCTGTGGTAATTAGTGAGGCTGCTATAAATAGCAGCCTGTGGGTTTGGCCATTGTGGAGAATTATCTGATCATTGTGTTTCGTGACTGCTTTACTGACTTTGACCTTTTGTGTGCTGATTTTTCCCCGCTTTGAAACTAAACCAGAGCAAAGTGTGTTTCACTTTGTGAAAGAAGAAGGACTGTGAATTGCCTCACAGCTGCAAGCTAAGTATCACAGAACTGATAAGGGACTTGTACAAATTACCAGTTTGATTGGAGACGAGTGCTTTTTGCTATACCAAAAGAGGGCTTAGTTTAAGTGAATTTTCATTATAAAGAACATTGTTTTGAATTTTCAAACGTGTGTGTGTGTCTGAAATTTGTACCTGTGAATTTTTAGGAGGAGTCTACCACAGAGCCCGACAGAACACTAAGACAGTGAAAATGCAGGCAAGTCAGATTAACACTTTTCTGAAGCGCAGGTTGCAAATTAAGATTCCCTGATTTTGTATTCTATTTGATCAGTTCTTCTCCAGATGGTGTTACATTCTCTATTAACAGAAGATGTGGAAGCTAGCAGGGCAAAATACGTTTGAATTTATGAGTAGTAGCAGCTACAAAATAGTTTATGGTACATTTTTGGAATATAATATAATATAAAGTCAGAAATTCTTCTCAAAAGAGAATGTCTGGGGGTATCAATACTGTCCAGATCTGAAGATATATCCTGTTTGATCCTGAATGGGGTGGAAATTCCATTCAATGGTGATGAGTTTTCTGGCATTTTGAAGGGCCCCTCCAAATATCACTTGTCAGCTAAGCCTTTGGTGAGTATGATTGACGCAGTTTTCTTATTTTTCACACTTATTTTTCACACAAATCTTCATCTTTTGATATCTTATTGGAGATGAAAGGATTGTTCTTTACTAATGCTTAATGAAGAGGTGGGCTGCTGCCGGAACACCTAATTGTGCGCAGCCCCACGGCTCTGGAACGCGAGTGCAGGATTGAGTGCAATTATGTTTCCTGCACTTGTGCAGGTAGCAAAATCGTGCACAGGGCGGGGTGTGTTTCAGTGAGGTTTTTTGATTCCCCGCACAGGTGCAGGAAGTATAAATGCGCTCGATCCCACACTTGCATTCTAGAGCCACGGGGCTGCGTGCAATTAAGCATTCCGGCGGCAGCCCACCTCTGTTAATGGATTTTTGCTGATTAAGACTGGATGAGATTTGACTCCTTCGATGTCAAATTTATACTAATGAAATCTATTTTCATGAACTTAGCTACACTTAGCTACAATTAATATTCACATGAACCTGTACCATGATTCTTAATGATTGGGACAAAAAATCAATGAATGGTACCTGGTTGAGTAGTAAGACCCGTAAGGGATTCTTGGAGCTGGTATGTTGATGAGGATGAAGAAGTACCATCTGTGGTGTTATTTGATGTCATATATGCTCCATATGTTGATGCTGAATAATACTGTGGATATTGATTTTGGCTGAAAGCTGCATACGATGGATAATCCTAGAATGTTACAAACAATATTTTAATGAAAACTAATACCTTTACAACTACATCATTTTTTAAAATCTAGAAATAGAAATAGGACAACAGCCTTGTCCAAATAAATTGCCAAATAAACTTCATAATAGTTTGTGCTTCATAGACAAAAAAAATCATACCTGTTGTGAACTATTGAAGTTTGTAGAATTTGATACTGAATTGTTTGCATAAATAGTGGAGGATGGTGTAAAGCTAGAACCTAGAATTAAAAGAATAATTCCTTGTAAGAGCTAAGCAATAAATATTCAAAATTCATACAAATAAGAAATTTTCAGATGAAAATGAAGCGTATGTAATTAAAATATGCATTTATCTCACAACTTCAGCTTTTAAAAAGAAAATTAGATATGCTTAATTATAGCTCAGTATAGTAAGGAACATGAAGAACATTACAAAACATGAAATTTAAAAATTGAACAAGCCATCAATAATGTTTGTAATTGCTTCTATATATTCCATAAGTTTTGGAAACTGAACAGAGTTTAAATTTAAAAATTCATTATAGCTACCTTTTTTGTCAGGATACAGCAGTACAGAAATATAAACAGGTCATAATACTGTATTAAAAATATTAATTGTGTGCATGGTATTCCAGACCAAGAAATTTAAAATTACATAGAGATATGCTCAACATATGGATTCTCAAAAGCTATTTCATATAGGCTTTTGTTATGATTGTTGCCACAATTATTCTCATTATCGATCTTTTCATATTCATAGTATGATGTATTATTATCAATGAATAATATTTTTGATCATTTCTAATAATTTTGATAAATAATTCTTCCATAAATTTTAACAAGTTTAAATGAGTAAAAATATCAATCAAATTATCTAACTTAAATTTCAGATCATTATACTTTAAAAAAAAAATAAGTGAAAGATTCGGACAGGTAAATACATTTTATTTGCAACATTTACCAATTATGTATGAAATGTATGAATCTTAGGAAAATTCAAAAACAACTCACCTGGCATTTGGTATGAATATGGTGCTTGGCCTGGCTGTGGTGTGGAGAACCCTGGGCTGTAACTAAGACACCCAGTCTGCAATGGTGATTGTGTTTGTGAAAGTCCACTTTCTGTCTTGATGCCCGGCAACATTACACCCAAATCTGTGTAAGAAATTAATGTTCAACCGATTCTTACCAATGGAGCGGGTAGGGGAAACAAAGAAATCCCATGATGCCAAACATATTCATAACAAAATAAATAACAACTGGAAGTTAAATACCGTAAGCAGGTAAACTGTAAGGTTGCCCAGTCTGTGAGTAGGCTGTATACACCGCAGGTTGCTGCATTCCTGAATATTGGGTCTGACTGGCATAGGCAGACATTGTTTGAGCTGCTGGTGTAGAAAGAATATGTGGATAGGGCCTAAACAGCAGGAAATGAGATAAACTATCAGTCACATATGTTAATACATAGATTGTTGATTTATTATTTATTTATTTTATTTATTTATTATTTGGATTTGTATGCCGCCCCTCTCCGAAGACTCGGGGCGGCTCACAACAAGTGAAACAAATCATAAATAATGCAATTAATTAAAATATTTAGAAATTTAAAAAAACCCATAAGCTAACAGACACACACACAAGCATACCATGTATAAATTAAACATGCCCAGGGGGAGATGTTTCAATTCCCCCATGCCTGACGGCAAAGGTGGGTTTTAAGGAGTTTACGGAAGGCAAGGAGAGTAGGGGCAGTTCTAATCTCCAGAGGGAGTTGTTATTGTTGTTGTTGTTGTTGTTGTTGTTATTTATTGGATTTGTATGCCGCCCCTGTCCGTAGACTATGGCCGGCTAACAACAGTAATAAAAACAGCATATAACAGTCCAATATTAAAACAGTTAAAAACCCTTATTATAAAACCAAACATGCATACAGACATACCATGCATAAAATTGTAAAGGCCTAGGGGGAAAGAGTATCTCAGTTCCCCCATGTCTGGCGGCAGAGGTGGGTTTTAAGAAGCTTACGAAAGGCAAGGAGGGTGGGGGCAATTCTAATCTCTGGAGGGAGTTGGTTCCAGAGGACCGGGGCCGCCACAGAGAAGGCTCTTCCCCTGGGTCCCGCCAAGCGACATTTTTAGTTGACGGGACCCGGAGAAGAACCACTCTGTGGGACCTAACTGGTCGCTGGAATTCGTGCAGCAGAAGGCGGTCCCTGAGATAATTTAAGCAATCATACCTTAGTCACCTCCCAGTGGATTACTGTAACGTCTTCTACATGGGATAGCACTTGAAAAACATTTGGAGGCTGCAGTTGCACTGGTTTTGGCATTTTTCATTACACCCATATTTCTTTGCAAGAAGCTAATGAGCTTCTAAGTGCAATTCAAAATGCTGATTATTATCTATCAAACCATACATGGAATAACAGCTAGATTATTTGTAGGATTATTTGTCTTCTACTGCCCATCAAGTCTAGCAATGGGGGCATGATCCAGATCCCTTCTATCAAACAACTGCATCTTATTGAACCCAGGAATCATGATTTCTCTATGGCAGCACCAGCCTATGGAACATCATCCCTCAAGAACTCCAGACTCTATTAGATTTTCATTAGGCACTGAATACATGGCTGTTCTCACTGGTGTTTGGAAAGATTAGGCAAGGTCCACTGTTTTTATAAGTTAGAATTACTGTTTTGACTGCGGGCATGAGGCTTTAAACTGTAAAAGGCAAAGAACCAGGAATGTAACTGAAGTGAAGTGTATTTTTGAGAATTGTAGGAAATTTACAATAACATATCAAATGTTGGAATTGAAAAGTATAATTTAATATTAATGATTGAAGGAAAAAATGAAAAACTTATCAGTGTGTTAATAAATTGTAAAGGGTACAAAGGTACAAGTGTTGATGACTAGGGTACAAGTGTTGATATTAAGAGGCATTTCAAAATATATCTATAGATCCATACTTGGAAATTGAAAGAATCTTTATTGTTCCAGTCCACTTTGTCTATGAGTCCAAATTAGATAAACAAAGTTTATTGATATAGAAAAAAATCTGATCGTGTGTAAAGGTTTGGCTTTTGGAGTTTATTATCCAAATATAGAGTTGGCTGATTGTTCAATGTGATAATAACAACATATGATTAAAGTAATGCATGCATGACAATACATGTGGTGCTCAAGAAATTCTGGGAGTATAGTTTAGTAGAGTATCTTCAAAGGTTCCACAGCAATACTGGAAGTTTTTAAAAGGATGTTGGATAACCATTTGTCTGAAATGCTGTAGGGTTTCCTGCCTGAGAAGGAGATTGGACTAGAAGACCTCCAAGGTCCCTTCCAAATTGATTATACTGTTAGTCAACAGGATAGAACAAATTTTTGATTAAGGCGTTTGAAAATTAAATGTAGAAATAATGGCTATAGTGATGTGAGAGATACGTTGATTGGGAACATGAATATGGAATAGGTTTGTATGGAGTACAATAGGTTTGTACTACTAGCCAAGAAACTGAACGATTTATAGTAAATACTAGCAGGATACAGAACGGGATACGGTTCTGAAAACTAATGCATCAAAGATTAATCTTTGACATATGTTTGTCAGAAAAAAATAGATGAATGAAAAATAAATGGTTTAAATTAAAATAAGTAATTTAAGTATAAGTTGTAATCTATTTTATTATACAGGTTAATTTATTCTGATCAATAAAATTACCTACAAATGGAATAATGAATTAAAATGGCTATAAATACAGTATAGACACATTAAAACAATAAAGTACATACAATAATATAACAACGACCATATGTTCTGCATATGTATTCCAAATGTCCTGGGGAATAGCAATGGTTTTACTGTGTACTTAAGTAGTGAGGGTATTTATGCATGGATAGATGATTTACACATGAATCTCAACATCTTTTATAACTATTATCCAATGCAAAGATACAAATATAAGATTAATAGAGGGCTATGCGTAACCATAACAAGATTTATAGATAAATACAACACGGTACCATTCTTGTCAACATTACTTCCCCTAGTGCAGTGATGGCAAACTTTTTTTGACTCATGTGCCAAAAGGACAAATGCCCTCCCCGTACATGTGCACCATCCCCATGCTGCCCCACGCGCATGTACACAGGCCTCACTGAAGGCTCTGGACTTCCGGTAGGCGCATTGGGCTGTTTTTTTGCCATGCCAAAGAAAGTCTCCTGAAGCTTGGGGGGAGCTTTCCTGAGTTCAGGAAAGCCTTCTGAAGGTTGGGGAGAGCGAAAAATAGCAAAACGGGCTTCAAACAAACTTCCAGTTGGCCTGTTGGACTATTTTTCACTGTTCCCAGGGTTCAGGAGGCTTTCTGGAGAGGGAAAATGGCCGGGGGGAAAAAAGTTGAAAATCAGCTGCCCAGCGCACACATGTGCACTGGAGCTAACATAGAGCAATGCCTTACGTGCCCTCAGATATGGCTCCCCGTACAACAGAAATGTTGTGTATACACCCCAGATTCAATCAGGGGGACTTCATCCTCCTCCAAGCATGTGTTCTTTCTAGATACTAGTAGTAGTTATGATTGGAATATACAAATTCAGAAAACAATTAGTGCACTTAACTCAGAATTTTAAAACTTTGAGTTTTCATTTCAATAAATCACCCTAACATTAATGGCATTTCAATCTAGCAAGCAATGAGTTTAAACCATGCCAAAGTGTAATTTTCGATATAACAATGTATTTTATTCAAACCCAATATGGTTTCTAAATTTAAACCAATTTTTAAATAAAATACTGATATACAAATAACATATTAAGATATACATGCACACTAACTTGGAGGGATATAGCTGCGGTGAGTATTGATGTGATGATCTTGGACTGTAGCCACTACTTGTTATAACTGTAAAATAGAAAGCATTTAGCACGTTCAATTAATCAGCTATTGAGATTTTTTAAAAGGCTTAATTTTTTTGAAATATTTCAAAATCGGTAGCATTGTTATTCTTCACAATTTTTACCAGGAAACAAATAAATATTCTATACATTGCCTAGCTTTTTACAATCTTATTTAGATTTGCAGATGCATTTAAGCAGAACAGGTGTTCATAAAGATATAAATAAATACTTTTCAACTACTATTCCTAGACTGGAAAGCCATGCCATATTCTGCTCCTGTACGGATTACTGAAACGTGTTGTACATGGGGGCTGCCCTTGGAACTCACATAGCTGCAAAACGCATGCACAGTTGAGATGTCCCGCAGTTCACCCGAATAACAACACTTCTGGCTTCCAATTGCTTCCTGGGTGTAATTCAAAGATGTTAGTTGCCATCTTTAAAGCATACAGCCCTGGGGTGAGCTGCTGGAGATTCACAGGGAGTTGGGAGAACCTCTAGCTAAGATTCTGTGCAGTTCAGGGGAACCCCCAAATCCCACTCCTGGCTGGCCCTGGCCACACCGCCCCTTCTAGGAGTCCCCATGCAGCCCATTTTGGATGCAGGTATATGCAGGCGTACATGGAGGTTCAGGGAAGGTGAAAAATGGGCCTACCAGATGTTTGGAAAGGCTGGAAACGGGCCCCGTTGATTAGGCCACACCCACCATGGCCATGCCTACCCAGCATCTGGGCAGATAACCCCTTACTAAAAAATTTTGAAGCCCACCCCTGATAAAGCCAGATAACTTGTGGGCCTATCTCTTCTTCTTTCCCATCCTAATTGATTAATAATGATACCTTGGATGCATACCTTCCTGAGTCCTTTCAAACATCCTCCTTCCTGATGTTAAAGGGATCCTTCCTCTCTTTGCCTACCAGAGGACTGTGAAGATCTGGCTCTTTTCCCAAGCCCAGTATTGGTTGAACTATGAGGATGATAAATCTGGTGCCCGGGGGGGGAGGGACACGGGGAGAGAATATTTTTGGTTTTTTCCTATGCATTTTATGGATTGTCATGAGCTGCCTAGAGTCATTCTATAAGATAGATAGGCAGCCATGTAAGTCCTATAAATAAATAAACTTTATCATATGAAGCTGTGCTTAGATTACCAATGAAAAGCCTGAATGTAAGATATTTTATGGAAATAAATTTTAACTGGAAGAAAAATCAAGCATTTATGTACTTGATTTTTTTTTATGCTGCCCTTCTCCTTAGAGTCAGGGTGGCTTACAACATGTTAGCAATAGCACTTTTTAACAGAGCCAGCATATTGCCCCCACAATCCGGGTCCTCATTTTACCCACCTCGGAAGGATGGAAGGCTGAGTCAACCTTGAGCCAGTGATGAGATTTGAACTGCTGACCTGCAGATCTAGCAGTCAGATTTAGCGGCCTGCAGTACCGCACTGTACCCACTGCACCACCTCGCCTCATTTATGTTTTATGGAATATAATTTTTATGCAGTTATTTACTATGCTGATGAATACTTTATAAGTAATATTTTGCAACTTAGATTTGTTTTATTAAAAAAGCATTTATATTCAAACCAGTAGTATATTCAATTTTCACCTCTCCTGTTACTGGAGATTTCTACCTCATCTTATTTTGTTTCAGAAAATTAACACGAACTAGGGAATAACAAGAAATATGATGAAAACCATATGGGAGTTAAGAGTCAGCAAAACCCACAATTTACTACAGACCCCTGACTTAAGAGCAGCGGGCACAGCAAATGTGCAACCACCATGCACAACATCATGTTATATATGTGCACAGCAAGTATGCCAGGTTTTTCCCCATCCTGGCACTCTCCAGATGTGTTGATTGTAAGGTGGATAACAGGTGGGAAAACGACTGTTTTCTAGTTACTCCAGTGTAAGATTTGCTGCACATAGCATTCCTGACTTCTGTATTCGACTATTCATATGATGCCATGCAGAAAGAATTCATTCATGTTAACAGAGAAACTGGTTCATACATTATGGGGCGTAAGCATAAGTTATGTATTTGCAGCAATGAGTTCAGTAAGTACAGTATATGATTTCTGTTACAGGTGTTTTCAACTTTTTAGAAGTTTACACCAGTGACTTTATTAGTCCAACACACTTTTAACAATTGGTTCTCAGGCAATGTCATCTACTTTTCACACCGAACTCAGATTCAAAAGCTCTTGTGCTGGATGGCACAGAACTATATATTCCAAAGAAAACTAGTTTAAAATAAAGAAAATGAAGCATGCGTATCTACAAGCCCATGTTACTCAAATTAAAATGATAAAATCAATGTGGGATCATAGATGCTGCTCATTTTAGATCGGTAGCACTGTTTTTGTCACTGGCAAGTTTATCATATCTCCTTTCCCTGCTAATACTGGTGAAAGGATTCATGAAAATATTTTCATATGTCTTTGGATTTTTGTTAACAGTGTTGTTCTTAGTCTTAGCTAGGGCAATGGATTCTGGCTTATGTTGACGGTATTTAGCATTTCACATATAAAAATACAATGTTTCATGAGGTGAGAGTGAAAGCAATTCTATTTTTCTTTATAAATCAATACATTCATTTAATTTTATACTGAAAACACCCTAGTAAAGTAATTATCGGTTGAGTACATGCCCACACAAAGAGCAGCTGTATTTTTCTGCAGAAACTTAAATGATGATAATCATATTCTACTAAAATAGTTCAAGAATATTGCATAGTCTGGACTGATTCCAAGAAATGTCAAGTTTCTCTTTCGTCTAACCATCTGTCTTGGCTATGGCAAATATGTATACCAAAATGTGAACAAAAGCTTTCCGAGCCATTCCATATCAGTCCTCGAACACAAGAGTGTCTTTATTAAGTCATCTGCATTTCATTCACTTTTTGAAAGATAAAAGCACTATATAAAAGGTAGCCCTGAAAAATCTGTTAGTCTAATCAATCATACTTTCACTTCAAAGTAGTTTCCCTTTTTCAATATGCCAGCCTTTAGTATTTTACAGATAGGTAGCAGTTCCTAGTCATTTTGCAAAACACACTTTAGGCAGGAACCAAAGAATCATGGAGTGACATGTGCTTAAGACCTTTAGTTTCTGGAGCAAAATTCTCTGAATATCACTTTTATTTATTTAACCATAATTAGCTTCATGGCATTCCAAGAAACACAGTTAATTTCAAAAGCACTATGTGGTGAGATATAAATTGGCTGACAATGAAAGAAAATCAAAACTTTTCACTGGGTATACTGACAATTTTTGTCTCCCTCTTTACAAAGTATCTAAATATCTGACTTTAAAATAAACTCTAAATATTGTAGACTGTAAATGCTCTCTTTTTACACAACATTTTTTAAAGTGTTGAAAATATTTTAAATGGCTTCAGAAGCCCAGAAGAATGATATACAGGGTTTTGTAAGTAATAGAAAATGTTATAAGTAATTTACATTACAGCATACAATTCTAGGTTTTGTGAAAAGTATGAACTTAAGATAATGGCCATTCACAAAAAAATTAAAACCTAATATATTAATTAGGTTAATTCAGATTAGAATAGAGAACAGAGTATAATAAATATATATACAACAAAGCCAACTTCCCATATTATGCTTAAACTGTTTTTGTATCTCTTTATATTTTAAACATTAGAATATTTTTTAGATTAATGAAGTTCTTTTCATGAATTTAAACCAGAAATTCTTCTCCTTCCTTGCTATGTAGCTGATATTTGCAATTTTTAATAATAATTGTATGCTTAATTTTGTTTAATAAAATAAATGATTTTAAATATTACATTCTTCTATTCATATTTATTTCCACAATATTTCATTATATTTCATATTGTGGAAAATTAGGACATATAAACTGATTTTAGTGTATTATAATCTGTGAGATATAATCTGATTTTAGTGTATTATAATCTGTGAGATAATAATTGTGGAAAGCTGTCCATAGGCAAAATTACACTTCCTCCAAATTCTTCTGTCATTACTGTTACTGTTCTTCTGTCATTACTGTTACTGTCATTACTGTTACTGTTAAAATTAGATCATTATATCTAATTTTAGCATGAGAAAAGTTTGTCATCAGATAAATATTGTATCTATAGGCATTTTTTGAGCAAGGTACTGTAATAAGAATGGTACAAACTAACAGCAGGCATATTTCCCCATGCACTAGACGATTTGCTGTTTATTTTTGTAAAAAATAGTTTGAAAAACTATAGATATAGATCTACATGCAGTATTATGAGAAAATTATGTGTTTTACCTGACCCAGTAAAATTGTCAAGAGATCCATCTCCACTTGTTGTTGCTGTTGAGTCATTACTGTTCATAGGCTCTGTTTTGACTGCAAGAAGAGACACTGTATAGAAGAATGAGCAGATGTGAGATTGTGTTTCTATATTTACCTATATCATGCCAACTATAGCAAAAAGTAAGTAAATTTGAGATATGTCAAACTATACACACAATGAAAAAAATGAGTAAGATTCTTAAGAGAAACCTTCAGCCATAGAACCACAGCTTTAAAACCATGCACTTACTTTTTAAAATTAAAAATGCTAACATTTATTCATTTAAACTGAATATTATTTTATTTTGATCAATGGAGAAAGCTAGAAGTATTTACACTACATTTCTCTTCTCTAACAAAAAGAGACATGGCTTTCAAGATTATTATTTTTTGGGGGGGAATCCCCTTTTCACTTTCAGGTTCTTGATTCTACCTCCTTTTGATTTCTAAAATTTGTTCTTCCAGAGTGATCTATGTCTTAGAGCAGGGGTTATAAACCTGCATGGTGACTGAAGAATTCTGGAAGCTGAACTCCACAAGTCTTAAATTTCTCTGTTTGGAACCCCATGTCTACTGTACAGTGATACCTCGTCTTACGAACTTAATTCGTTCCCTGACCTGGTTCGTAAGTAGAAAAGTTCGTAAGACGAAGCAATTTTCCCGATAGGAATCAATGTAAAAGCAAATAATGTGTGCAACTCCATCCCCAAAGTCACCCCTTTTGCCTTGTGCCGCTGGGAATCCCCGCCTCTGGACTTCCGTTGCCAGTCGAAGCACTGGGATTCCCCTGAGCCTCCCCTCACTGGGAAACTCCACCTCCAGACTTCCGTTGACAGCTGAAGCGCCTGTTCTTGCATTGCTAGGATTTCTCTGAGCCTCCCCTCGTGGGATTCAAAGCAGCGTCAGCAAAAATGAAGGGAATCCCAGCGAGGGGATGCTCAGGGAAATCCCAGCAATGCAAGAACAGGCGCTTCAGCTGGCAACGGAAGTGCGGAGGCAGAGATTCCCAGCAAGGGGAGGCTCAGGGGAATCCCAGCATTTCGGCTGGCAACCGGAGTCCAGAGGCGGGGATTCCTAGCGAGGGCAGGCTCAGGGAAATCCCAGCACTTCGGGGCATCCCAGCAGGTTCATAAGGTGAAAATAGTTCAGAAGAAGAGGCAAAAAAATCTTAAACACCGGGTTGGTATCACAAAACGTTTGTATGAAGAGGGGTTCATAAGACGAGGTATCACTGTATAGACTAAATCAAGTCTAGCCCCAAAGTCTCCACATAAAACAATGTGCATATGATGTTTATGTTTTAATTGTTTACGTTTTATGTTTTAATTGAGATTTTTCATACCTATGTCTGTAACATGTGCTTTGCTTCTCAATCATATGGCACATAATTTTTCTAGAAACCCAGATTCATGTTTGGAAACCCTTAGAGTATAAACTTAAATAGCATTTTTCTCTTTCATTTTAACTAACTATAGTTTATATCAGAGCCAAGATAAACCTTTTCTCTAGTAAAGAAAGATCATTTTAAAATAACAGCTTATTTATTATGGATTGCCTTTCAAAATGATGTGATACACCACAAGTAATTTTAGGTTCATAAATATAAATTATCTATATTGTTGTTAACAGCAATTCCAATCTCTATTTCATAGGCAGTCCAGAAGAGAAAGGAAGTAATTGTTAGATATAAATAAATTAGCAATTCAATTTCCAGCTTTTACTCAAATATGTGATTAAATAAATTAATCTTTTACATAATTAATTATTTTTCTTCCTCAGAATTATTTTTCTTTCTGAGGAAATCAGAGGATGGAATTTTTAAACTATGTTTACTATAGATTTTACTGAGGTATATTTGACCATATGTATTTTATTTTAATATCTATTGGTATCTATTGTGTGTTACATGGGCATGACATGGCATATCTATAATTCTGGGTATTAAATTCTGGACCAGGTGAAGCTTCCAAATTGTCTTCAGGGGCAGCATCATGTGCAATGCATTGCAGTATAGGTGAAATGTGAAAAATTAGAATATCGTGCAAAATATCATACTCCATAATCATCACAATTATGACAAATCGTGGGTTGAACTATCTTTCTTTGCATGAATGAGTCTCTCTCATACATTACATTTCACCTTTTAAGTTGCAGTACTGAAATAAATGAACTTTTGCACGATATCCTAATTTTTCGAGTTTCTCCTGTATATTTCCATTCAGAACTGAAGATATAACATTCCCAGTTCTGGTGATTCCAAAATTTGCAGCTTCTCTTAATTTCTCAAAATACATTTGATATCAGTGGTTAGCATTATATTGGACCCTCAATAATATTATAATGAATTGTGTTTGTTACACAAATCCATTCTCCTCCATGGCATGCACAATAGGTTTTTTCCCCCTGCCAGAGGCTGAAACTGCGTCCGCTTCTCTTTGTTTTAATTTATTTTATATACTTTGTATTGATGTAAAATTAGCAGAAAGTCTGTTAAAACAAAATCTTACAACTTCCTTGTACAATATTTGCAGAAAGATTTCTAGAAATAGAAAGGGGTGCAAGCTATGAAGCAAAAACAATACAGCAAATTATCAGATGCTCAACACAAAAAACCATCAATCCAACCACACACATGCATTATGCTAGGATTGCTCATACTTGTTGCAGAAGAAGGAGTGCTGCAACTTAACAACCAGTCTGCAGTGTTTAAAACAGTCATGTTGTCTCCTGAGAATTGAAATGGTATATAACGTTTCATTATCTGAATATCTCCTTAATGTAAATTAATATGTTTCAGGATTTTAAAAAAATCACACACTGCCTTAACATCGGGATATTTGCTCACATATAGCTTTGACCTCTGTGCTGCTTTTAGGCAAACAGACAGATTTATACAAATTAAAATAATCACTTATTTTCAGTAGTATGTTTTTAGATACTATGAAAGATGGCCTGAGCCATTAGCATATTTTCAGGAGGCACAGTTCTCAAAACAAACCTCTTTGACTCATATTGTTGGAAATGGATACATAACATAAATAAATGCTTTCATGTAAAATTCAGTATATCCCATATAAGTAATCTTTCAGTTATGACAGCAATTAGGACTGGAATTTCCATTGCTAAGCAATTCAGTCCTCAGGCAAAACTTCATGTGAAATTAAGGTAAGGGATTACTTCCTTGGCTTCCTCTTGACCTTCCCTTCATCCAGCTATCAAACTCCCATCTCTGCCTTTTTGGCTGCTATGTATAGCAGCATTCCTCAGTGGCAGTGCCAGGGCTGAAGTAAAGGTCCAGAACAGGTGTGAAATTCAACATTTTCCCCTACCGGTTCTGTGGGCGTGGCTTGGTGGGCGTGACAGGGGAAGGATACTGCAAAATCCCCATTCCCTCCCCACTCTTGGGACCAGCCAGAGATGCTATTTGCTGATTCTCTGAACTAATCAAAATTTCTGCAACCAGTTCTCCAGAACCTGTCAGAACCTGCTGAATTTCACCCGTGGCCCAGAGCCTTCATCAAACATTGTTGAGAATGGGTCACATTATTTGGAGAACAGCAGGAGCAGACTCAGGAAGGAGGACTGGCATGAGTTGCGGCAGGTAAAGGCCAGGTGCTCCTCGTCAGCAGCAGGAGGAAAATTGCTAAGAGGAAACTGGGAATAGGGCTTGAACCAATGAATTTGTACAAACAAATTTCACTTATTTAAATTGAAGTAGCAAATTTGGAAAAAGGATAATGGGATTATAATACAAAGATATGAAAACAGGCCCAATGTACAATACAAACAATATGAAATATATTAGTGTCATACTGGAAATGAAAGGGAAGAAAATCTTAGATCTGCAATAGCTAGGATATTCAGAAGATGATAGAATATATTTTAAAATTATACAATAAGGCACTATTCAGTAAACAAACAAACAAAATATATTTATACAGCTCTTACTGCCTCATATTTAATAGATTTTTTAAAAATAAAACGCTTATTTAAATTGTTCAGCTTTTTAAAGAATCTGATTATTGTCCCTAGATTTAAATTGAAAGAGGTAGATTTTCACTCACCGCCTGTTCCATTTGTTGTGACAGATGTGGTGCTAAGATTAGATTTGTCCAGTTTAGAACTACCTGGTGCTTCACTGCTTCCCACAAGATTATGAGGACTCGCTAGATCCTGCATTTCCATAGATCTATTAAAGGACAAAAGAAAGAAAAAAACCCCACTGTTATTTTCTTCATAAAAGTGCACGGACTCCTCTGAGCTAGCCATATTTTAAAGTAAACATTGAAAATGAACATTTCCTGAAAACGTTACATATGAAAGAAAACGCTAGTCTGCAATTAGCCTCATGATTATCATCATCTTCATTATCCTTGAGAGAGAAACTGGTAGAAAAGGAAAAGACAAAAGCAAATTAGAAACATTTGACTTCAATGGTGTTCTTCTATGGGTGGGTGGAGGGAATAGAGAGAGGGGGGCATCTGAAGTTTTGTCCAAGAAGCTTCAAATGCCTTTTGGATAGCAGCCTGCAATTACACATGCTGTGATTTAACTGAAGTTCGTCTCCAATTAAAAGTGGAAATTACAAGTAATAATTGTCACTGATTTCACTCAGAATATAAATATGGTATGTGTGTGTATGGGCATTATGAATTATTCCAGGAGAGTTGAATAAAGACCTGAGAAAAATTACATTTTAAAAAAAGAGAATAATATCAATAGAAAATATTACTCTCCTGAAACAACAGGCAAAATATAGGGATATAGTCAGTAGTGGGTTCCTACTGGTATGGCTGAGGATGCCGCACCGGTAGTAAAACTGGAGCTGTGTGCACAGCTTTGGGTCTCTGGCATTCACATATGTGCATCCCAGCGAGATATTGCTTCTGTGCATGCGCAGAAAGCAAAATTGTACGGGAGGGGTGTAGGCATGAGATTTTGCTTCTGCACATGTGCAGGAAGCAAAATCTCCCAAGGGGATGTGCGCGAGAGAAAGATTTCAGCTATTTTTTTGCTTTTGCGCATGCGCAGAAGCAAAAACATCGCCAAAATCTCTCTCCCGTGCACGTCCCCTCACAAGATTTTGCTTCTTGAACATACGTAGAAGCAAAATCTCACTGGGACGCATGCGTGCACACCAGGGACTTGAAGCTGCCTGCGCAATGTATTGGTATCAGTGGTAGCGGTAACCCCCACCTGGATATAATTTTAATATTGTATTTTTGTAAAAAATAATAATTGTCATATAATAGCCAATTAATGTAAAGGCTTTCATACAATTTCACCAGTCTCAAATTTATTTATTTATTTATTAGATTTGTATGCCGCCCCTCTCCGAAGACTCGGAGCGGCTAACAACAATAAAGAAGACAATGTAAACAAATCTAATATTAAAAATAATCTAAAATACCCCAATTTAAGAAACCAATCATACAAACAAGCATATCATGTATAAATTCTATAAGTCTAGGGAAAAGGGAAAAAATTTCAATTCCCCCATGCCTGACGACAGAGGTGGGTTTTAAGGAGCTTGCGAAAGGCAAGGAGGGTGGGGGCAACTCTGATGTCTGGGGGTAGCTGGTTCCAGAGGGTCAGGGCCGCCACAGAGGAGGCGGCCCCGACTGTGGAACAGTTACTGAGATATGGAACTTAGGTAGGAACAGTGAAACAGTTACATGAATAGCCAAAGGCAGTAGTATTATGAAAGCAAGTCTCCAGGAATTGGCATACTAATTGGAGAAAATGACAATTTACTAAAAGTTACTACTTTCCAAAAGTATTTGCTGAGGATAGAAAATTCATGTGGTGGAAATTAAAAACCAAGTACGTTCTGGAATAGTGGAAAATTCTTGCAAATGAAAACTCTCTAGTTTGTCATAATAGCAATAATTACATGGTATGTACTGATAAAAAAAAGATCCAAATACATAAATTTATATAATGAGAAAGACAGTAACTTTTTAAAAGAAATCATGCATCCTGGGAATATGTGGCTGATTCAGACAACAAAATTTAAGCTTATGGTTTCATTGCATAGCAAAATGTGGAGACTGTACATTTGTAACAACAACAAAAAAACTATGAATGTTTGTCTCTGAAGGAAACAGAATTCTTATCATCTTATCCATCTCATATTTATACATTTTCTATAACTTCATTAAAAAAATTAATTTTCTTAAAGCCTTGCTTTATGATGTAAGAAAGCTACAGTGGGTTTTTACAATACAACATGTATACTTATGTATAGTATATTTATAATACTATTCCACCATCTGTTCTTCCATTTTCAGGTTTCATTCCTGGCATTTTCAAGTACAACTATTCCTGTCTAAAAAACTAAATATTTGCTGCCAATCTATATAATTAACAATGAGCAGGTGGACTAATGATTTGACAGAGTATAAGGAAACTACATTCTCTGTTTTGAAGCAAAAGGTAAGATATGGCAAAGCATATTGCTCCAATGAGTGGAAAGATAGTGATTCCAGTGCTGATATCATTTTAAGAAAGCCTCAGATTTCCATCAAATCCAAGATTTCTTTGGTAATTCATGTTAACATTTCATAACTAGTAATATTCACACTTTTATGTCTTGAATATAAAGTTTATATGTTTATTTGTATCTCACCTTTATTGTTTTTACAAGTAATTCAAAGCTGTGAACACGTCCACTTTCCTTTCCTGTTTTTCCACAACAATGTTGTGAGGTGGGTTGGGCTTAGAATGAATTGGCCTAGTGTCACCCAGTTGGCTTTTATAGCTAAGGTATTAATTTGATACAGATTGAAATGTAAAAAAACAACCATAGGTACAAGCAAGATAGGAAATTTTTCCAAACATACAATTTTTAAAATGATTTTTAAAAAGCAAAAACCTGAACCTAGATAGGCAGTTCCATTAAAAAGGTGGCATGATACTTCGATGAACACTAAAAACATTTCAAAGATTCCACCAAAATAATGGGAATTTGAAGGGTGACTTTTTCTCCAAAGTAATGCATTTTTGGACTATAAGATGCACCTTTGTATCCCCCAAAAGACTTTCTGACATTAATACACTGCCATAACGTACATTTCTCCAACACATGCACATAAATACATATCAAACAGTGTTTATCATCTTTGCTGTTTGATGCTTGGCAAATTGCTGGGAGGCAGAGGACTTTTTTCCTTGTTTCCTATCTCCAGTGTGTCTTATACAAAAATACGGTTATTAGTGGGTGACCTTGGAATTCTTACTCATTTCCATGATATCCTCTTCCTGAACATGATGTTGTATGACAGACAGTATCCTCAGATTCAAGGTTAATGCACCTACAGAGAAGATGTTGATGATTTGTCTCCAGCTGTGCAAGTTGCTGTTTAAGGTTATCTAACATAATGCATACAATTCCCTTTAATTTTTTGACTTGTTCAAAAGATTAATCAAGAACTTGTTTCAAGGTTTTATTACGTCTAATAATATAGGGGGGGAAATGCCTTATTTTGTTTTTCATTTGGGGCAAAACTCCAAAAGGCTTTCTCATCAATCAAGCTATTCAAGACATGCATCCAGAACTTGGATGATCTTCTTTCATACAATCATTCTAGAGGTCCTCCAACTCCACAAAGTTGCTTCCAACATTAAAACCAAGGAAAGCAATAAAACAATGAGAATAAAAAGAAGAATACTTAATTGATTAAAATTCCAGAGGAATAGAGGCCACTCTATTATAAAGAGAGTAGTCAGATTCTGACAACGTCTTGAATATCCACATAGATCTCCCGGGATAGTACAGCTTCAGAGAGCAGGAATATTTTGCATCTCCTTACAGTCTTTATGAGAAGAAAGCTCATGCCTTAACACAGAGGTATCTAACCTGTAAGCCATGGCCCATTGCAACTGGGTCATGGAAATGGTGTGCTGTGTGTATCCTCAGCTGCATGAGCAACAGGATTCATTTAAGGTGCACATGCACGCCACTCATGCAAATGGAGCTGCGCACTAACATGGAACCATTTCCCCTCCGCCTCCCCTCCAGTCTGCAAAGCCGCAAGCATTAGGAAACTGCCTTAATACCTGACAACTTGTTGTACTGAGACTTGTAGTGAAATTTATATAGACCCTCTTTGTAGAGAGTCATTTGGGTTAAATTTTAAGCAAACGTTGGTGTTAGAAGAAAGAACATGGGAAATGTATCTTTACCGTCTGCCTTTAGCTTTCTTACTGCTCTTACTTTTTTTATATCTTACTCAGTGCTGCTTATCTTTATATGAAATAGATGAAATATGATGAATACAGATGAAATATTAGCTTATATCCATAGGAGCATCAAATAATTGCATAGTCAGTAAAGTATTTCAATTCACAAATGGGATTGTCTTCATTTGCTTCCAATTCCTTTCCAATTCCAGTTATTTTGTGCAACATCCCACATTATTTCATTTTCAGGTCATTAAAATGATTAAAAACAATTAATACAACATGTGCTAAATTTACCAATAGCAGTACAAAATCACAGTAAAATGAAACATTTTATACCAGAACCACAATACAAATAGTGATTTCTCTTTAAGTCAGTAAAAAAACCTTGACCTTGAATTACTGAGAAGAAAATCTACAATTTACTTCAATTAATCAGTATAACACCAAACAACAGTAATTACAATTCTAGGAACAAATATACATGAAACCACTGGGTGAGATCGTCCGAGGACATGGGATGAGTTACCAACAGTATGCTGATGACACTCAGCTCTACATTTCCACATCATGTCAGTTCAGTGAAGCGGTGGAATTGATGTGCTGGTTTCTGGAAGCTGTGAGGAGCTGGATAGGAATCAACAGGCTAAAGCTCAACCCCGACAAGACTGAGTGGCTGTGGGTCCTTCCTCCTAAGGACTATTCCATATGTTCGTCTTTGCTACAGGGGAGGGGGAGAGATTTCCATCTCAGATAGGGTTTGCAACTTGGGTGTCCTCCTAGATCCACAGCTGAGATTAGAGCAACATCTCTTGGCTGTGGCTAGGGGGCCTTTGCACAAGTTTGTCTTGTCTACCAGTTGCAGCCCTCCAGATGTAATTCAAGGTGTTGGTTATCACCTTTAAGTCCCTAAATGGCTCAGGGCCAGACTATTTATGGGACTGCCTCCTACCTCATATCTTGCAGTGACCAATAAGAGCCCACAGAGTTGACTTTCTCCGGGTCCCCTCCACCAAACAATGTCTACTGGCAGGGCCACTGGGAAGGGCCTTCTCTGTGGTGGCTCCGACCCTTTGGAATCAACTGCTGTACTATCCCCACCCTACCGGTCTTCCAGAAAGCCATTAAGACCTGGCTTTTCCAGCAAGCCTGGGATCAGGAAAGACTGTGTGTATGCATGGTTTTTAGGGGTTTTATATATTTTATTTCTCTTGTTGTTTTTATTATTGTCACATTTTTATATTGTTTTAGTAACTGTGATTATTATTAGCCACCCAGAGTCCTGCTGGAGTGGGGTGGCATATAAACATCACTAATAAATAATAAAATAAACAAATTGATTTATGATTACAATTGAGTCCAAAATTTATGTTGTTAATTGAGAAGGTTGTTAAGTGAGTTTTGCCCCTTCTTATGCCTTTTCTTGCCACAGTTGTTGAGTGAATAACTGCAGTGAGTTGTTAACATGGTTGTTAAGTGGATCTGGTTTCCTGGGCCACTGCAAACATAAATATGAATTATTTCCCAAGCATCTGAATTTTGGTCACGTGACTATGGGGATGCTGCAATGATCATAAGTGTGAAAAATGGTAATAAGTCACTTTTTTCAGTAACTTCAAATGATCACTATATGAAATGTAGTAAATCGAGTACGGTACCAGTAATTCGTTTTTATCAGTCTCTTGTGAATGTTAAACTATATTTCTGTTAAATAGATCTAACAAAACCCTAAGTGTAGTGGCAAAAGAAATAGCAGCTCCAATATCTCAGAAAAAAATATCTCAGAATTCATACTTTTTGGCTCACTGCCTTTGTCAGTATGGTAAATCTGAATACAGACAGCTAAGCCCCCCTTCTCCACCTATCCAGATTCCATTATTGATGAGTGCACTTTCTAATATACCTCTTCCAGCTTATAACTTAATTGTGACCTGCAACAAACAACCTCATTATTTTAGTTCTGGGTCTCTTTTGAGCAGCAGACATGAAACCTCCAAGGACTGGACTGAGACCACCATACTCACTTTCACTTCTAACCAAATCCAGATTTTGCCTTTGAAAACTTAAGGTAGAGAACTGATTATGGAAAGACAAATCCATTTCTGCTGAAAAAAATGCTAGGTACAGTTACTGCTCTTTGGGAATTGACCTTATATTTAGTCACTTTCAATACTTTTCCCCAAAAATACAACATGGAGAATACTGAAATACATCAATTATATTGTAAAATCTGATTAGAGTAAGAAAAATGTTGGGGGTGTATTTAAAATATATAGACGCCTATTGGCTGTTATATGAAATATCTCAAGAGAGACTGTGCGAAACTCATAAAGAATCTTATCTATTGAAGAAAGAATGTGGGGTCATGAATTAATGAAATGGGGGCAGGGGCGGGAAATAATCCTTTGGGATACTCGCTTTGTGCAAACATCCCATCTGTGGTTCAACCACATAAAAGACTCATGGGCAAATCCAAACACATTAAGAGAAGTGCTTGTGGAATCTGCCAAGAAGCCAGATGCATTGATTGCAGAATTTCTTTTTTACCTGTCATCTGAATCTTCTAACTGCTACCCAAAAATAATATGGGCAATATGAAAAATTGTGACCTATAAGGTGCGATGCAATAAGTACTGCTTAAGTCTAAATGACCCATGTGCATCCAGGAATGGATTGTTTAAAAGGTAGTGAAGGTATGTTGGCCAATAGTAGCATTATTTATAAACCATCTCTTATATTATTAAATTATTATTAAAATAGGATTTCCTGTGCCCCTACTGCTTTTATGTTTTTTTAACACCCTCAACACTTACTTTTCTTTATCGCTGTTTACATACTGCATCAAAATTATTTTGTTACGAGTAGAAGAGTGGAGGGTTCTTCTAGTAAATATCTCTGGATACTTTCTAACATATTTATGTCCAATATGCGGTTTCACACTGGTATTGACTCTCGGCAGTCATTTAAGTTTCTTCAAGGTCTTTCAATGTGGATTTGTTGCTACTATAATTCACCTTGTTATAGTCGTCTTTCCCCACTATTTCCTTTCACTTTTCCCAACATCACACATTTCTCAAGGGAGCTGGGTATTTTCATAATATATAATTTGTACCTCACACAAGAACTTTGGATTGATTTGTTTTCTTGGCCATCTATAATATTCTCAAAAATCTTACTCAACACCAAACATTGGTATCTTTTTTATTCTGCTTCTTCAATGTCCAACTCTCACTTTTATATTGTGTCTGGGGAAAAATAGTGCCTGCACAATAGTGAGTTTTGTAGATATCGACCTGTCCAATATCTCAATATTTTTTTCAAAATATTTCTCTACAAACTTCTGGTTAGTGATATATTTTTTGACTGCTGGTTTCTTTATTGATGATAGTGGGTCCTAAAAGGCAGGCATTATTTCTATATCTGCACGGTTAAAGTTATGGATGAATAAATTGTCATTAGTCTGAAATTATCTTAATTTATTCTCTCAATTGAGAAGAAGAAATATTTTTCTTCCATGGGCAAGAGTAAAGCTGATTAATCATTCCCTTGGCTAAATTTTCTAGAATTTTGGTGAGAGAGAACCTATAGTATGAATTAAAAGTCCATCTATTCTTTTAGCTCTGGAATTACAAAAATAGAGTAATGTTAAAGACATTTGCCCTTTCTTCAATTGCCTTATAAAAGGGCAGCCAGATTGCAAGTTCAGAGAAAGAGCATGAGAAAAAAATTGAAGCAATCTCTGACATAAGAAGCTGAAAGATAATTGGATTTTAAACTGAAAGTAATCCAGTTGCTGAAATTTCTGTAACCTAATCTTGCTTTCACAGTACAGCTGGCTGCCAAGAGTCAACTATTCTTTTAAAGGCATCGTGGAAGGAGATCTGTGATACTCTATGCTAGGCAAAGAAATAGTCTGGTACCAGCTTTTAAAGATTATATAAGGCATAAGCTTTCTTACTCTTGGAAGAATGTAGAACACATTATCTCTTGTTTGATAAATAGCCTTCTGAGGGTACAGATCACTAGTGGGTTGTTCCCGCTTTGGTCCAGTTCTTAGAACTAGTAGCGCCGATGGTGGGAGGCTCCACCCACCTGCCCCGAAAGCTTCTGCGCATGCGCAGAAGAATCACACATGTGCTGGAACCGGTAGTAAAGGGTTTATAACCCACTACTGGTATATGTGACTTCAAAAGAACCTATCCTCATTGATCTTTAATGGTCAAACAAATTCATAACGTGACAGCTTAACACTAGCACCGATGAAATTATTTAATTTGGATAATGAAATGTTTGTAAGAAAACAACCAAGCTCAAACAATACCAAGGATCCCTCATGATAGTTTAATGTTTAAATACCATAGTGCAAATGATAAACCTTAGAGTAAGAGCAACACAGTTAATAATTGCATTGAGACAGTAAACTTGAGAGAGTATACAGTATGTTACTACAAATCTAAAATACATGCTTCTTAAATTTTCTCATAAAAACTATTGGGTATTTAATTGAAAAGTCACAGCTTAAGTTCTAAAACTTTGAATTTGAAAACAACCAATTAATTGTTGAGGGCGTAAGACTGTGTGTGTGTGTGTGTGTGTGTGTGTGTGTAAAACTAATTTTTTTTAATAAAAATATAAATAAAGCTCCCTTTAAGAACTCTCAAAGTACTGCTCTCAATAATACACAGTATCTATAAAACTGATATTTAGCATATTAAAACCACAACATAACTCTAAAAAATGTTCTTCTTATTGCTTTGCTTTGTAATTTCTTTGTAAGCACAACTAGGTCCTCGACTTACAACATTCCCTTTAGTGGCCATTCAAAATTACAACGACACTGAAAAAAGTGATTTATGGGGGTCATGAAATCATCTTCTGTAACCTTCTGACAAGCAACATCAATGGGAAAGCCAGTTAACAACCCTCTTGCCAACTTAACAAATGCAGTGATTCACTTAACAACTGTGACAACAAATGTCACAAAATGGGGCAAAACTCACAATAACTGTCTCAATTAGCAACAGAAAACTTGGGCACAATTGTGAGCATAAGTTGAAGAATACCTGTATATTACAGAACATAGGCACACAATGCAAAAGTACATAAGCACATTATTTCCAGAAAGGTCACCATATGTTCTTAAGTGAAACCTGCAAATTATACTTATCTGTAACTGTCTGTAACTACATTAATTTTCCTTAGATTATCAATTGATGACCAAAAATATTTCTAGCAAGTTTCAGAGTCAAGAAATGAGAAAATATCTATTTTTCCCTATGATTACTACCAGCCTTAATTGCCTCTGGTTTTAAAGAAACAAAAAACTCAGAGAAAGAACAAAGTACTGTAGAAAATTATTCTTCTACTGTCCTCATATACTGTAAGAGAAGTTTAATTCATTTGATTAATTAGAGATATATTTCATTTATTTATTAATACTATGTGTTTCTTCCGGAAACTCAAGATGATATACAATACATAATATCTTATTCATTTTCCTCACAATAACCTCAAGTCATTCAGTAGCCTTACCATAATGTGAAAAAATTAAGTACTTCCTGTTAAGGAGTACGCAGAACCCTTGAGTTATCAAGGACATACAAAGAGGACAACGTGGGATTCCAGCAGATATCCAGGAGATATGAGTAATTATTCATTCATACAAGAAAGACACATTAAAGTGTATAAAATAGTATTTACTTTAGAAATAGCACAGTCAAGTTAAACAGTCCAGTCATACATATTCAAATCAGTCAATAACTCTCAATACAACAATAAGCTTATAAGCCTGTCTTTATCTTACATATTACACATACATTACAGCTTACAAATACATGAGACTAACATCGAACACATGGAGCTTACTAGAGAGAACCATGCTTTCTGGCTCCCTCTTATGACAGTTTGCAACACTATCTCTAAAAGCTATAGAACTTCAATACATAAAAGTACAGTGGTACCTCTACATAAAAACGCCTCTACTTAAGAACTTTTCTAGATAAGAACCGGGTGTTCGAGATTTTTTTGCCTCTTCTCAAGAAACATTTTCCACTTACAAACCTGAGCCTCTGAAACTGTAATCGGAAAAGGCAGGGAGAAGCCTCCGTGGGCCTCTCTAGCAATCTCCTGGGAGGAAATAGGGTCAGAAAAGGTGAGGAGAAGCCTCTGTGGGGCTTCTCTAGGAATCTCCTGGGAGGAAACAGGGTCGGAAAAGGTGGGAAGAATCCTCTATAGGGCCTTTCTAGGAATCTCCTGGGAGGAAACAGGGCCTCCACCCTCTCTGTGCTTTCCCCAATCACACACATTATTTGCTTTTACATTGATTCCTATGAGAAATGCTTCTTCTTTCAAACTTTTCTAGTTAAGAACCTGGTCACATAACGAATTAAGTTCATAAGTAGAGGTACCACTATGTTCATTGTTAGCTTGTTTATATATTGCAACCCAACTGTCTTGTACATAGTACTAACACTCCCCCATTGTTTTTTTATTTTTTAAACATATATCAACATTTGATTTTTATTTAAACAATACTGATACTATAACATCTTTTACATTTTTTTAGTCCATTTTTGGTCCATTATGTAATTTATATAAACATAAATATAAATGCATATGGAAAAAGTTAAGCACACCTCTACATTTATCACTGCCTAAAATACCTAAACACCTAAAATTAGAATCAGGTGTGCCAGAACAGGCATAAATGATTAGAATATCATTAGAGACAATCTGGAGAAAAGATCCTTAATTTAAATTTCAGATAGTTACTCTGATTTACTCTTTGTGGTTGAACTTTGTGATATCACCATGCATAGATTGATAGATCTCTCTAAGACCTTCAAAAAGGTTACAGATGCCTATAAGTCTCCGAAGGGATTTAAAAATTTCACCAAACAATTAGACATCAACCAAACCCCTGTCCAGATCATTTATAAGTTGAGACAATTTCAACAACTATCAAACTGCCCAGGCCAGACCAATACAGCAAGTTCAGAGTGGAATGCAAGATGCTGAAAGAAATCATAAGAACCCCAGAATTTCATCACTTGACCTACATGTAGCATTTACTACTACTGATGTCAAAGTACTTGAGTATGCCATTAGAAAAAAGCTGCACAAATTACAGATCTCTAAGGCAGTGTATCAATAAACTTTTGCTGTCCAAAAAGAACGTCAGGGCAAGACTAACATGTACACCTAGGCAAAGATAGGAGTTCTGGAAAATTGTGCTTTGGGTAGACACAGCAAAAATTGGGTTATTTGGTTATAGTGTAAGAAAAATTGTTTGGCAAAAATGAAGACACAGTTTCATCAAAGACCTTGATACTAACTGGACATCAGGTGATGGAAATGTTAAGATTTTGGGGATGTTTTGCTGCATCAAGGCTTGCGCAGCTCACCATCACAGAATTCACTATGAATTCTTAATTGATCTGGAGTATAAAGAAGGCAGAATCTAGGGGAAGGTTTGGTAGGGAAGGTTTGCCTATTTGCCGATGACTCTAAAGTGTGCAATAGGGTTGATATTCCTGGAGGCATCTGTAATATGGTAAATGATTTAGCTTTACTAGATAAATGGTAAAAGCAATGGAAACTGCAGTTTAATGTTTCCAAATGTAAAATAATGCACTTGGGGAAAAGGAATCCTCAATCTGAGTATTGTATTGGCAGTTCTGTGTTAGCAAATACTTCAGAAGAAAAGGATTTAGGGGTAGTGATTTCTGACAGTCTCAAAATGGGTGAACAGTGCAGTCAGGCGGTAGGGAAAGCAAGTAGGATGCTTGGCTGCATAGCTAGAGGTATAACAAGCAGGAAGAGGGAGATTATGATCCCGCTATATAGAATGCTGGTGAGACCACATTTGGAATACTGTGTTCAGTTCTGGAGACCTCACCTACAAAAAGATATTGACAAAATTGAACGGGTCCAAAGACGGGCTACAAGAATGGTGGAAGGTCTTAAGCATAAAACGTATCAGGAAAGACTTAATGAACTCAATCTGTATAATCTGGAGGACAGAAGGAAAAGGGGGGACATGATCGAAACATTTAAATATATTAAAGGGTTAAATAAGGTCCAGGAGGGAAGTGTTTTTAATAGGAAAGTGAACACAAGAACAAGGGGACACAATCTGAAGTTAGTTGGGGGAAAGATCAAAAGCAACATGAGAAAATATTATTTTACTGAAAGAGTAGTAGATCCTTGGAACAAACTTCCAGCAGACGTGGTAGATAAATCCACAGTAACTGAATTTAAACATGCCTGGGATAAACACATATCCATCCTAAGATAAAATACAGAAAATAGTATAAGGGCAGACTAGATGGACCATGAGGTCTTTTTCTGCCGTCAGACTTCTATGTTTCTATGTTTCTATCTTGCCACAGTTCAGTAAATCCATCAAGATATGGCTGGGGGAAAAAATGAAGGATTCTGAAATGATCAAATCAAAGCCTGGATATAAATCCTATCACTAGGTGTGAGGTGATTTGACATAGGCTGCATATGCAATAAATCCCTCAAATATCACACATCTGAAAAATATATTGTGTACGTCAGAAAACATAGAAGTATTTTTAAGTTTACAAGTCCTTATTTAAATAATCACTTAAATCAACATCTCCTTGAATTGCAAAAAACAGATATTAAAATATTATCGGCAATCTAATGAATATTACTAACTTACAAAAAGAGAATGTTAACAGTTCATTATTATTCCCCTTTCCCCTTTACTAAACTGAATATTCTCTTTTTTTGTTCATAGCAGGTATATACTGGACTCATTCTTCCCCTAGATGTATTTTTATATCAGTAAATTCCTTCAGATAATTATGTAGGCCACAAATAACAGCTTGCCATATTTTTTTGTAAAAGAAAAACTAAGACAAAGAATTTGCTGATACACTCATGTCGCTCCAAGAATTCTCCTGACAACGTTCCCACACCCAACCTAATTACTTCCCTACTGTAAAAACATATTCCATCTGCACTTATTCTAATACTCTCAAGTCCAAAACCAATACACAATAAAGTCAGTTAAATAAATGAAAGACTGAAACCCATATAAAAAGTGCTCAGCTATTCTGCAAGGGAAAGTATCTCCAACACCCATTTATATGCTGACATTTCACTTTATGTATAATATTTTCTCAAACCCTGTTTATGAAAGAATTATCATTCTCCAGGCATATATTCTCTATCATAGCACTCTCTTAGGGCCACTCTAAGGTTTATTGTTGACTTTATATAATACTTTGCTCTACTGTACAACAAATATTCGTTTGAAACGTATATAGCAGCAATCCCCAAACTTTCTGGCACCAGGCATCGGTTTCATGGAAGGCAATATTTCCACGAACCAGGGAGGGATTATTTTGTGTTCAATCTACATCCTGCATATGTGCAGATGAAGTTTTGCTTACTCACCCACTGCTTGTACAAACCAGTTTCTAACAGGAAGGTAATGGTCTTATTTTCTTGCAAAATAAGACCATAGAGACAAACACTGAAATGTATTACAGTGATCCCCCGATCGTTGCGAGGGTTCCGTTCCAGGACCCCCCGCAACGAGCGGGTTTTCGCGAAGTAGCGCTGCAGAAGTAAAAACACCATCTGCGCATGCGCAGATGGTGTTTTTACTTCCGCAGCGCTAGCGAGGAGCCGAAGATTGGGGGCGGCGCGGCTGTTTTAAAACGTCGCCGCCGGCATGGGGGGCTTCCTAGCAGCCCCCCAAACCCGGGTTGGGGGTCCGGGGGGTGCTGGCAAGCCCCCCATGCCGGCGGTGACGTTTTAAAACAGCCGCGCCACCCCCAATCTTCGGCTCCTCGCTAGCGGGCAGGCAGGCGGCGGACAAGCCGTTCGCTGGCGCTCGCTCTCGCCACTTTCCAGCTGAGTCCTGAAGCGAATTTGCTTCAGGACTCAGCTGGGAAGCGGCGAGAATGAACGGCGTGGGCGGGCGAAGGGCGGGCGGCAGCGAGGAGTTTGCGTGGGCGGTGGGGAAACTCCTTGCTGATGCCCGCCGCTCGCCCTCCCGCCAGCAAGAGGGGGAAGACCCAGGGAAGCCGCCCAGCAGCTGATCTGCCTGGCGCCATCTACGCATGCGTGCCCATAGAAAAAAGGGCACGCATGCGCAGATGGTGTTTTGACTTCCAGGTTGAAAAATCGCAAATTAGCCTGTTCGCAATGGTCGGGGACGCAATAACCGGGGGATCACTGTATATGTAAAGTTTTATTAATATCTGTTCCATTTTTATCCCATGTAAAAGACAGAAACAGATGTAATAAATCATAATCCACATTTTGCCCTGGTTTTAATCTTGGCATATATATGTATGTATAGTCCATATCATGGCATAAATGCATACAATTTGCATTTTTTGATACTAATCCACCCTCTTATTTTCATTAGCTTTTGGCTTTAATTATTACTTTTATAAATAATGTAATAGCTGATTATCACTCAAATGTGTAAAATACCTGGAATTCTGAGATTCTGAAACATCTGAATCTGGGCACGTTTTTTTCACCTGCAAAAAGAATAGGAAAAAAATCTTGCTTACAAAAGATCATAACCTCAAAGATTTCCTCATCTGAAGTTCATGCACTTACTTCATAAAAAGTGAATATTTATTATTCACCACAATCTCTGTAAAATGCTTCCCATATTCTACAATGTATAGGGTGTTTAATTATTCTATCAACAGATTCCAACTTGGTTGGATACTTTATTGAGAATTTATATTTGGGAAATATGCAACAGTATCAAAACTAACTTTATACACACCAAACACATACAAGTCAAACAAGAATAGTTCCTATAGATAAAACACATCACATAGCATAGCAAAGATAATTACAATTTGGCTTTTAAGGGTGACTAAATTATTCTATACGTGTTGCTGCAACTGGTTATAAGTGCAAACCATTTGCCAACTGATTGTCAGATTACAAACACATGATTGTGGATGTGGAGCATTTAATAGCACTCATTGTTAGAAAAACCTAACTGATTTTACAACCAAACAACAAACAACATTGTAATTCCCTCTTACAACCCATGCAGCCAATTGACCTAACTTTCTGGTTAATTCTGACTTACAACAGATGTATTTTATTATTTATTTATTATTTATTATTCTGACATATATGCCGCCCCTATCCAAAAACTCAGGGGTGGCTGACAACATGTAAAAAACAATAGAAACATCTTAGAACCAATTTTAAAATCGATTAATTAATCTAAAAACTCCAAATCCTTAAAACATAGTACACATTCACAACCACACATTCACAACAACACAGTCTTACAGCCAGCCAGAGAAGAGTATCAAGCTAAAGGGCCCCAGGCCTGCTGGCAAAGGTGCATTTTTAAAACCTTCCAAAAGGCCAGGACAGTAGGGGCAGTGCGAATCTCCGGAGGGGGGTGGTGATTCCACAGGGTCGGAGCTACCACAGAGAAGGCTCTTCCCCCAGGCCCCGCCAGCCGACATTGTTTGGCTGATGGGACCTGGAGAAGGCCGACTCTGTGGGTCCTAACCAATTGCTGGGATACATGAGGCAGGAGACGGTCCCGTAAGTAACCTGGTCCTAAGCTTAGTGATTTCATATACAGGTAATCCCTGACTTACAACTGTTCATTTAGTGATCATTTGAAGTGACAATGGAACTGAAAAAGTGACTCAAAACCATTTTTCAAACTTACAATCGTTGCAGCATCCACATCGTCAGATACCTGGCAACTGACTTGCATTTATGACTGTTGCAGGGTCTCAGGGTCATGTGATTATTTTTTGTGACCTTTTGACAAACAAAGTCAATGGGGAAGCCAGATTCACTTAACAATCATGTTATTGCATCAACTGCAGTGATTCACTTAACAACTGCATCAAGAAAGGTCATAAAATGGGGCAAAATTAACAAATGTCCCACTTAGCAACATGTTGGGCTCAATTGTAATCATAAGTCAAGGACTACCTGTATATCTCTGCCACCCTGTGTGAAAATGACTTGAATTTCAAGTATGAACCACACTTCTGAAGACAACTAATGATAGAAAGATTAGTTCAACATTTTCTTCAGAAGTCAGATGCTGAGGAGAGATGTTTCTGTGGGACACCCATGGGCTCCCAGCCTGGAACTGTTGATGCAATCAACATTGCTTTCAATGTGTAGAAGACAAAAAGCATACTCCCTTGCAATCCCTTCCTTTCTAATCTCTCTGTTCACAGAGGTGGTGGGGTAGAAGAATGAGAGCAAGAAATTGAGGAGCATTTGCGTACTGCGCTACTGCGTCTTTGACATGGGCTGGTTCAGCCTCCTGCACTTAGGGCAACCTTTTCTGCTGACTCTCGGTGCCTCACTGGCCGACAATTCCCGGGATTGATGCCGAAGTTAGTGCCTGATTAGTGCGGACTGCAGCCTCGAACCTGTGAGCTCAAGCTATCCACACCAGTCTCAGCCTCCACATACACTGGATTACAGGCTCGCGCTGTAGGCTTGCCCACAGAAATCACTTGTTTTTCTCTCTCCCTCCTCATTTCAGAATGGAAAGGTTGGAGAGGAAGAGATTTCAAGAGAGTAAGCTGTTTGACTAGCATACCTGTGGTTCCCAGCTCTGGGCTTCCGATGTGATCGAATTACTGTTAATGTGTACAAGATAGTATATAGGCACTTGAGCATTTCAAAGAGCAGGGGAGTGGTTAGGAGGCAAACAAAAACCAAAGGTATGAAATTGAGTATAGTAGTTTTTCTTTTTCTGGTCTGAAAGCATATCATATGATTTCCCATTCCGCTTAACAGCAGAATTGCTTGTCCCACTTAAGTGAGAATTGTTTAGTTATGCTGCTTGGTTTACATTAGAACATGTACTGTATTATTTTACAGCAATCCTAGAACATAAAGTATAAGGACCTATTTACATAAACTACAAAAAGAAGAAAGATGCTCAAACTGATACAATTATTTATTACTTGTAGGAAACTCCTGCAATTTCAAACAACTTTAATCAGCATACAATTCATATCAGTAAAAATATTAAATAGCAAAATAGTAAAAATCCATCATGTAGTTATATTTTATATTCTCTTTAAGCCATATTGGATTACAAAAACAAAACAAAGTTTAGCTGCAAGCAACTAAAAATAATTAATGCCCAGTCCACTATCTTTGGCGGTAGGTTTGTGTTAAAGAAATGGACAAAGAAATCTGTGTGGTTACGACAAACTGGATTTACTTAATTATTGTATTTTCCAGAGTATAAGATGCATCAGAGTATAAGATGCACCTTAGTTTTTCGGGAGGAAAACAGGGATTCACATTATTTTATCCCCTGGTTAGGGCTTTAAAAAAACTTTATTCCGAAAGAGTAATAATGAAAGAGCTTGCAAATCGGTAACAGCTGGAAATATTGTTAGCACCTGGTTAGGGCTGGAAAGAAACTTATTCAGAGCAAGTTAGAGAAATGAAAAAACCCTGCAAAGACTTAGGCTTGGAAAACATTCTTTGCAGAGAGAAACAATGAAAGAGCCTGCAAGGTAAGAGCTGGGAAGATCATTAGGGCTGGGAGGTGGGGGGTTAAATTCAGAGTATAAGACCTACCCAAATTATCAGCCTCTTTTAGTGCTCCGAAAAAATATGGTATGTGTAGGTCATGTGACCACTTCTTATGTATGTAACCATTCTATGTAATGATATTTCATACTCATAGTAAATTTCTCTCAATGTCATTTTCAAATAAGCAATAAATATGTTCCAGTGACGTTTTGAAAAGATTCCGAGAGCTGCTATCCACATTTCACAGAAGTCTACATAAAGATTAAACAGTTGCCAATAAATGCTACTGAATTCTATGTAGTAACTCATGTTTTAATTGCTCTTTTGTTTATTTTGCATTGTACACTCTTATTTGTCATTCTATATAAACTGAATAAGTGCACGTTGAATGATTTCATATATTTAAATGATTTATGTTGTTTTTATAATTCTTTTATATTTATCTAAGTATGATAATTGATATGCTTTTCCCCCCAGCATATATTCTTTTGTAATTCAAGCTAGGAAAATCGGTCTACAAAAAACTATTTTTGAGGAGGCACTCGGTGTAATTCTAAGTAAACATATGCCTTTAAAAACAATGCAAACATCAAAGGTTTATCAGAATAAAATGCATGAAATCCTATTTTATAAACTTTTAATTTAAAAGCTGTGACTGATAAAAATATCAGATCCACTAGTGTGTGTCCTAATTAAAGAAACTTGCAATCTGATACTCCTGCATGCTGTTTATTGGATCATATAAACTAAACCGAGGAACAAATTGATTATAATTTATCATCCTATTCTACAAAATACTTTCCTTTAGCAATTTCCTGTAACTGTAAATCTGTTTTCTTTCTCTCTAAAACTTTTCTATAATAAAATATTGTACCTACATAACAAATGTTAATTAATTTTAAAATCCCTAAATTATCTTGAATATAAATTATCTTTAAGGAAACAAACTGTTCAAAAGCATTATTTGTTAGAATCTATTAATATTATAGAATCTAAATATAATACACCATTTAACTTAACACTTGAAATGCAGATTCTTTTAAAATCAGCCTAAGAAACTGCCAAAACACAATAGGCAAAGAACAAAAAAGAACAAAAGTATTTCAATGTTTTATGTTACTTTTAAAGTAGGAGGTGGAAAAGGCATGTGTCATTATTTGGTTTAAATAGCAATGGTTTATTTGTTTTCACAATTTACACGCACAATTTACACGCACATGCATACATTCTAAATAGTCATTAAACAACAGGATTTGAATATAACCATGCTGTTATTCTTTAGAAAACCAGTTTCTAAAGTTACAGATTATTTAACATTGCTTTTCCCAAAAAATAAACTGAATAATTTAATTATAAATTATCCCATAGAAATGGGCATTTATATTTTTGTCTACGTATTCAGATCATACACAATTTTATAAAACAATGTGAAGTTCTATAAGCAAAGATAATATGAAATTTATATTTTAATTGTAAAAGATATAATTCATGACAACCCTAGATCCCTTACCATATCAATTAATTAAAACCATAATTATTCTTTAAGACATGTATACTTTTGTCTTCCCTTGGTTTTTATAAATAAGAAATGATAAGGAAATAAATTTCAAGCTTACCTCATTTTCCTCTTAAAAGACTAGGAGAATTAGGAGAATTCCCAAGCATACGAGTTTTATTTTTTAGCAAAACATACATACATTATATTAGGTTTAATACCAACTATATTCGGCTACCACGCATAGAATTGTACTGGATAGGCTAGCTCTGCATAGAGCATTATTGTCACATTTCAGGTAGAGCTAAAGATACTTCTCTCCTCCTTGAGAACAGATTCTAAATTAACCAAAGCCAATTCTGAGTTAGAAGCAGATTTGTCTCAGACCAGAAGCTTTCTACATCCTTCTGTTTATGACTTGCATTCAGAGGTCGCTCACATCAACAGCTTTTGTCTTTCACTATCTGATGTGGTGCATGTATTTCAAGGCTCTTTTAATGAACCCAGTACCACAGTTACTACTTGCCTGCTGTCACTGGCACATATGCTTTGTATTTTACGAAGTCTTTTAAATTTAAAGGCAAGTAGGAGATCTACACAAACTAGCATTATATTTCATTATAGACAAAGAGTTAGTAGCATTAATTTTTTTAATGTGATAAAGATTTTTTAAAAGAGGACCCGTCGTAATAATAACAGCACCCTATTCCTACTGCAATGTGTCTTATAGAATATATCAGAAATAAAGGAAAGACTGTATTACAGCAATCTACTGAAAAGTGGAATACCAATTGTAAGAACAAAACCCAATTAAAATGGCAAATTAACATTTGAATTTACAAATGAGCAGAATTAAGTGTATACAAAGAGTAAAATAATTTGATTTCATTGATATCACTCTTGTGTTATTTTTCATTTATCCTTTCAAAATCACAAATATAAATTCAGCAGTCTGATTAGTCAATATAAATATATATATTTCCCACCCTATTGTCATGTATAAATCGGACAGCAATAAATCTATAGTTAAAGGACAAAAAACTAAAACAAAAATCCCACCACCTCTATATAGAAACATAATATTATTCTTCAATAGACATTTGAAACTGAAGATGGCACTCTCTCCAAACTTAGATACTAGTTTGCTACTGGGGAATAGTGTTTGAGTGAAAGTTACACCTGCAGATCACTGCCAGCACAATCTCCCAATACAAGCAACATTTAAATGACAGCAGCTTGCAGTTGTAAAAGCTAATAAGTATGATTGATGACTTGGATTAAAAAGCTATCTAAATAGATTAGGATATGTGTACAATCATTTGACAGTTCCAAGCCTTTATTATTAGAAAGAATTGCCAGGACCAAAAGTATCATTAATAATAGTTAAATTTATGGCAATTTTCCATGTCATTATTTGTAATGTGTTATAATAGCAAGAAAAGCAGTTGCATGACAAAATGTAGAATACAGCTATCTAATTATGTCCTTAAAAATAATTTACAGTGTTTGAAATTATGGAAATATTTAAAATATAAGAAAGAAAATTAATCTAGTCATAACTAGAATAATCCATACAAACTCCTGATACAATACTGGTCTATCAAAAAAACCATTTATTATTTATTCAATTTTTAAAATGTTTTTACTCATCCCCTAGTGGTCTCTTGATGCCATTATGCTAAATTAAGTCTTTTTCTGTTTTCAGAAAATTCTGAAGAGATAAATAACAGCAAATTTCCAATTGCTTAATTTGCAGCTTCCATAATCATCCATGAAAAATTAAATATGCTTGCCAAACAGATGAAAATAAGTGCTGACTCAAATCCAATATTATGAAAGATTAATTTAATTAATGTAATCCAGCATTAAAACGGCAGTTTGAAAAGTCTTCAATAAACATAATACATTAAGGTTTTTATAAAAAAAACTTTTGTGTAAGACATGAATTTGTTTTAGCCGACATATAAGCTGAAACAAAATAGAGTTGGAACTACCCTATGAACATAATGACAAATGGCGCTAATACATATTAGAAGACCTAAAAAAACATTCTACTAGGATTATTCTATATTCTTTACATTCAAATCTGTGTAACTATAAATATGAGGCAAACCTTACCCAAGGCCTTATCTGGACTTTGCTCAAATAGGAACCAACATGACAATACAATATTAATGCCTAAGGGTACTAATTTTCCTGTGCTGATGGAAAGCTTACATCAGTTGAACAGATATGAGTGAATTTTTTTTCAATCTCCCTCTTACCTGTAGCTGCTAATGTTGCCTCCTTTCCAAGATTTTGAGAGCCTACTTCAATACAGTCAATATTTGGAGGTAATGCAGAAGGAGGGGGGGTGTTCTAGAGTTCAACCCCCCTCTTTTTTTGCTCTTATCTACGCATTATATTTCTCAAGATCCCAATCTATGTTACAGCCCCAAAAATTACTTGCCTAAAACTTAATAAAATTTGACTACTGTAGTACCTAATTTATATGACAGTGGGATATAACATATGTTATGAGGGCCGCCCAGAAAGTAATGCACCACATTTCTTTTCTTCAACAATTATTTATTGAACACAATGAAACCTACACACAAGAAAGAATGATGTTTCTTCTACACACCCTATTTTTCCACATAATCTCTGTCCCATTCTATGGCGTTCCTCAGCCAAGCAAGGTCTGGTCGAAAGTCAAAGTTGTCTAGGAGAGACCGTCGGACTCTAAAATGAAATGTTAGAGCAGATCGCAAGACCGCAACTCCTAAAATCACTGCAGAGCTCAGTAGACACGTACAGAACCCAGTTTCCACAAAAACTGTTCAAAGGGAGTTTCACAAATCTGAATTCCACGGAAGAGCTGCAAGGTGTTTCCATTTTTTGGTCCACTCCCTGTACCTGTATTAGAAATATATCTACTATGTAATATTGCCATTATGTTATAAATTGAGAAGCAAAATAAGGCCATTCACAGATGAGCATTACATGTGTAACAACTGCAGAAGAAAAAAAACAACAAAAAATCAACACAATTTATAGTCTTGATATTTTTTTACGTGGGAAAGTGTATCATAAAGTACAATATATCCCACTATATAAAACACATTACAAGGAATGGGAGAATGAGATACCATTACTTGTTGCCTCTAGACCCTTCTTTCTATCAATGGTACTACGAAGATACTCTGGTACACTGAAGTCCTAAAGGGCTTGAGATAGATTTCAACACATGGCTTCAGGTTTCCCTAATAACAGAGAACTCTTTTACCTTGTAAGAAGCTACAACAGATCATAAAAAACCTGAAGGATTTATGCCAAAAACAAAGTAGGCCCCTTCTTTAGATTCTGCACAGATGAAGTAAAAGTGTTTCTTCCCTCATCAAATTTAGTCTACTGCTCCATGTAGGAATCTCAATATATGAAGACAAGTGGAATACCCACTTGGCTTCACTTTCAATCATTAATATGTGGACCTTACCAACCAGCCAGAATCACCATATGGCCATTGTTAAAACTAGATAAGAAACAATGGAGAAAGGACAAACATAGTACAAGGACACAATGAGTTTTTTCTTTCTATAGAACAGAGCAATCCTTGAGTATGATTTTTTTTTAAAAAAATTGTCAAACTGGAGTATTATACTGCACAACACCAGTGATACATATCTTGATAATGTCAATCAGATTGTACTGCTATTATTTAAATTTTATATATATATAAAACATTTGAATATATAATCTATAGCGTAAAGCAGCATAGATCTTGTGCTTTCTACTGCAACATAAATAGAATTAACAAACATTAACAGCTGGCTCCCTATATTTAACGTGCTACTCTATTTCTCAACATCCATGAATAAAAAAAATTCTTTAACAAAATGATGTCAATCTGAGAGGAACCAATCATGTGACTCAGTATAAATAGCTTCCATGCTCTCATAAATATGTAACTGAGAAGATAATTAAATGTGACATAAGATAGTTGGTTTTAAAAATAGAAAACATTTTAGATCATTAATTAAACTTCTTAATGATGGATTTTTCATCCAAAAACATAAGGCAACCAATATGTTATTGGTCATTTAAACTCAAATTTATTTAAAAGATATGTGGCCTAATGTGTAATAGTGTCCGCATAGTCACTCATAACTGAACGACCTTTTGATTTTATCCAGCTTCTGGTTATATGAGACAGATAGGAAGCTGGAGTCTCCCAGACATTAAATAAATATTGATTTGTTTCAAAAATGAATATCCTGGCATCGTACAGAAATTCCTGATGAATAAAATACCAGTTGCTTTAGATAGCATGACTTGGTACAAATCAAAGAAACTAAATTTATAAAATAGTGCACTTTAAATTCAGCATAGCATCTTCTGAGTTGCCAACAGGCACTTTGAGACAGAAATGGGTTTTTTTTTAAACTATCCTATAAGTGTTTTAAGCCAACATTTCTCATTTTAATAGAGCTCTCTGCACACATTTAGTTCCTTTTTCAGTCTTCTTACTCATGAATACTTTTTTGGAAGTTGAAACTAAATACCAGATATTAATCAAAACTCTTTTGACAAAGTTATGAAGTAATAGTGGTAATGCTGCTCATCCCATCATAGAAAATACAGATACTTTATGGTCATAGAATTCCCACCTATACCTAAATTTAAATTTCTATTTGCTAAATTAATGTATGTATGTATGTATGTATGTATGTATGTATGTATGTATGTATGTATGTATGTGTATATAAATGTATGTATGTATCTATATATGTGTGTGTTTGTGTGTGTGTATTTTTAACATATTTTCCTGATTATGAAAAGGAAGGGAGACTATATAAATGTATGTATGTATCTATATATGTGTGTGTTTGTGTGTGTGTATTTTTAACATATTTTCCTGATTATGAAAAGGAAGGGAGACTAATATACAGTGGTCCCTCGATTTTTGTGGGTTCGAACTTCGCGGAAAGTCTATACCACGGTATTTCAAAAATATTAATTAAAAAATACTTTGCGGGTTTTTTCCCTATACCACGGTTTTTCCCATCCGATGATATCATGTCATCGCCAAACTTTCATCTGCCTTTAATAAATATTTTTTTTAATAAACTTTAATAAATAAACATGGTGAGTAATAATCTGAATGGTTGCTAAGGGAATGGAAAATTGTAATTTAGGGTTTTAAAGTGTTAAGGGAAGGCTTGTGATACTGTTCATAGCCAAAAATAGTGTATTTACTTCCGCATCTCTACTTAGCGGAAATTCAACTTTCGCAGGCGGTCTCGGAATGCATCCCCCACGAAAAGTGAGGGAACACTGTAGATCTATTAGTCTCCCTTCCTTTTCATCATCAGCAAAAATATGTTACGCATATAGAATATAGTTTGTCGGTTATAAAAATTTAGCCTCTGGAGGAGGCCATATTTGGGTATACTAGGGTGCAGTATGCTCCCTCCCATATTTGGGTGTACCAGAGTTATTTGACAGAAAAACAGACATACACACACACACACACAAGCTTGGTACAGGAGGCAAGCCTGTAGCCTAGAGGCTAAGACCACTGCCTAAAAGGCAAAGTCCCAGGTTCAAATTTCAGTAAGGATATGGCTACCTGATGAGGGCAATTAAGCCCAAAATAGATCTATAGTAGTCTCCCTTCCTTTTCATTATAGGTAAAAATACATTACACTTATAGATTATAGTTGTTGGCTATAAAAACCCCTTATCTGCCTTGGAATATGGTTCCTAGTTGAGCCAAGAGGCAAAAAGGAAGCTGTATGCTCCTTCCATATACATAATTGTTCTGCTGAACAATTATAGATTGGAAAAGGTCCAGAAGATGGTTTGTTCTGGGGCAGAAACACTCCTAAAGTTATTGACAAATAACTGGTATGAAAGTAGAAAGTTAAGAGAATAGAAGGCACTTTTCCCATCTATTGGTCAGAGTGTGAATAATATGAGTCACTGCCTGTTGAGTATATGTCATCAGTTTATGTATGGCATAATTGGGCACTTTCCAATCAGGGAACAAGTTCATTAATTAATTCATTCAAAAGATTGAAATGGAAACAGCTATATGCTAAGTAAATAAAAATTAGGTTTCCTAGGAAGTGAAAGCCATTCAGACAGAAAACTGCTTCCCTCTGTCAATCAATAAGACATTACTGAAGTCTTACAATCATATACTATACACGCTCATAATGAAAATTTATGCAGAATAAGTCTTATTTCTGAACACAAGTGTATGCTATAAACAGTCCCAGAGGAAGGCAAAGCTGGCTCTTCTATGACTTGTGGACTTCAACTCCCAGAATTCCTGAACCAATCATGCTAGCTTGGGAACTCTGAGAGTTGTAGTCCAGATGTCATAGAAGAGCCAACTTTGCCTACCTCAGTCTAGACCAGTGGTTCTCAACCTTTCTAAGACTGCAACCCCTTAATACAGTTCCTCCTGTTGTAGTGACCCCCAACCATAAGTCTAGCACCAATTCTCCCAACAGAGCTTTGAGCTGATTGGCAGGAAGGTCAGAGAGACGTCCCCACTGTAAATGCCTGATTGGTCGGATTGTAAAAATATGTTCCAAGATGCCATAATAGAAGGTTTAGTTCCTAATACCAGGAGAAATTTGTCTTTTCCCAGGGTCTCAGGCGACTCCCATGAAATGGTCATTTGACCCCCAAAGGGGTCCCGACCCCCAGGTTGAGAACCACTGGTCTAGACAATCTCCTCTCATGTAAATTTATGATAATTTAGATTCTTCATGAAATTTGCAAATGAGCAATCCATTTCTTAAAAGACAAACCAGTCTGCAAAAACTAACCAGTCCGGGTTCTTCAAAATACTGCTTTGAATTTTTGAATAGGGAAAGAAGGAAAGGCGGACTAAAATTACAAAACTGGGATTAAAAAAAAATTGTATCCACAAATGCAAAGATATGTGGTTTTCCAGAAGTCCAGCCACAAAGGTAATAGTCTCGGAATTATCTTGATTTTGTGCCAATATAATTAGGATTCCACTGAAAATTATCACTTTATCAATATAAAGACATTACATTTTTCATAAGTATATTTCTACAGCTAGACTTGCTCAATCAGCTATGTTTAATTTGGCAAAACAATGAAACGGGGGCACTGGAGTATTAGGTATCAGTAGATAGAAAGGTCTGTGGAATATTTGCTAGAATGCCCAAATTTGTCTTTTAAGAAGCTGAATGTAAATGCAAAAAGGTTTTAAAATAATCTGTTTTTATTTATAACATTTTGAGATAGAAAACTAAAATCAACCAAATCATCTTATGCTTCTTTAAGAAATAAAATTCCTTATGTTTTTCTCATCCCATGTCAGAAGTTTTTTGTTTGAAGGTTAACAGAGAGAAACCTGAGTATTTTGTTGCTTGATTATCGAAAAACATATATGTTTTGTATAGCCTCCAGCTAAGGGAATCATCTCAGTTAATTGAATTATTATCCTTTAAAACATTTCCACCAAACTTAATGTTCTTGGAAGTTTCCTCCTGATATCATTTAAATAATTAGTCATTAAAAGTGGAGAGTGGATTTCTGCAATTCCAGGGAACTAATTTACTAATGAAGTAACTCAGCAAGCGTTAGCATTGTTTAAAATAATATATTTAAATTAGAGACACAGCTTATATAGCAAATAGAATAAGGCCCAAACTAGATGTTATACAGAACAATTGAGCTTTATAGTATCCTGTATTTAAAATGTGATCGCAACTTTTAAGTCTCTGTAAAAGAAAATAACTGTTTTAACATAGCAATTCACAATTTGCCAACTCATTCTGGATTTAAAATAGAAAAAATACACAATAGTTATTATAAAGCCTAGCTTGGTCTTATTTATATTAGCTGCATAAACACTGTTCCTATTGCTGAATCCCAGGGGGACAAAAATTTCATGCCAGGGGCTGGAGATTCACAGAGATAGAAAAGTTGCTGATTGTATTTTACTATTTGCTCTGTTCCAGTAATGCTTTGCCAACAAAAATAATGAGTATGTAAGAAGAATGATGTACAATGCTTTAACTTCTAAGTTTTATCTATATTTTTCTATTTGACAATATTCTGGCATTAATATATTTGAGTCTGCAAGTCTTCCAGACAGCATAACATCATTTCCAATCCAGATGTCCATATAAATCTATTCAAGATTCCTCATTATGTGTAAGACAGTAATCAAGCTTAACTGTATATGGCTTCAATCTCTCTTCAGGTCTTCTGGTACAGAACAATAAAATCAGTAAGAAGAAAAATGTAAACAATGAGGCCAGCACAAATATCCTCATATCCTTTCTGCACTCAGAATTTTGAACATATTGTATATTCTTATATAAGACATACTGTATCTGTTAATATTCTGTACGTAACAGTTGGGTTGGCAATATATAAACAAGCTAACAATAAATTGTTTGTATTGAAGTACTATAGCTTGAAGAGGTAGTGTTGCAAATTGCCATAAGAGGGAGCCAGAAAGCATGATTCCCTCTCTCTCTCTCTGCTCTTTCTGCTGATTCACTGTGACTGATGTAGTAAGCTCTGAGTTTGATATATTTGTAAGGTGTAAGGTATGTCTGATATGTAAGACAAAGTAAAGCTTGTAATATTATTATTGTATTGAATGTATTGACTAATTTGAATGTGTATCACTGGACTGTTTAACTTGACTATGATATTTTCCAAAGTAAACAATATTTTATACACTTTAATGTATCTGCTTTGTATAACTGAATCATTATTCATATCTCCTGAATATCTGCTGGAATTCCACGTTTACTTTGTGCATGTGCATCCTTGACAACTCAGGGGTCACTCTGCACACTCCTTAACAATATCCAATGCTTTGGTTCATTGCACGGCAAGCTTATAACTTGGAAAGCAGACTCAAGCTTTCTAAAAACTGAATGAATATAACAGCATAAATTCTGTTTGAAAGTGCTTGTTGTAGAGAATGGGGTTGGTGAATATGTGCAGGGAAGTGAAGCTATAGACTTAATTATGAATGAAAGGGCTAAAACATTAATTGGTATTATTGAAGGATGAGTGTGCATATGAAAGTAGGAACCAGCAATTAGTCTGATGATAGTTGCCATGTTACATTGCAGGGAATAGTGATAATGGATGAATTAAAAAAGTCTTTGAAGCAAATTACGGGACATTCTGAATGATTGCAATCCACCTCTGTTAAGTGACCTGAATAGATGGATGGAAATGAGACAAAAGGGGGACACAGTCATTTAAGGACCAAGGAATTAATGGGAATGACTTTGTTTGGTAAGAATATCCTTAGAAAAAAATATATCAGTTTACTTGAATATGCGGTATGAGCATAGGTCTATACAAACATGGGGCAAAGGAATGAACATCAGTCTAAAAGCAAGATTTGTTTGACCATTTATGATGAAAAAGTGATGAGAGATTCTGAATGCAAGAGAAAATATTTTGGTAGTGCCAAAGGTAGATCTGTGAAACAAATCAGACATGGGAAAAAGAAAAGAAAGATAGAGAGAGAGAACAAAGGCAGGAAGAAGCAATTTGTGTCCTGAGTATTAGGAGACAGATTGATTTTCTAAAGAGAATGAGACGGCTTAAGAAAAAAACAGGTGTTAAATCTGCCTGTTCTAGAGTAAAATGAATTTAGATTATAGAGTGACATAATGTGGGTGATCATGTTAATGAGAAATATGAAAAGGGATCTTAAAAGTAAACAAAATTATGAAAGGAAGGAAAAGAATACAGCAATTTTCATGGCCATTTTTAAAAAATGCTTCAGAAGTAGATATAGAGCAGGGGTGTCAAACTCAAGGCCCGAGGGCCAGATACGGCCCACAGGATGCTTAGATCTGGACTGCAGGGCCACCCTTGAACCAGCAAAGGACTAGTCTGCAGTGACTCTGCCAATGAAAATGCAACCCAGGAGGGCTGCACATGCCCCCCCCCAAACTCTGTTTTCACTGGCTGGTGCTTGCAGGAAGTTGCTGTAGAGAAAAACAGAGCTCAAGAGGGCCACCCGTGGCCATCATCAGCTCTGTTTTTGCTGGCAGAGGCTTGCAGAAGGCCGTTGCAGCCAAAAACAGAACTTGGGAGCCTGTTTTCAATGGCAGTATTCTCAGGCCACCGTAGGCAACCCCGGCTGATGTGGAGCTGACCACACCCACCCTGGCCCCTCAAAGTCAAATACAACCCTGATATGTTCCCTCAATGAAATCAAGTCTGACAACCCTGATATAGAGGGGTAAACAAGGAGTCTCCCCAAGGCCGAATGAATTAAAAAATAAAAGTAATGAAACAGTTTGAGATGAGACTGAAATAAAGATATGTCAGAATGGAAAGAAATGTTAGTCCAAAGAAAAGAAAATAATAAATTCAAGTAGGCCTGGGGGGCCATGAACTAACAACTGGCCAAACTGCATGAATGGTATGTATGCATGTGATTATGGCTGTTTTATAATTAATGGGTTCTTTTTTAATACAGGGTTTTATAGTTTTAGATATTGTATTCGACTTCTTCTTATTGTTCTGTATCTATTTGTATTTGTATTTATATTATTATTGTAAGCTGCCTTGAGTCCTTCAGGATTGGGCCGCATAGAAGTGAAACAAACAAACAAACGAACAAATTCTGTGAAATTTGTTCAAAGGTAACAGCAGAGTAGGTATAAATGGTAGGTGGTAGGTTTAAACTTCATACACTTTAAAATATGAATGTTCTGTTTATAAATAGATTTGAGACTTATTTGTCTGAGCCTAATGATAGTATAGGGCAGTGATGGAGAATCTTTTTTTTCCTCAGGTGTTGAAAGAGCTACTATCACACATACATGTTTGCCTACACCTATAATTCAGTGCCCCCATGTCCCCTGAATCCCTGAACGTGCGCTTGACCCCTGCACTGCCCCACCCAACACAATCTCCCCCTCACTCCATTTCCCGACTTCCAGTGGGTACAGCTAGCCTGTTTTTTTACTCTTGTCAGGCTCCAGAGGTTTCTCTGGAGTCTGCAGAGGGCAAAAATGGCCTTCCCTGCCCATCAGAGGCTGGAAATGTCCTATTTCCTGTCTTCCAGTAGGCCCGGAAGGTCCGTTTTTGGCCCTCCCCAAGCTTGAGGCTTTCTAGGAGCCTGAGGAGGGTTAAAACGCCCTCACCCGGAGGCTGAAAACACATTCCCAGAGCCTCTTGGCGAGCCAAAAACCAGCTGGCCGCCACACACATGCACATTGGAGGTGAGCTAGGAAAATGGCTTGCGTGCTGGTAGATATGTTCCGTGTGCCACCTGTGGCACATGTGCTATAGATTCACCATCCCGAGTCTAGGGGAACAATAGCAGTATCCTTCTGAAGAGTAAACTAGCAATATTTGTGCCATCTTTAATTACACATGCATTTGTTAAGGTGCGACTAGGAAGATTTTGATCAATTACGATCTAAATTTTAGCACATTGGAAATATCAATAAAATCTATGCAGTGTATCTTTAAGAGTAACAGAGATTTAACAAACCAGATTTTAATTGTGAAATTAAAAGTTTGTTTGAATGTGTTAAGAGGAATATATGATAGAAATGTATAATATTGGCTGATGATCCAAATTATCTGCAACAGATATAAAATAGTTTAGAAGTATGCATAGTTGGCTTGGAAGAAATAAAACCATCAAAAAATAGGAATTTTTGGATCCCAAACAAGGCAAATTGAGATTATTCTACGCCATTGAAACTCAGACATATTTTAAATTCTTGCAGATAAAACAGGTTCTGATTTTGAAATCTCTAAGACAAAATGCAGCAGTGATCTCTAAAGGAAGATCCACAAAAGTTGTTGATTCTCCACCACAAGAAGCTGAAACAAAGCTTTAGCAAACAGACCCATTGGGCTCATGAAGTCTGTTTGCTTGAAGCAAACATGACAGAACAACTGTTGGAGGATAATTATTTCTTCTTGGTGATACATGTGGTGACAAACAATGCTGTACATTGATCCCCCGATCATTGCGAGGGTTCCGTTCCAGGACCCCTAGCAATGATCGGGTTTTCGCGAAGTAGCGCTGCGGAAGTAAAAACACCATCTGCGCATGCGCAGATGGTGTTTTTACTCCCGCAGCGCTAGCGAGGAGCCGAAGATTGGGGTTCCTGTTTTAAAACGTCGCCGCCAGCATGGGCGGCTTGCCAGCACCCCCCCGGACCCCCAACCCGGGTTTGGGGGGCTGCTAGGAAGCCGCCCATGCCGGCGGCGACATTTTAAAACAGCCACGCGGCTTTCCAATGAGTCCCGAAGACAAACGTCAAACTTCCGCGTTTGTCTTCGGGACTCATTGGAAAGCCACGCGGCTGTTTTAAAACGTCGCCGCCAGCATGGGCGGCTTGCCAGCACCCCCCCGAACCCGGGTGAGCAGCGAGCGAGCGGCGGGTGGCCGGGCGAAGGGCGGGCGAGCGGCGAAGGGCGGGCGAGCGGGTGCTGGGGAGGGCTTCTCGCCCTCCCGGCAGCAAGAGGGGGAGCGAACGGCGTGGGCAGGCTGCGGACAAGCCGTTCGCTCGGGCCGCTTCCCAGCTGAGTACTCAGCTGGGAAGCAGCCCGAGCGAACGGCGTGGGCGGGAGAAGGGCGCGCGAGCCGCGGGCGCGCGGGCAGGCAGGCTGCGGACAAGCCGTTCGCTCGGGCCGTTTCCCAGCTGAGTACTCAGCTGGGAAGCGGCCCGAGCGAGAGGCGTGGGCGGGAGAAGGGCGCGCGAGCCGTGGGCGCGCGGGCAGGCAGGCTGCGGACAAGCCATTCGCTCAGGCCACTTCCCAGCTGAGTACTCAGCTGGGAAGCGGCCCGAGCGAACGGCGTGGGCAGGAGAAGGGCGCGCGAGCCGCGGGCGCGCGGGCAGGCAGGCTGCGGACAAGCCGTTCGCTCGGGCCGCTTCCCAGCTGAGTACTCAGCTGGGAAGCGGCCTGAGCGAAGCGGCAGCAGCGAGGAGTTTGCGTGGGCGGTGGGGAAACTCCTCGCTGATGCCCGCCAAGAGGGGGAAGACCTAGGGAAGCGGCCCAGCAGCTGATCTGCCCGGTGCCATCTGCGCATGCGTGCCCATAGAAAAAAAGGGCACGCATGCACAGATGGTGTTTTGACTTCCGGGTTCAAAAATCGCAAATTATCCTGTTCGCAATGGTCGGGAACGCAATAACCGGGGGATCACTGTATATAACAGCCACAAAATGTACATATACAAATAATATTAAAGATTTAAAAAGGACTCAGTATATGCTAACTGTTCAATAAACAAATAAAAAGCTAACATAGGAAGAAGGGTTACTCAATTCTGATTTTGATTTAGTCATCTTCAACAAAAATTGCATGTTCTGCTAGGAATCTGTGAAAGGCAGAATGAAGGAGCAAGAGTAAAGCATGAGACTAATAAAACATGACTAGGAAATACCACTTTACCTGAAAAGAGCTTAAATCCCAGATGGACCTTATATTAGAATAATGAAAAAGTCAAGTAAGAGATACATTCTAGTTTGTAAAAAAAAAATTGACAGCTTAAGAATTGTCCTCAGTAGCTAACTGAACACCATGTAGCAACATGCCCAGAACTTTAGCTTTAAATAATTAAATGATGACCAAGATAGTTATTTCTGAAGTGACTTGGGTTCTTATAATCAGCTCTCTCACATTTAAAAATATTTAACCTATTTAGTAGGTTTACTACTGAACACCCATCCATTTAAAGCATTTCTTACAGAATATCAAGACTTTCATTTTGGAGCAGTTGATTTCAAGATGTTCCCTAGCACAATAAAGGGATAAATGTTTTAGGATATAGCTAGATGCCCTTTTTGGAAACAGACAGAATGGCTACATCATCAGCCAACAGAAAGAAAGAAAAGCAGCAGGGTACATTTATACTTAACTGTGTACATTTAGCCTTGAGAAAAAATGACTAAGGGGAGATAGACAGCACTCTTCAAATAGCTGAAGATGTCATATAAAAGGCAGATTCCAATTAACTAGTTTTAAAAAAATCTAAAAACTTGTCATTGGAACTAATTCCCAGAGAAGTAGTAAATTTCTATTCAAGGGAATTGTTCCACCATTGAGCAAAGGGTTGATTTAATGACTTAAAGGTCCCTTTTCAACTCCATGACTCAATCAGAAGAAAGGGTTGTTTTTATTATGATGTTGCATTTTTGTGTCTGTGCACATCTCCATATACTCCCTCGGTAGTTTTTGAAGAAAAGTAGTGAAAACTAACAGATAAAATGCAAGTCTTGGGGAAATGGATTAAATTATTCCATACCAAAGAAATACAAGAAGTACTGTATCCCCAAATCTCTTAAATACTGAGAGCAAAACAAAGAAGGAAACAAATTAACACCAAAAAAAGTATGATGAAACATAAAGAAAAACTATAATAGAGTTGATGGAAACACAGGAAGGCATCTATTGCTCCCAGTACATGCTTCTTAATAATAATAATAATAATAATAATAATAATAATAATAATAATAATAATAATAATAATAATAATAATTTTTAAATTGTCAGATTATTTATGATTTGTTTCCACGTGTTGTGAGCCGCCCCGAGTCTTCGGAGAGGGGCGGCATACAAATCTAAGTAATAAATAAAATAAATAAATAAATAATAATAATAATTTATTAGATTTGAATGCCGCCTCTGTCCGAAGACTCGGGGCAGCTCACAACAATAATAAAACAGTGTGACAAAGTAAACAAATCTAATATTAAAAAAGCATCTAAAAAACCCATCATTTAAAAACCATGCAGCACACGCATACCATACATAAAACTATAAAAGCCTGGGGGAGATGTCTCAATTCCCCCATGCCTGGCGATATAGGTGGGTCTTAAATAATTTGCGAAAGACAAGGAGGGTGGGGGCAGTTCTGATCTCTGGGGGGGGAGTTGATTCCAGAGGGCCGGGGCCGCCACAGAGAAGGCTCTTCCCCCGGGGCCTGCCAGACGACATTGTTTATCTTAGGCCAACTCTGTGGGATCTTATCAGCCGCTGGGATTCATGCAACAGAAGGCGGTTCCGGAGGTATTCACATAACTTCATTATTTCCCCCACAAAATATTTAAAGTTCTACAATATTTTCAAATTAATAAAAATACTTTAGGTTACGTTAGTTTAAAATGTTCTACCAGTGATGGAAGTGTTACACTTAAGCTCATGGTCTAAAGACATATAATGCCAGTGCAGAAAGTCTAACACCAGTTTGTTAAAAAGTATTTCTGCAGTGAAGTAGGTCCTCGGCTAGAAACAGCAGACACAGCCTTCATCTATTATTTATGCTGCTTTGTGCCTATGTCAGCTCCTGATTAATAATTGATTTTAATCTCATTATGGCAGATTTTATTACAGTCTAATTTAATTAAACGGTGAATTGCCTCCCAGATGCCACCACTTGTACCATCTTTTAAATAAAGCTGATACAACACAGATTTGATTGCAGTTTCATCCCAAGTAAAAACAGCATAGAACCAAATTGACCGAAATGTTTTACATTGGTATATGCAAAGGGTCCACTGTTTCTTAAATATAAAATTGAAGACACAGAGGTTTTGATGTGCAAAAATACATTTCAATTCACGGGCTCAGTGACGTAATATCATTCTCAATTCCAAATATCTAAATTATAAAGCACTTTCTCTCCAAAGAAAACTTTAAGGAAAAGACAAAAGATGTAATATGTGAACATGGTGTTAAGCCTTTATATGAAGATTGTTTCAGGCTTAAGATGGTAATGGAAGGTTACAAGCTTAATTAGATAGTACTTTGCCATGTGTTAAGATCTCAAGTTACATAAAGGCATTCTGAGATGAAGAAGCAATGAAAGGACTTCCTTTGAAGCTATAAATATCAGTCTTCAGCCTTGCCTGACTTTAACACAATTATATGAATTCTCATTAAAAAAAACAACATTTGTGCAATCAGTACATTATTTTTAAATTTTCTTAAAATCTCAAGCTTCATCAATATTACACACATATTAAATTATTTCAAATTAACTATTTTGTGCAAGATTTGTAAAGCATTGATGTGAAGCTTTACTGTTCATGTAGAGAATTGTAATATTTATAGCAATGCTCAGTTCTAGCTTCTCTATATTATTGGTGTCAACGCTAGAAAACTTTATGTAACTTTAGGATTCATCATTATTATTATCCCTTGTTGACAGAAAATGCTGTTCTAAGCTGAGTAGCAATTCACTTCCTGACAATCATGTTAGTTGTCAATTCATGGTGTGGGTAACTTCATATGATAAATATCGTACTTATCAAAGTTTCAAGTAGTAAAAATGTTACTGTGGTAGATCTGTGAAATGTCTAGAGATCCAGATAATTGTTAGGCTGTTTACCTTAATGCAGTTGACAAAAAAAAAATCAAATGAACTACTTTTGATAAAAGGAGAACTACTGTTGTAACCACTATCCAGGCCAGTGTTTTTCAACCTTTTTTCTTCAGGGGAACCCTTTGGTGTCATCAGATTTCTGGCAGAACCTGTACTGTGTACTATGTACTGATACTGTTTATGTAACATCATTGCCCCAGGAATACAATTCCCACTCACCTTGTTGCTTTTCCAACAGGCCCTTAAGACATGATTTTGTCAGCTTGTCTGGGGACATTGAATAGAGATGGAACCAATCATGTAGTTGACCTGAGTGTATTGTTTATTTATTTTATTTATTCGATTTTTATGCCACCCTTCTCCTTAGACTCAGGGCGGCTTACAACATGATAGCAATAGCACTTTTTAACAGAGCCAGCATATTGCCCCCACAATCCAGGTCCTCATTTTACCCACCTCGGAAGGATGGAAGGCTGAGTCAACCTTGAGCCGGTGATGAGATTTGAACCGCTGACCTTCAGATCTACAGTCAGCTTCAGTGGTCTGCAGTACAGCACTCTACCTGCTGTGCCACCCCGGCTCTTAGTTGCTAGCATTGGTGAGGCATAGTTTTATGTTGTAGTTTTTAATGTTGTAAACCACCCAAACTCACTGGGATTTGGGCAGACATATCAGTATGGGCACAATCTGGGGTTAGTTGGAGAAAATGTAAATCCAATGGTTTATTATTTATTATTATTTAATTTATTAATTGGATTTGTATGCCGAATGTTGTCGAAGGCGGAGCTGCTGCCATCACAGAAACAGTGGCCAAAAGCCAAAGCTGAATCATGGTGAAAAGGCGGCTGCGGGCTTCTTGGTGAACTTCCAAAAGCTTCCTTAGAACTACACTTCCCAGGATGCCGCGCAGGGAGGGGGCATTCGACCAATGGCGTCCATAATGAGTGGGCGGGGCTGTGACTTCGATAGGGTCCCCAAATAAGCACTCTGGGAACAGGAGGAGGCAAAAGCAGAGTAAGGCGATGAAAGCCCAGACCTGAGGCAGAGAGAGTTGCTGCTGCTGCATGATATGGTCTTGGTTGGGGGGGGGGGTTCTCATTAAGTCGCGGAACCCCTGGATGGCCCTTGCAGAACCCTTGGGTTCCGCGGAACCCTGATTGAAAAACACTGATGTAGGCACATTTCTTAAAAACAAATAAAAACCAAACTAATTATCCCATTCTATTTTGTTGTATCATATTCTATCAACATGTACTACAAGTATAAAATTATTTTTAATTTGCCACATGGTTAATACATTCTTTACAGCATAATTTTATACACGTCTACTTACAATTAAATTTTAATTCCATTACAGTGATCCCTCGAGTTTCGCGATCTCGATCTTCGCGAAACGCTATATCGCGATTTTTCAGCAATTGTTACCATCTCGATCTTCGCGAAACGCTATATCGCGATTTTTCCACCCGATGACGTCATACGTCATCACCAAGAGTCACTTCTCTGTCTCTTTCTCGTCATTCTCTGCTTCAATCATTTTCTCATTTCTCTTCCTTCCTCATCTTTCCTTCTCTCTCTTTCCCTATCTCTCCCCCTCTTGCTCTCCAGCGGCCGCCTAGCAGCTGATCTGCTCGGCAGCGCAGCAGCAGCGAGGAGCCGAACATCCGGGTTTCCCCTTTCCGTGGGCAGGGGGTTTCTTCGGCTCCTCGCTGGTCCCCAATTCCGCCAACATCAGGCTCTCCACACGCCCTTTCGCCGTAACACGAGAGCCTTCCGAAAACTCTTTCCGAGCGCCTCAGAGCAGCACCCCCACCCCTCTTTGATTCCCTCAACCCGCCCGGCCCCTCGCTCCCCTTTTCCACACGGGCCACCCAAGAAACGGTTCATCCTGTCTGGGCTTCCCCCCCTCTCGCTCGCACTCCCCCCATCCGTGTGCGTATGTGCGCGCGTGTGCACCCAGGCGCCTCCATCCCGGCGGGGACCACAGCTGCGGGGCTACCCGTCGTCGACCCTCCTCCGGCAGCTTCCTCCCGAGCCCCCACACACATACGACGGAGAAAGTGGCCACTTCAGTTTTTTTCCCGGGGGGCGTCGTCAAGCTCACCTCCAACCGAGAGAGGAGTCCGCGCTGCTCCGGCTGCCGTGTCTCCTTCTCCCTCCTTCTTCCACCCTCCGCCGTCGAGGTCGCCAGGAAGGGAGAAGAAGAGTCCCCGGATGTTTGGCTGCAGCGAGCGCCGAGCGCGCCTCCGGGAGGAGAAACTCGAAGCACCGCGGACAGCAACCGGGTTGCCTCCGGGTCTGGGCTCTTGCGCTTTGCGTTGGGCGAGGCGGCGGCTGGCGCCGTTCATTGACTCTTCTCCCTTCCTGGCAACCTCGGCGGCGGAGAGTAGAAGAGCGATGAAAAAGAGGAGGAGGAGTCCGCGCTGCTCCGGCTGCGTGTCTCCTTCTCCCTCCTTCTTCCACCCTCCGCCGCCGAGGTCGCCAGGAAGGGAGAAGAAGAGTCAATGAACGGCGTCAGCCGCCGCCTCGCCCAACGCAAAGCGCGAGAGCCCAGACCCGGAGGCAACCCGCTTGCTGTCCGCGGCTCTTCGAGTTTCTCCTCCCGGAGGCGCGCTCGGCGCTCGCTGCAGCCGAACATCCGGGGAAACATCCGGGGACTCTTCTTCTCCCTTCCTGGCAACCTCGGCGGCGGAGGGTGGAAGAAGGAGGGAGAAGGAGACACGGCAGCCGGAGCAGCGCGGACTCCTCCTCCTCTTCTTCACCGCTCTTCCACCCTCCGCCGCCGAGGTCGCCAGGAAGGGAGAAGAAGAGTCCCCGGATGTTTGGCTGCAGCAAGCGCCGAGCGCGCCTCCGGGAGGAGAAACTCGAAGCGCCGCGGACAGCAACCGGGTTGCCTCCGGGTCTGGGCTCTCGCGCTTTGCGTTGGATGAGGCGGCGGCTGGCACCGTTCATTGACTCTTCTTCTCCCTTCCTGGCGACCTCGGCCGGTCCTTTTCGGGGCTGCGTTGCTGCATCCTCCGATGCCGCCCACCGAGGAGATTCCTTCGCCCGAACGGAGGTGGCTGTGGTGGGTTCAAGGGACCAAGAGCCGGTCCTTTTCGGGGCTGCGTTGCAGCCTCTGAGGCCACTTCCGCCTCCGGACGAAGGAATCTTCTCGGTGGGCGGCATCGGAGGATGCAGCAACGCAGCCCCGAAAAGGACCGGCTGTTGGTCCCTTGAACCCACCACCGCCACCTCCGTTCGGGCGAAGGGATCTCCGCAGTGGGCGGCGGCGGCGGGTTCAAGGGACCAACAGCCGGTCCTTTTCGGGGCTGCGTTGCTGCATCCTCCGATGCCGCCCACCGAGGAGATTCCTTCATCCGGAGGCGGAAGTGGCCTCACTCCGGCTCCAAGCGCGGGGCCTGGGCGGCGGGCAAGCATTGGGAGGGCCTCGCCGTCCCCTGGCTGGAGAAGAGCTCCCCTCCCCACGATCTGGGACGGCATGGCCGTCATCAAGTTAGTGCGCGGCGGTCCTGATGGCGGGCAGGTGAACGGGCGAGCAGCAAACAGCGGGTGGGCGGGTGAATGGGCGAGCAGCAAACGGCGGGCGGGCGAATGGGCGAGCAGCAAACGGCGGGCGGGCGGGTGAATGGGCGAGCAGCAAACGGCGAGCGGGCGGGTGAATGGGCGAGCAGCAAATGGCGGGCGGGCGGGTGAATGGGCGAGCAGCAAACGGCGGGCGGGCGGGTGAATGGGCGAGCAGCAAACGGCGGGCGGGCGGGTGAATGGGCGAGCAGCAAACGGCGAGCGGGCGGGTGAATGGGCGAGCAGCAAACGGCGGGTGGGCGGGTGAATGGGCGAGCAGCAAACGGCGGGCGGGCGGGTGAATGGGCGAGCAGCAAACGGCGAGCGGGCGGGTGAATGGGCGAGCAGCAAACGGCGGGTGGGCGGGTGAATGGGCGAGCAGCAAACGGCGGACGGGCGGGTGAATGGGCGAGCAGCAAACGGCGAGCAGGCGGGTGAATGGGCGAGCAGCAAACGGCGGGTGGGCGGGTGAATGGGCGAGCAGCAAACGGCGGGTGGGCGGGTGAATGGGCGAGCAGCAAACGGCGGGCGGGCGGGTGAATGGGCGAGCAGCAAACGGCGGACGGGCGGGTGAATGGGCGAGCAGCAAACGGCGGACGGGCGGGTGAATGGGCGAGCAGCAAACGGCGAGCAGGCGGGTGAATGGGCGAGCAGCAAACGGCGGGTGGGCGGGTGAATGGGCGAGCAGCAAACGGCGGGCGGGCGGGTGAACGGGCAAGCGGAGCGGCCGGGTGAATGGCAAGCGGCAAGCGGAAGCCGGGCGGGGCGGGTGAACGGCAAGCGGTAAGCGGCAAGCGATCTTGGGGTTTCCCCTTTGCCTGGGCAGCGGGAAGACCAAGGGAAGATTCCTTCGGCCGCCCAACAGCTGATCTGCTCGGTAGCGCGGCAGCAGCGAGGAGCCAAAGATGAGGTTTCCCCGTTGCCCAGGCAAAGGGGAAACTCCATCTTCGGCTCCTCGCTGCTGCCGCGCAACCGAGCAGATCAGCTGTTGGGCGGCTGAAGGAACCTTCCCTTGGTCTTCCCCACCGCCCACACGCAAACTCCACCCTCTGCGCATGTGCGGCCATGAAAAAATGGGCGCACATGCGCAGATTGTGTTTTTACTTCCGCACCGCTATATCGCGAAAAATCGAGTTTCGCGAGGGGTCTTGGAACAGAACCCTCGCGAAACTCGAGGGATCACTGTATTTAAACATATTCACTATTTGTGAATCTGTTTCCTGGTAATCTTTAATCATTCATTTTGCCATTTCAGACTGAAAACATGTGTTACAATGATATGTGCTTCTGAAACTTGAAAGAAAAACAATTTTAGGATTTGTAAACCTTTTCTCAAAGAAGTAATCCTTCCATGCAAGACATTATAGTATACAGTCCACAAACCTAGAAGCTTTGCATTAGTTTTTTTAAATTATTATAAGGACATGTGGGGATCTTGCAATAGAACTTTTTGTCATGAAATTATAAAAATGTGGAATTGGAAAGGCAAATTAATAGTGAGAAAATAACATGTGAAAGCTAAGTTATTTGTAGTAGAGATGATACAATTAATGTAAATTAATTGTAAATAATGAAATATTCATGTCAAGTCACATTTAATGTGAATCAAAATTCAGTTTAAGGCAAGGACATGCACAATTGAAGTTACCAAGCTGCCACTGAGGTATGGGTTTTTTTTTGTAATTACTGTATATAAATTAGAAAAAGTAATGTCAGAAATAGTATACTTTCTCATTAGCTTTCCTCTTGTAATGCTACATTAAGAAAAAGCTGTCCCATAGAATACCTAGAATTATATTATTGGTATGTTAGTTGAAGCTTAATATCAATATTTATACTTCAGACAGAAGATGTAAAGTTGATGTACATTTGATAATTAGCTTAAGTAAAAGTGGGAAAGACTGATTTACAGTGCAACCTCTTAGTGTGTATATTAAAGATTTGCAGCTAAATTCCTAATGTGTCAAATTGGAAAGACTTTTAGTAACAATATTATGAAATTCTTTCTAGATGTTAAAGATATGCTTGAGTAATCCTCCTTTCATCTACAGAAAAGAAACAAAACAAATGTACATATTGATATTAACGTTCTGCCCTCAATATTATCATCAAATTAATTCAACCATAATTGCCTATTATTGTGAACATGTTATTTGCAATTGTTGAATCTATTGTTTAAATTAAAAATGAACTGGAATTATGATAGTAAATCATGGTAATTGCTAAGGGGGGGCCACCATGTAATTGTACACAATTTTGCAGATATTGTGGACATTAAGCAAAGCTGTTTTCTTTTTTTGCTAAAAATTGGAAGTAAATGCAGAAAATAGGCGTTGATTGCTTACCTGAACGCCTCTTCTTGTACGGTGAGTGGGTACAGCAGTCACGTGGGTTGCTCCTGTCCAATCCGATGGGACTGAGCCTAGTATTAAAAAAGCCTGCTGGATCCGCCCCTTCCCCAGAATTCGCGAATCCGTAGACTAGGCTCAGATGTGAAGGCTCAATAATGTTCAACTCTCATGTGTTAGAAGAAAGGTAGGAATAGAAGACATAGAAGACCACATAAAAGGGAGGGAAGTGACTGCTGTACCCACTCACCGTACGAGAAGAGGCGTTCAGGTAAGCAATCAACGCCTATTCTCCGTACTGAAGGAGTGGGTCCAGCAGTCACGTGGGACATACCCAATAGATAGGTCTCTAGGGTGGGATTAGATTGCTATCGTGAGAGATAACAGATTGGAGTACCCTTCTGCCGAAGGCAGCGTCCACTGAGGTGTAAGAATCGATTTTGTAGTGCCTTATGAAGGAATTTGGCGAGGCCCAAGTGGCTGCTTTGAAGACTTCTTCCAACGGGGCTTGAGTCGCCCAAGCGGCAGATGTGGCAGCACTTCTGGTGGAGTGCGCTGTAATATTCTTTGAAATGGAGAGGGAGGCTGTCTCATAGGCCTTAGAGATGGTCCCTCTGATCCAACGGCCTATTACTGATGAGGACACTTTGGATCCCATGGATCTGGGATGATAGGCCACGAAGAGTGCCTCAGACCTCCGAATGGGTCCTGTGCGTTGAATATAAATTTTTAGCGCTCTAGTGAGATCCAGAGTGTGCCATCTAATTGCCAGGGGATGCTCCCGTTGGAGACAGAAAGAAGGTAAGACAATATCCTGGGATCTGTGGAACATGGAACTGACCTTGGGTAGAAAGGTGGGGTCCAGTCGCAGAACCACCTTGTCCTGATGGAACTGACAGAGGTCCTGTCTGATAGAGAGAGCTGCCAACTCAGATATGCGTCAGGCGGATGTAATTGCCACCAGGAATGCTACCTTAAAGGATAGGTACCTGAGGGACGCAGATTTCAGGGGTTCATAGGGTGCCTGAGTAAGGGAATGGAGAACCCGCGGCAAGTCCCAGGAAGGATATCTGTGGACCTTAGAAGGCCTGAGGTTGGCCACTCCTCTGAGAAATTCTTGGATTTCCGGAAGGAAGTGGAGAGGCTGCCTGCGAGGCCCCGCCAAGACAGAAGAGATAGCTGCCATGTGGCGACGGATGGTGCTGGTAGAGAGGCCTTGGTGGAAACCTTTCATGAGGAAGGAGATTATCCTGTGAATGGGAAGACACAGGGGAGATAAGCCCTCCTGCGAGCACCACTGATGGAATTTGGACCAGGTATGGTCGTATATCCGGTTGGTAGACCCTCTTCTAGACTTCAGGATGATTTCCACTGTGTCCGGGTCGTACCCTCGCAGGTCTAGGTCTCTCCGGATAATAGCCAGGCGGTGAGGTGGAACCACTCCGGGTCTGGATGAAAGGAGCCCCCCTGCTGCAACATATCCTCCGAAACGGGGAGTCGCCAGGGGTCCTGGACGGACAGCTGTTGGAGGTCCGCGAACCAGGGCCGGCGAGGCCAGTGGGGGGCGATCAGGATTACTCGAGCCCTCTCTAAGATGATCTTGTGGACCACGTCTGGGAGAATTGGAATTGGAGGGAAGGCATACAGAAGACCTGGAGGCCAAGGGATCCTGAGAGCATTGATTGCCTCTGCTCCCGGGGATGGAAACCTGGAGATGAAGCGAGGGAGCTGGGCATTGGCTTCGGTCGCAAACAGATCCAGCACTGGATGGCCGAACCTGAGGCAGATTTGGTGGAACAGTGCCTGGTGGAGATTCCACTCTCCTGGATCTATGGTCGCTCGCGAGAGCCAGTCCGCTTGGACGTTGAGGCTCCCTGAGATGTGATCGGCTAGAAGCGACTGGAGATGTTTCTCCCCCCAAAGGCCTAACTTTAGGGCCTCCCTCATGAGGGCCTTGGATCTTGTGCCTCCCTGTCTGCAAATGTGGCTTTTTGTGGCTATGTTGTCGGTAAGAATCAGAACATGCTGGTTGGAGATGTGAAGTTTGAACTGTTTTAGAGCTAGGGACACAGCTCTTAATTCTAGCCAATTGATGGGCCTGGAGGCTTCCTCCGGTGACCACGTGCCCTGGGCTATTATACCCTGGGCATGGGCTCCCCAGCCCGATAGGCTGGTATCTGTGGTGACAACAAACTGGTCTGGGCACCTGAAGGGAGATCCCTTGTCTAGGGCTGGAGAAGTCCACCACTTGAGGGATCTGCGAACTGCCGGTGGAATGGCGATGCGACGAGTCGAGTTGCTGTGTCCCGATCTCTGGAATGGTAACAGAAGCCACTGTAGTTCCCTGGTAGGGAAGATAGGGTGATAATGGAGGCAGATTGTTGGGATAGAATACGAGAAATAAGATCCAACATGCTGTGTTTTCTCTCAGAAGAGAGGAAAACCTGGGATATCTCAGAATTAATGATAGTTCCCAGATGTAGAATGGAAGTAGATGGCTTAAGGTGGCTCTTTTTGAAATTTATGGAGAAACCATGGTTCTGTAGGACCGACATGGTGGAAGAGAGATCTGCAGCCACTCCATTTTTAGAATCTCCATGAATTAAAATGTCATCTAAATAACATAAAATATGAATGGGCATGGCCAGGATATGTGCCGCCAGGGATCCCAAGAGCTTGGTAAAGACTCTGGGAGCCGAGGAGAGCCCAAATGGCATAGCCCTATACTGAAAATGCCTGCCCTGGAAGGCAAAATGTAGAAATTTTCTATGGCCTTTGGCAATGGGGATATGGAGGTAAGCTTCCGTAAGGTCCAGGGAGACCATAAAATCCCCAGGATGCAGGGCGGCTAAGATGGAAGATAAGGAATGCATTTTAAATTTCCTATATTTAATGAATTGGTTCAAATTCTTTAGGTCTAAGATGGCTCTCTAGCCTCCAGAGGTCTTAGGGACCATGAAGAGGATGGAGTAAAAGCCCAAGCCTCTCTGGAGATAGGGGACCGGTTGGATAGCTTTAATAGCCAACAAGTGGGAAATAGCTTCCTCCATTCGGATACGAGATGGAGAGGAGCTGGGAGAGGGACAAGAAATAAAACGCTTAGGGGGAGGAGAAATAAACTCTAAACGGAGACCCCTTTCCACAGTATCAATGACCCAGGGGTCCTTACAAGAATGGTGCCAGGAGGTGGAAAACCAGGCCAGGCGACCGCCTATGGGAAAAGAGGAAGACTCACCATCTGGGTTTTTTGGAAGCCCTGGTAGAGGAGGATCCTCTCTGGTAGCGGGAACTTCTGCCCCTGGTGTTTCTAGATTGGGATCGAAACCGAGGGGAATATTGACCTGGATTCCTTTGAAAGGCGAAACCCTGATCCTGTTGACGACCTGTGCGCCGAAAGGACTGCGGTTTAGGGGCCTTCTTGGTGGTAGGTCCTAAGACCTTTTTCTTGTCCGTGGTCTCTGTGAGGAGAGGGTCCAGAAGGTCTCCGAAGAGGAGATTGCGTTTCAGAGGACCCATGGCTAACTGCCACTTCTGCCTTACTTCCGCCTGCCAAGGGCGGAGCCATAGAAGTCTTCTGGCCGTTGTGGAGGCCGCTACTGACCTGGCTGCAAATCTGGAAGATTGGAGAGTAGCATCCGCTACGTATTGGGCAGCTGCGAAGATTTTGTTGAAATCTTGTTGGCCTCGTAGATCATCTGGAGGTAGATGTTGTTGGAGCTGACGAAGCCACAAGAGCATAGCTCTGGAGAAGAAAGATGCTGCTGCAGCACTTTTAGTGGCCCATGAGTCTGCGAAGAAACCTCTCTTGAGCATTTGCTCAAGACGCTTGTCTTCTGGATGGAGGACCTCCTCTGCTTCGCCAGGCATGGCAGCAGCCAAGTGGAGAGTCTTCACCGGTTCATCTGGCCTGGGACAGGCTAGGAGCTCCTCACAAGAGGGAGAGAGCTTGTAGAGCTTCCTGTCCTTGGAAGTGGGAGTGAAGCCAGAGGTTGGATGGTCCCACTGTTTGAGCAAGGCGTCCTTAAACAATTTGGGCATATGAATTACCTCATTGTCTTCCTGTTCTCCCATGAAATAAGGAAGATTTTCCTCCGGAGGATCTGTGGAAGGAGTAGCCTGCTTTTCTTGCCCGGCTAGCCCCGTGGATACTCTTGCTTTGAGAAGGAGAGATTTGAAGAGTTGAGATGGAAAGATGGCAGCTGGGGCTGGAATCTTAATTTGAGATTCCTCATCTTCCGACAGACGCTGAAAGGGGTCATCATCCTCTTCTGCTTCCACGTCCTCATTCTCTTCCTGAGAAGAATCTGAGTCCTCCATGACTGGGGCTCTGTAGGAAGGAGAAGAACTCACGGGACGGGAGGAGCGTGGAGGGGGATGAGACAGAGAAGGAACATTGATGGCCGAGAGTTTAGCATCAATGGTTTTAGTCAAAACAGACAAGATAGACTGAAACTCCGGAGGCAAGGAAGAAATATCAGCTGGAAAGTTAGAAGGATCCCTGAAGGCCTGAGAAGGTTCTGGCTGGGAGGAATCTTCAGTAATATCTGGCTCCTCTGGACCTAAGCCCCATAGATTAGGTTGGGGTGGATTTAGGTTTGGCTCATCCAGGGATAGCACAGGAACCCCAGAGAGAGGCAGGTTAGAGGCCTCTGGGGGGGTTGGATTCATATGTGCTTGGGCCTGCACCTTTAAACGTTTGGCTGATTTATCATGTATTTTTTGCAGGGCTAGGTCCCTTCTCTTCTCAGCCCTGGTGGACTTGGCCAAGGAATGGGCTCCTGAAGAAGAGGAGGAAGAGGCCTGGGGGATATTAGTAGATTCATCACCAGTAGGCCTAACCTCTCTGGGACCTTTGGTAGTGCCTCTCTTGGGAAAAGAAGCCATAGTCTGAACAAATTATAGAAGACAAGGCTTGAGCCAAAGAAAATAGGGGGGGGGGGGAAGAATTTAATAGCTTTCCCAAGAGGAGAGGTGACCCTGCTCCTAGGCCCAGGAGCGGCTGCGACTTAGGGGCAATCCGGACGGAACCAAGAGTTCGTGTCCCTAAATGCAGCGTGGCAGGCCTCACTAAACTTAACTTAAGTAAACCAAGGCACACTGGTTGGAGGCCACTTCCGTGGAGAATGGACCTGAGGAAACTCACAGCTACTCCAGGGTCAAGCGGCGGACTGGAAGCACTGATGGATGACCAAGCAGGGCAAACCGAAAGTGCGAAGTTACTGGGCGCGAGGGCCTTCGCACCAAAAAAACCGCTCCGTTTTTTTGCAATCGGAGGGAACTAAGTCCGGGAGACAAACGAGTCCCACACCGCAGGAGGTAAATAGCCCTTTAATCCTTATATAAACAATGGCTTGCCCGGTAGGACCTCCAGGCCGAGAGGAATAAGATAAAATTCCAGGCCGGCCGCAGCGACAGCACGGAGGGGAAAAAAGCCGCGAATGGCTGCGCCGCCCACTTCTCCCCCAAACTCGAAGCCCGATACGGCTGAGTAGATTTCACTGCCGGCAAGCTTTAGTAATAAAATAATCTTACTGTTTTAGAGAGAAAGGATCGAAGGGAAGGTGTTTTGAGAGGAACGAGCATTCACGCGACCCGCTGGATGCGGGGACTGAGCGAATTCTGGGGAAGGGGCGGATCCAGCAGGCTTTTTTAATACTAGGCTCAGTCCCATCGGATTGGACAGGAGCAACCCACGTGACTGCTGGACCCACTCCTTCAGTACGGAGAATTGGCAAAAATGTTGAAAATGTTGGGCACATAACTACAGGACAATGCAAATGTGGGGCAGATGCCAATTGTCCAAAATGTGGTAGTGTGACTGTAGGGGACAAACCTGGATTTCTTGGATCATGTGGAGTCTACCAGCATTGAATCTCTGATCAGAGTCCAGATGTGATAGGTGGGACATGACATCAGAATCGATGACTGGTGTATGATCCATGAGTGTACTGGAGTCTAGGAAGAGACTTTGAGTTTGACCACTGAAATACTACCAAGATACAGTGAAAGAAACCTTGTGCCACTATGACATCCAGCCAAGAAAACTAGCTTTGAAGACAGGCACAATCAAAAACTAATAGAAAACCATGAGTGGTGTCACAGAATGACACCCTCAATTACTACAACAATGGACTTCCAATGCTCCAACTGTGCTAAGGTTCTCCACTTCTAGATTGGAACTGTAGAGCCACTTCCATGTTCAAAGATAAATTGAATAACAGTGTGTCTTCTTTGAATCTAAAGGATTACCATGAATAAACTATACGTATCTATATTTCAAATTTGGCTACTACAGATACATTTTCTGTAGTTTCTCCAAATTTGCATTGAATAAGATTGTTCATAACATGCATTAATTTAATATGTTACTAAATATATTTTAAACATTGAAAATTAAAATTGCTGCTTTTCTGCCTTCAATGAACATATACACATCTTAAGGGATGGGCTGCTATTTTCCTACCATCCCACCATTTTTTGAAGAAAAAGTGTGGCTGTGTTTTCTAGGAGGTTGGGATTAAGCCTAAATCAACTTTTGATGGGCATGGGAGGGTGGGGATGGGTCTCAGCATTTAATAAAAGTATATTAATACTAGAAGATGAATGTTCTTATTTTAAGTTTTTTTAAAAAAATTATAAAAGAAAACAAAAACAAAAACTATATTTTACCACAATTTAATCAACATTATTTTCTGGGAAAGATCTAAGCACTGCCCATTTGGTCAGACTACAATTCTGAGTTTTCCTCGGAATGTGCCCAAAACTTCTATAAAGATATTGCACATCATGTATAGTCCCTAAACCAATCCATTAAATCCATTATGTCTAGAACTGTTGGTTATTATAATGATCTGAGCACTATGAAACTCTGTTGTCTTTTAAAGCTTGATAATGAATGCTAATTATTAACTCTGAGAAATATTTAGCTGAATAATTATTTCCATAACAGAACTAAAGGATATTTAATTCAAAACCAAAAGCACCTCCAAAATAAAGACATGCATATGAAGATATCCTATACTACATTCAAGCAGTCCAACTTCTGGCTAAATATATTACCATAGCAATGTAATAGGAGGAGGAAGAGAAGTATTTGTACAAGAATACAGTCAGCAAATATAACAATATAAAATAACAATTTACAATATTGGATAATATACAAAAACTTCATCCATTTTGTTATAATGTGCTGGTAGTCCTCAACGTATGACCATCATTGAGCTCAAAATTTCCATTGTTAAGCAAGGCAGTTATTTAAATGAGTTGTAATCTATTTTATGATATACATATTTTTGCCAAAGCTCTTAAGCAAATCATTGCAGCTATCCAATGAAAATGTGGTTAAGAGAATCTGGCGTCCTCCATTGAATCTGCTTGTCAGAAGCCAGTACGGAAGGTTACAAATAATGCTCATATGAGCCTGGGACACGGCAACTGTCAGAAATACATGCCAGTTGCCAACTACACAAATTGACCATATGACCACAGGGAGAGTCCAATGGACATAAATGTAAAAATATGATCATATGTCATGTTTTTCAGTGACAATGTAGTTTTCTAAACAAATGCTTGTAAGTCAAGCACAAGAATGGAAAATAATCTATGTATGTTATAAAAGCACAAACAGAAAAACACATTCTTACATACAGCTGAAAAATATAATTGAACATATGGATTTCTACTCTCTATAAAAATTGCCTCTGTCAATGGTACAGTTCTGTAACTCTCCCCATCTATTCTGCAAGGCTATGGAACCTTCCATGGGGAGACACAGAGGAGTGAAAAGTGAAATGAAAAATCCGGCTGTTCGAGCAATTTTTTCATATAATGTTGGACCCATCCCATTAAAAATAAATGTGTAACAATTTAGCCAAATATTTACTTACTGACTGTTCATTTAAATCCTGAGTGTCTTCCATGGAGGTTACTCACTTTTCTTCCACAAAGAGAAGCAATTGAGAAGTAACTGGATGTCCTAATTTTAAAAACAACAAGACATATTATTACTTTGTTTCTACAGTTGTGTACGCATGCGCACACACACACACACATACAATTACATATACGAAACTAGGCTCTATTCCTATACATTCGTTTGTTTATAGCTGAAAGAAAAGCATCATTTTAAATACAGCAACTAAATGGCACGGGATGTTCAAAATAGACCTACATAATATATTGAAAATGGAACTGACATCAATAATAGAAGGTTCATATTTTATTACCACTATTATTTTTTATTTTAGCTGTATCTTCCTTCAATATGGATGGAAATAGAAAACTATCAAAATTTTCAGAATGTATCTGCATTTACAATTTTGGTGGCAACTCCATGTGACATGAAAATCAAATTCCAGTTTTCATATGCAAATGAGGGACTTTTGATAGAATGATTAGAAAAAATCATTCTAAAATCAATCAGGAAAAGTATTAGCTAAGAATCTGAACTAAATAAGCTTAAGATTTTATGAATCCCTATCTGGATTTAGAAAAGGTTATAGAAATATCCAACACAACATTTTAAACTTGTGATCCAAATCTTCAAAATATAAGTTAGCAGTTTCATTTAAAAGATCACTTGGATTGCTAATGTTCATATCTAAAAAGGAAGATAGTCCATTTAGCCAATTCATGAAAGAAAGATGAGAATGACATTTCAGTTAACTAAAATATAACTTCATGCTACAAATTAAGTAACACATTCCGTCTTTCCTGCAATAACTTACTATGTTTTATTGCAACATGGAATAATTCCTCATTGGAATATTACAACATGGAATAATTCCTCATGAAATCATTTTTAAGTTCATACATGAAATTTTACTCTCTTAGAGATGGGGTTATTGTTGATATATTTGTATACTGCTTTATTACAAAATGACTCCATGCAGATTATAATAAAATTAACATATTCACTAACAATTATACAAACATATCAAAATGGAAATAACCCATATTTTCATGATAGCATGAGGCATAATTAAACTTGACCTCTGAAAAAGTACAATTCCAAAGATTAGATTACTCCAAAAGATTTTAAAAATCAGGGAAACTCATAATATGATTACATCTTGCATTTGTTTTCAAGAAATATACATAAAGTGTACTACTAGACAATAAAGCTGCTCCCCATAGCAGGCCTTATTCAACACAGCATTCAATCGAGTATTCTAAATTAGCTGAAATTTAAATACCATGTAGAAAATATTAAAATGCGTGAATGATTTGAGAAGTTCAGAATTATGTACAATTGACACAGCGGGCATAGTTGTGCAAATACAATCATGTTTTCAAAATTGGAAATGTACATAGAAAGATTCTTGCATATTTAAACAAAAGTTTATTTTTATTGGCATACTAAAGGTACTGAACTCTAAAACTGAAAATGTCTTCTACTGAAGTCATACCACCCTGTTTCACCCCTTCAGGTAAGCCACATGTAGCACCAAAAATAAGGTCAGTCCCTGTTGGGTCTGCTTCCCTTCAAAATCCAGGAAAATTAAACTCAGAGTCCATTTGAACTTCAAAGAGTACTTTTACTATATAAAAAGGGAATGTATTAACGGCAAAGCAAAGTCTGAGGAAAAAGGCGCACATAATGCATATTACAAAGATCCCAAATCCCTTCCAGCAAACCCCCTGGGTCATCCATCCAATCCCTATGTCCTTAGGTGTCAGGTGGGTGCATCATCCGTTAGGTTCTCCACATCTCGTATGAGATGGACGCTGACCTTGAGCTGGCAATAAACAAATCCAAACTGCTTAGCAATGCCAAACAGAGAAGGGTGATACCATTACTCCCTATTATCTTTTCAAACTTTCTCAGCCCTCCAGCACATCTCCCCCTGCTCCCAGAAGTCCAATGTCCTCCCCACTCCCACCGTTTCAAATGGAAGCCAATGCATGCAGGCCGAAGGAGAAGAAATGCAGAGCTAAAATCACTTGAGCAGGATAGATTGAAGCTAGCAAGTCCAAATCACATCTTAACCAAGTAAATCATTATAATAAAAGTGATTCACTAGAATTTTCATGTTTAACTAATGTATCACAAGGTGAATAAAATAGCTTTTTAAAATAATTACTACAAAATGTAATTAAAATGGATCCAGAAGATATGCTTTATCTATTAAGCATCAAGAGCTGACATGCCACCAAAGATAGATTTTTTGCTCTCAGAAAACAGAAACTGTTAGATTATTTGAACAAAAACAAATGACAATTATTTCTCCAGCACAACAAACCATCAAGCAGCTGTTCTTTAGAAATCATGTTCGATTTCTTCTGAATTTGCTATTGATGTTAACAATAGTTATATCACAATAGCTATATTACTGCTCCATCAATCTAGCTTCAATAGAAAATGTAAAAACATTTTTTTAAAAACCTTCACTTAAACATACATACAGAGATGGGTTTCTACTGGTTCGGACCAGTTCGCCCGAACCGGTAGCAAGCCACTGGTGATGTCATGAGAAATCAAGACCATACCATCAAGATAAATAAAAATAAAATAAAAATGTAAATAAATATTTTAATAAATTTAAATAAAAATTTAAAGCAGAACTTTGAAACTACTATAAAAATTAATGGGACCTGCAGAGGGAATTTTAAAAAAATCTAGATGGCAACTTTATCTGAAGTCTTGTTCCTTTTTATGTGCACCACATATTTAACACATGTTTTAAAAAAAGTCAACTCTGATTATATATTCAAAGCCATTGTGATTTGTTGACTGCATGGAGTATCACCTGCAAAATACAGCAATATTTAGGACAGGTGGGAAACAAACTCCTTTTAGGATATGAATGTCCTGGATTTTATGAGCAAAACATTTAGGAACTCAAAAATTCTAAGAAAGGTAGTAATATTCTGTTATTACTGAGACAAGTTGACTTGGTTCCTAAGTCAAGTCACGACTTCATATTAAAAAATACTAAAACAGAAGATTGATCATTTTGTATGCTGGCTATAAATCATTTTTTTAATGTTTCAAAAATATTTTCAACAGTTTATAGACCATTTAGTGTATCTGTAGATGTAATTTAAAGTTGAAGTATTTTATGTTTAATTCCTCCCACCCCAAAAGCTGTTTTATGTTATTGAAGATAATAACTTTCTATATTAACACATTTAATACACTTTAAAAAAAAATATTTTACAGTATCCTAATTTTGATACCAGATGTCAACTAATATGCTCATAAATAGCAATTTATATTGTCAGTTGACATCTGGTATAAAATGTATTAGAAAGTCTTTGAACCTTAAACCATTGTATCATACTTAACGTACACATGACTCAAATAAGTTTACAGGATTCCTTTGCCTACTAAAAGTCTCTTTTTAAAAATTTAGTTCCCACAGACACTTTTTATTTTATATGTGTATATATATATCTGAACTGTGAATATATTCGCCTATTTTTCAAAGGACACGATATATTTAATGAGGTTAACAATTGCTCCTATTATATTGATAGTGGTTTTCATCTTCTGATTCCCCAGATTTCATTGCTTTTCTTTTGTCTTCACTATCCAAGTGTTAATTATTATTTAACAGGCAAAACCAGAAGTGAGGCTACTCTTGACTTATGCTTTTATACTTTACCCTTAATCAATATGGGCACAACTACTCCAAGTAACAGTGGTATACAGTCATTATAAGACCTGACTGCTATAACATTACACAACAAGCAAAAATATCAGCAGGAACAGAGACAGCGATCAGGAGAAGTAAACACCATGAAGCCATTAACTTCTGCTGTTCAGACAATGATGTAATCTAATTAAAGATTCTAAGATGCAAAATATTCATCGTGTGCAAACAACATGGCAACTAAAATTGCCAAACATCAAAGATAAGGAAAGTGACAAATATGATTTTCTGAATGCTATAGAGCTCTAAAATAACGTATACAGATGTAGAGGCTGGGAAAAGTTCAAATACGTCCACGTTTGACAGTTTTATGTCGGCTTTTCAAGTTAGGTTTGTAAAAAAAAAAATTGAACCTAAGATCAGACTTCAACTGGATATTATTTTGTTGCCTAATACCGATATACAACAGTGTTTGCAACATCTTGTGCTTTTCTCATGTTGTTTCACTAAGTCAGTGGTCCCCAATCTTTTTAGCACAAGGGAATGGTTTCATGGAAAACAATTTTTCCACAGACCAGGAGGGGAAGAATGGTTTCACACGCTACCTAGATCCCACCCATGCTCAGGTGAAGCTCCACTTGCTTGCGCAGCTTGATTCCTAAAAGGCTATGGACCAATACCAATCCATGGTCCAGGGTTGGGGATACCCTACACTAAGTGATTTATTGTACTTCTGATCAATTAAAAAATATTATTGGAATGCTAAGATTAATTTACATAACTATATTGTGGCAAATGTAACTGATACATACAGGATAGACAACAATTCCTCTTTTAGTTTATGGAAAGCAAATTTTGCCATAAGAATTTAGAAACCAAACAATAGTCATATCAAAATTGAAGTTGTCTTAAGAAAGTCCCTTATACATAGAATATTAATTTAGGAGGTCTTCCTTGAAACTAGCCCAAACATTGCTTCAGTGACTAAACACTGGATCTAAAAAGAGTACTGTGCAAAATGACTTAGTGCCCCCCTGTTTGCATAACACATGTGAAAATCATCCAACACTAATGATAAAAAATATTAGGTTTTAATTAGTTAAAGGGTGCTCCTTTTAAAATTAACTGTGAACCATTCCAAACCAACTCACCACAAAATATTTCCACTGGAATCTTGTCACGTTCCTTGCAAACAACTTTCATTTCTAGGAACGCGCTTAATTATTCATATAAAATGACCCAATATACACAAATAAATCATGAACAGATATAGATCTACAGACAATTTATGTATATTACTGTTAGCAGTAGTATCAAATTAATAAGCATGTAAATATACAATTTTCTGATGTTATTGTTACTTGCTGTATTGTTACAATGTACCCTACCATATGTATCTTCTACAAATACATGGTTGCTATTTTCCTAATGTAGGAAATAATCTAATCTTATTTTTACATTCCTTAACTCATAGACAGTACAGTAGTGTAAGGGCACACACACACATTCACAATTTACTGTACACACACACACACACAAGCACCTGTAAGAGCTACTTCCTCAAATGTTCATATACTTCATCAGATGTTCATGTCACTATATTGTAAATTAAAAACAACTACACTTTAGTATGAGATTAATGAAATTCTATCTTTGCAACTGACATAAAAATTAATATCTGATCCTGAAGACATAGAAGTATATAGCCTTTCAAATTAGTATATTTGTACCTACTGTACTGAATATTGTGTGCATGCATACATACATACATACATACATACATACATACAGTACATGTATGTATGTACACTTTATGTGGAAAAAATGCAAATGTTACTTTCTATATTGAACTTTTACATCTTCAATATTTTAAAATAATCTCCAACAGTTTAATTATTTACAAGATAGTCTGCATATCTAAACTGATAATTAGGTATCTCCAGTCAAAACGAGAACAAATCAATACATTACTTTTTATATTTACATATGGCTTTCTCAATTAATTTCTTCTTCCATATCAGAGTTGCTCCATGAATAGAAAACTATCCTCATATGAAACTCCATTCATACATTGCCACATACAGAGCAAGAAGTGAACTTTATCCAACTGGGTTAATATATATGTTTGCCTAAGTATGAATTAATATAGATGTATGGGTAAATAAGCCTTTACAAACTGCAAATGTCTTAGGTCCAAATTTACAATATTGAACTGACTTAAAGCATTTTATTTTACTTGAAACATTTTTTTCTTGAAGGTAATAGGAGAATCAAGAGACAATAATCAGAATTTTATGCTTTTTCATTTTGACTAAGGAATAACAAAAAAGCATTTCTTAACTGCATATATCAACAACACTACTTTTCCATTTCTTCTCACTCTAATAGGTCATTTAGTTGTATACATTTTACTCAGAAGGAAATCACATTAAGCCAAATAGAATGAGCTACTCTCAGATGAAATTTTATTTAAGTTTCAAAGCTACTGACAAAGGACATATTTCAAAGCAGATTTGTTCAGAGCCACATAAACAATACTTAAAAAACATATCTATCCAAACAGGTGAGGTTCTTAGTGAAACCTGTAATGTAGAACATTAAAGTAGAAAGAAAATAAATTAAGGCAGCTGGCATGGGCATAAAACCAATGAAACCTCTGTGGCTGTCCTCATGATATATTTATCAAATTTTACAAGTTTCTGAAAACTAGAGTTTATATCCACTCAGGCTGGTTTACAAATCTGTTTTGTAAAGAAACTGCATTATCCAAAGTACGCAAAATTATGAAAAGACTTCCTTTTAAGTATTCTACTCCAGGTTTTATTTATATAAGTTTATGTGTATACAAATGCACACAACTATGTGAAATTCCACTTAGAGTGGTAAGAAAGAAAAACATTCAGCTTTCCCAAAGCGATGACTTCCATTAAAATACAGTTTGTGGTGAACTGGCATTGTTCACTGCATTATTATATTTTACTAAACTTTATCCGATGCAAAACATTTAAAACGTATGCCTCAAGTAAAAGTAAAAAAATAATGGGCTTGATTCCCGATGACTTTATAGGCATGTTCATACAGCTTTCTTGACAACAAAAGATCTTTCTTGTTGCCTATAAGCTTTAAACTATGAACTTCAAGGTATATTTGATGGCATATACACAAGCAACTTGCTGGGTTGAATTCCCAAATGGATCAGGTCCTCTAATGGTAAATTTAAGTAAATAAAATTGGTATAACTTATAGCTAGAGTTCAACAACATTATTCAAACAGAATACAATAGTTACATTTGTGGGTTCAGGATTCAATGAGTGATTTATCTAACAATTTTAAAACTTCCTGATTATCAGAAGCTGCTTTAAAGGATCTCTCAATTCCCAAAGTGAACTTGGATATATCTGCTTATTACTTTTTAAAATATATATATATATTTCCCCCCATAGCTTCTGCTTAGCCCACCAGATAGAGAACAAAAGGCATACACTGGGTTCCCCCTATTCAACAGGATAATCTTGTTGGATCCAGAAGCTGTATTTTAAATATGGCATCTCATGCCTTGTGGAATAGTATACTGTATCTCCAAAATCCAGACAGGCCCAACCATGTTAGCCTTTCACAAAGCTTTGAAGACCATATGTTTGGTTCAGATGGTTAGGTGAGCTCTGCTGCTGAGCTGGTTTTTTGAAATTTGCTTTTTTGGTTTTAACCTTGGATAGCATGGGTTATATAAGGAGGCAATCGCTGTTCTAATCATTGAACACCATCAGTGAGATAGATGGCCATGGAAACTATTTCATTTTTTAAAATTACAAATCCTGGCTTTCAGAAACACTATAATTTTTGACTTCCATTTTTCTTCACTTGAAGCGAAACTGTATAAATTATTACACTGATAGCAAAGATAATGTAATAGTTCGCATTTTGGCTCTTCTGTGAATATTGATATTATTTTTATAGGTATAAAATATATCATTATTTTAAACTTCCCCAAACTATCCTCTATTGCACTCAAATATTGTATAACAATATAATGTGCAATTATTGTCACTTCAAAAGATGTAGGTAGAAAAAGTTCTATTATACATGTTAGTTTTATTTACTATTAACTGACCTAAAAAATAATTAATGTTCCTTTTTTAATGAAGACTTATCAAAAATGAAAGGAACTTTGCAAAGTGTTAAGAATGACTAAATAGGTTTTCAGAATATGTGAAACTAATGTTCTACTGGAAAATGAATAGATAAGTAGCAAGGGTCAACTCTTTACTTGAACAAAACGTCAAAATTAGCATGTAATCAAATATTTATTTAGGTATTTATTTATTTATTTAACTTCTATGCTGCCCTACTCCCAATGGGACTCATAATCGCCCTACTGCCAATGGGACAAATAACAATTCAAAAGGTTCTAGATGTCTAAATATTGAAGTTAAATGGAAAATGATTGCTACATTTGGACCCCACTATTAGTCATAGTCTTATCCTGAGAACCTTTTTTGTCCCCCTTGTGTTTTAATATGGGGAGCTGAGGGGAGAGAAAGAATGGCCATAGCTTGTTATTCCATCAAAAATTATGAAGTTGATTTCTTTTGACTGTCATATTAATTGATTGATTGATTGATTTTGTCCAATACACAATGAGGGTTTTAGTGGGTATACACATAGTAAAATACACAATGAAGGTTATAGAAGATACACTCATAGTAAAATATATCTAATAAAGAATAGAAGAGAAGATATAGGAATAAAACATATCAATGGAAGAATAGAAGAAGAGATATAGGAATAGAAGACAGGTATAGGAGATATAGGAGAGCAATAGGACAGGGGACGGAAGGCACTCTAGTGCACTTGTACTCGCCCCTTACTGACCTCTTAGGAATTAATACAGCTTGATTTGTTGAATAGGCCATAAATGTTTCGGATTCAGGCATAAACTTGCTTAATTTAAAATGCATGCAGAAATAATCTTGTCACTGAAGTCCTGAAGCACAGAATTTTAAAATGTTATATCCAGTTTTTAAGAAAACTAAATACAAATATATGGTTAGTATCCAGATTTAACTAATGATTTAATTAAATCATCATTAGTTAAATCTTGATACCATACAAAACAATGAGACTAAATAATACTTTAAAAGAACATGTCATTAAAAAGTTTGAAGGATCAAAATAAGCTATTATTAATATACTTTAAGTTTAATAGTATTTTAATAATATGCAAAAGTTTCATTCAGTTTTTGAAAAGTATTCCTGGTAAAAATGTTCCATTCACAATTAAATCAGAGATCAAATATTCACAAGTCATTTCTACTGCTAAATGATATAACATTGTTGATAACTATCTTCTATCTAAAGCAATAAATACCTATTATATTTATAATCAATACCTTTAGGTATTATTCCCAAGATATAGCCTGATGCATGAAAACAATCATGCCTTTAGTGTACAGTATAAAATATTATGCAAAGCTTATTATTACTAATAAAAACAATGTCAATAAATGATATTTTATTATGCTTGACATCAAATTTCAAATCATATTTATTTGTCCTTAATATTATAAGCAGGTTTATACAGTAATATCTATATTAATTCACAATAAAATAATTAATGAAAATGTAACATGAAAATATGTAGATTTTAGATGTTATTGTATAAAGTTTACATTTGTTACAGGTTTGCAATGTGAGTTTGGGAAATCAGTTAAGATTTCACTGCAGAAAAGGAGATGAATATGTATTACATTGTAGATTATTTATTTTAAACAAATGTTAAGCAGAGGTAAAATTGATTATGAAATGATTGAATTACAAAATACCAAGGAAAGATATGTTTTAAGAATTTATTTGGAGTGGAGTCACTTTTCAAAGGAGACTAAAAGCATATAGAATTACATCAAGAAAAAAAAGCTATATTTGTTTAATTTTAAATTTTTAAAGCATTTGTTTAGCAATGGATTTCAAAGAATAATTCTTCCACTTATTTATTTAAGCAGCAATTGAAAATATTTACTACTAGGCAGTACCTAATTTTAGGTTTTAAGTGCTTTAACAGCTCTATGAAATATGATCAGCAGCTGCTATATAAAAGTATGCCGAATAAACTCTTTGGGGAAAAAAAGCCCTGTAAGCATTTTGGATATCTTCATTTTTAAAGGTTACATCAAGAACTTAATAAAAAATCACTCCAATAAATACAATTATGTCCCAGGTAATATTACCTGAAATGAGGAGGTAAATATCTAATAAAATTTCACGTTCACATGTAGGTTTTCTCTCTTCTGTAAAATAAGCACAGCAGTAGATTTTGTCCATGATAATTTGCAAAATAATTTGGTTCTGCCATTTTAAAATGAATATAATATTATATATAATAGTTTACCTAATTTATTTTTTTTTGGGGGGGGTGCATCTGTTATAGTTAAGCTTCTGCACATCTCTCATTTCCATCAGTATTAATAATATTCTGATGCTTCAATATTTAATATATTAGAACTCTCATTTTTGTCTTTAAAAATAAAGCTTAAAAGCCAATTATTTTATTCGTAACATTATATAATTATAAAAATTGTACTAATATGGAGTAAAAATGATGACAAAATTAATTGGAATTTTATCAATCCTTTACTGTCAAAACAGGTTCCTACCACACAAAAATTCAAAATTATGCCTCATTAGGAAAAAAGTATTATTTATTTAGTACTAGTAGTTGTTTATTCATTCATTTATTTAATTTCTATAGTATACCTCACCATACTTCACTACCAATAATGCTTATAACAAAGCTGTAAGCACATAATTTATATTTTACAATAAGGATACCTTTAAAAACACTGCCACAAACAAAACAGAATATTGGTAATTGATGGAGCACTGCTTAATAATGTTTAATCTCACACTAAACAAAAATGCCAAGCATTTTAAAAACACAAACTGGATGAAATTAAGAAATATATCTGCATTCTTCAGGAAACTACTGGAATGAAATATGATACATTCACATATTTGTATCATGATTATGAACATAATGCTGAGAGATTAAAGGGGGAATAAGTGTTTGGGTCTCTACTTCCCTAATCACTAATGCCTGGCTGGAAAACAAAGGATATACAAAAGTCTCAAATGCAGAGAAATCTATGTATCCTGAAACTGGATTCAAACCAACCTAATACATTCATCTATGGAAACTAATCATTTATTCAATGTGTCTTTTAATATTCTTATGAAAAGATGTTATACTGTATTCCAAAAGGAATAATGTTGCCTCCTGTCCATTTGTCAACTCTAACTCATTCTAACCATGCAGATATAAAAACAGGAATAGATCAGTTTTCTGTCAGACTTTACTAACAATAATTTTCTGTCAGGTGCATAAAATCCCCAGTCAAAAATCCCCAGTCAATAATTGTTTTTGGAAAGTAAAAACTTTGTATGCCAATGTCACTGCATAATGAAATAGTTGAAAGTAGAAGAGCAACATACAATAGCCCTAATAACAGACAAGATAGTTTGGTGTACTAGTCACTATTTAGCTGCAGCATTTTCACAGAATGCTAAATTTGATATGGTCCAGAACATACTATTTTGTCACAAAGCCCACATTCTTTCTTCCTTTCCTCCAGAACCAAAGCTTCTAAATGTGAAGGCAACATCAAGTAATAGCGAAAGCCCATGGGGCTGAATATGAAATAACTATTACTTCAAGGAGGACCAGCCACCAAAAAAAGAGAGGCTTCCACGTGGTAGTATCAAAACACAAGTCATTGATTGTATAATGTTCATTGCACCTCATTCACCTGATCCACAAAGTCAAATTCCTCCCTTGTTCAGAATAATTTTAAGAAGGGAAGGAGTTCACCAAGTGTTTCCTAGCTGTAAGCTTAAATTCGCTCATAAACGTTTCGGGTTTTGTTTCTTTTTTAAAGTCCAGAGTCCTGCTGGAGTTGGGCGGCATATAAATACTGTATAACAAAATAAATAAAATAAATAAAACCTATATACAAACAAGGCAGGTGAAGCAATTTACACCACAGCCTTTAAACAAAAATGTCCTATGTTTCTCAAACTCTTGAAAACAAACTTTACTTTATTAAGCAAGCCCTGCATGACAAACTTACTTCTTCAGGATAAACATGAAGACAGATCAGGAAAGTTCCAGGTTTTCAAAGGCAACAAAGTAAGGCACGATTTAGCTGCACAACGTTTTGTAGTCCAAGTCAGGGGAGAAAAAGAAAAAAACCGATTGTTTGCCCCCCAAAAAGGCTGGCACAGAGCTTCTCCAATTGAAAAATACAAATAATTTACAAAAAAAAAAACCAACCCAAATAAAAAAAAATTAAACCCACCATAACACACACACACCACCGCCAGAGTTTGGGAGATTTCCCCCCCCCTCCCAACCCACCCAAGACTAGCGACAAGCGACGATTCCCTTGCCCAAACCCCAGTCCAGTCGAGCCACACAACGAAGGAACACAACGCTAGGGGGGAAAACTAGCGACCTTTGGAAACAGAAGCCGGGAAAGGGGGGGGGGAGGCGAGGAGGAACCCAACCCCGGGGCGTCAAAAGCGGCCGTCTGAATTTCTCTTACCGGGTTTATGTCACGTTTTCTGTTATTCTAGCGACTCCCTCAGCGACGGGAGGAGGCGAAGAAACCCGAGATATGGAAGGGGGTGATGGGGGTAAACTTAGGACGGACGAAATTGGGGGATTTTGGACAAAAAGACAGCCAAGGCGAACCTTTTCCTCCAACGCGGCGTCCCGAAAGAGGCCTTTTTTCCTTACTTACCTCAGAAGGCGATATCTTCGGCCCTCTGAGGGAGGGGGGGGGGCGGAAAGCCACCGGGGCGGCAACCCGAGCGCCCCTCGAGCCCGCGACAACACCGCCCCCCCCACAAACAGAGCCGCCCATTCTGAGGAAAAGTTTGCGTGTTTTGTTTTGGTTTTTCCCCCCTCGAGACGCAAACACGCGCGCCCTCTACGCCCAGGTCCCGGGACGCGAAGGGCAAAAAATGGACTTGGGGGAGAGAATGAGAAAGCGAGAGAGCCGCTTGGCGGGCATCGAAGTCAGTCTCTCTCTCTGTGTATTTCTAGCCAAGGCCGCCGCTTTACTCAGCGGCTTTTTTTCAGTTTCGGTCGCCAACCTTTCGTCGTCGTCGTCCCCTTGTTTCCTCCCCCCCCCCCCCCTTGTTCCCTCAGCGCGGTTAAAGCCAAGGCACCAAGAGACGCATTTTCCCCGCCGCCAAAAAAAGAAAAGGGCAGGGGGAAAGCTGGAGAGGAAAGAGAGAGAAACGAAAGAGGAGGAAAAAAGGTAAGGGAAGTGATCGTACCCACCTTTTCTTTTTTTTCTTTTTCTGTCTTCCCGCTGGCCTTAAAAGACCTTAAATCAAAGGTCTCCGAACTTTTGGCAACTTTTAAAGACTCGCGGACTTCAACTCCCAGAATTGTAAGGACTCCTTCGGTCGACCCTTACTTGAGCTTCTTACACTTCTTCTTACTCCTTCGGTCGATCCTTACTTACAAGTTGCTCCCCCAGCTTCTTGAACGACTTCTTCATTTATTTATGCATCGGTTTAGAAAAAGAGTCATTCCTCTCAAAAGTTACATACTTTCTCTTTCCCCGCCGGCTTTCTTCACGCGACGAAGTTACAACGGGGCGAGGCGGGTAAAAGTAAGAGTAATTTTACTCAATCGCACGATTAAAACTTCCCCCCCTTCCAAAAAATGATACTCTTCAACTTCCTTGAAGGATCGCTGGTTTTGCCCTTCGCGCTTTTCGCCCCCTCTGTGTTTTTTTTCCAAAAAAGAAAACTCTCCTCATGCAAGAAAGTCTCAATCTTATATTTAAAAACAAAACAAAACAGAAATTACCGTCCGGGGAAGTTAAGGGGGTGGAAAGGGGTTTTTAAAAAACGCGCGCCACGTTGTCTAATTATTTTTTTTCCTCCGTAGTTGATAAATTTTTAAAAAAATTTGGAGGAATTTTTTTTTTTGCACTTGCGCAGCGACTTGTTGCGAGTTGCGGGAGCGGCGCTCCTCGGAGCGGCAGGAAGGTCAGCGCGTGCGTGTCCTCCTTGTGCGAGGCGAGGGCGGGAGGGACGGTGTTTACAAGCCGGCGGGCCGCCGCTTTGCCATTGGCTGCCTTCTCGCGCGTGCGTAATTGGTCGGGGCGCGGGAGAGAAAGGGCACGTGGTTTGGATGCTGGTTACCCCCGAGTGCCGCGACGCCCACGAGTCCCTGGGCTGGTGGTCAGGCTGAATTGGCGAGGTTCGCCCTGCTGTGCGGTGCTTTTGCCTTGTTTTCCGTATCCCACGTGGGGTTTCTCAATAACCCCATGCACTCCTCCTACTCCTAAGGCAGGGGTAGGCAAAGTTGGCTCTTCTATGAAATGTGGAGTTCAACTCTCAGAATTCCTAAGTCAATCATGCTAGCTCAGGAATTCTGGGAGTTGAACTCCACATTTCATAGAAGAGCCAACTTTGCCTACCCCTGTCCTAAGGAGTAGTTTAAAAAAAACCCAATTAATCAACTTGTGACCAGCAAGCACTAATCCCTTCCACTCATAGGATTTAAGGCAGTATTTCCTTAAATCAAAGACAATCATGGACTGCTGCTTATAAGGGGGGGGGGAGCCAGTGGGGGTGGCAAAAATGGAACTTACATATAGTAATGTATATTTTTGAGTGCCTGTGTATAACATGGCATATATACACATAGGATTAAATAGTATATTTTGGATGTTGAGTAATAGTGAATATCTTATATCTCTGAGGTGAGGAGAGCACCCTAACTCAGGGATAAGGCAAAGTTGGCTGTTCTATGACATGTGGACTGCAACTCCCAGAATTCCTGAGCTGGCATGATTGGCTCAGGATTCTGGGAGTTGAAGTCCACAAGTCATAAAAGAGCCAAATTTGCCTACCCCTGCCCTAACCCAAACCCTAACCCAAGCCCTTGACATGAGTGATGTCAAGTTGGCCACCTTTAAGCCAGTCACATGACCTTTAAACCACCCGACACATTGTCAAGCCACTCCCATCTGGTCACATTGCCAGCAAGGCACTCCTACCCAGTGACATGGTTGACAAGCCACTCCCACCTGGTCACAAATCCATCAAGCCACTCCCGCAGTATGGTAGTAAAAATTGTGGCCCTTCACTAATCAAAGGTCTTCAAACTTGGCAACTTTAAGACTTGTGGACTTCAACTCCCAGAATTCTCTAGCCAGTTATGTTATGTTGCTGGCTATGCTGGCTGGAAAATTCTGGGAGTTGAAGTCCACATGTCTTAAAAGTTGCCATGTTTGGGGACCTCTGCCTTAAATCCATCCGCTCCCCACTTCTGTTCTCCCACCGCAACCCATGTAAGAAAAGTCACTGAGGCTTGCCTTTCAATAAGACTTTGTAACTGCTGGGCCGCTAGCCAATTTCTGTTAGGTCACATTAAGCCTGTTGAATGTCTAGATTTTTGCACGTTGCAAGCCACTGGCCAGCTCTGGAAGTGGATAGTTCTGCCCAGATGCACTTCAGTGGGTTTGCTTTTTCTTCAAGTTTGAAAGCATGGGACCAGATACCAGGTTTCCCTGAAAATAAGACCCTGTCTTATATTTTTTTAAAACCTTGAAATAAGCACTTGGCTTACTATTACTACTACTACTACTACTACTACTACTACTATTACTACTACTAGCCGCCCCGAGTCTGCGGACAGGGATGGCATACAAATCTAATAAATTAAATTAAATTAAATTAAATTAAATTAAATTAAATTAAATTAAATTAAATTAAATTAAATTAAATTAAATTAAATTAAATTAAATTAAATTAAATTAAATTAAATTAAATTAAATTAAATTAAATTAAATTAAATTAAATTACTACTACTATTACTACCACCTATGTCGCCAGGCATGTGGGAATTAAGATAACCCCAGGCATATATAGTTTATGTATGGAATGATTGTGTTGCATGGTTTTAATGTTGGGATTTTAAATGGTTTTCTTAATATTAGATTTGTTATACTGTGTTATTCTGTTGTGAGCTGCTCCGAGTCCACGGAGAGGGGCGGCATACAAATCTAAATAATTTTAATAATAATAATAATAATAATAATAATAATAATAATAATAATAATAATATTATAATAATATAATATATGATATACGATATATTATTATTATTATTATTATTATTATTATTATTATTATTATTATTAAAGTTTCAAGTTCAAGTTTATTGGATTTATATGCCGCCCCTCTCCGAAAACTCGGGGCGGCATATAAATTATTATTATTATTATTATTATTATTATTATTATTATTATTATTATTATTATTATTATTATTATTATGTCAATACAACACAGCAAACGAGATCACTATGCTGGATTTCGTATTTCATCACCAGTCGGGCGCTTCCCAAGCACCTAGGACTGCATGATGTAGCGGCGAATTATGTTTGCCGATCCCAGTAAAGCGACCTTTTCAAATTGACAGATAGAGATTTTGTCAATTCCGATGGTTTTCAAATGTCCACTGAGATCCTTTGGCACATTATTATTATTATTATTATTATTATTATTATTATTATTATTAATATTAATAATATCATTGTTGTTGTTGTTGTTGTTGTTGTTGTTGTTGTTGTTGTTGTTGCCATGCACTGAAAAGCCCAATTGGAGTTATTATCAGGAGATGTCTTATTTTTGGGGAAAGAGAGTAGCAGTCTGGGCATGTGGTGGTTTCTCCTTGTGCCCCATAGGGATTTCAGAGTGAGCCAACAACTGAGTTGGATATAAACATTCAGTCAAAGCCAAGAAGGCAAATTCTGGGGGTGGAGGTGGTGAAGTCTATCAGTGCCTATCAGCTACTACAAACACAAATGAAATGTCAAGTGGTGCTTTCAGTGATTGCCACACGCCAGAGAACAAATAAGGATGAGAGGCTGACATTACCTATCTTGTGAACGTCTCAGAAACAACTGGTTAGGTAGTCCATGGAAATAATATTTATTTATTTATTGGATTTGTATGCCACTTCTCTCGGGGCTGCTCACAACATATCAAAACAATAAACAATATACATATCTAAAAAATGCAATTAATATAGCTAAAAAACTTTAAAAACTCTAATAACATTTTTAAAAGGGGTGGGTTACTGTCCGGATGGGGGGAACGCAGTGGGGTGGCAAAAATGGAGCCCCACCCCATAGCACCCAATTTGCACTGAAAGATGCATAAGCCACGGCCACAATGTGGTAGTAAAAATTTTTTGTAGCCCTTCACTGATTTAAAATCATTCATTCCCATTCACACAGCAAGACATACTACACTCGTCAGCCAGGGGGCTAGGGTTGTATCTAGTAAATAAAAAGTATTGTAAACCTCTACTCTCATTTGTTGCATAAAATGTATTTTTCTTTTTAAAAATGTACTTTAAAAACTAGATCTTTAAGTCAATTTTGTTCAGATTATGAATAATCTCAGGTAAGACAGAACAATTATTGGGAAATGAATAAGCTTATCTTTCATCGCTGTTTCATTTTATTTAAAGTCTGTGGGGTTTTTTAGGCAGCAGTTTGTTTAAGTTTGCACGTTTTCAGAAGGAAAACTGTGTTTATATTACAGTTAAAAGCAGCAAAAGTAAGGAGCAAGAAGCGACTGTATAGTTCCACAGCCTATAGTTTCATTTTCTTTTTTCCTACTGGAGCACCATGCTATTAGACCATGCAGTTCCTCCATAAGGATGACTGAAGTATGAATTAGTCTCAAGTATCCTTCTCTGCTAAAGGGAAGAAAAATAATGCAACAAACATGACAAAAAATTCTCAATTTGTAGTTGTTGCATAATGAATTGGGAATCCCTAATAACACAAGGTTTTTGCTTCGCCAAGATTCCTGTCTCTTTTAACAGACACACTCAGATCTCATGTGATACCACCACTTACAATTTCTTTTGATGAGATTCTTATTCCTGCACAGTAGAGGTTCTTTGTTTATTTATTCTGCCCAACAAGGGCTTGTTTTCATCTCAAGGCAATTTCAACTATGTTAGTTCTTACACTAAGAATCTCACCTGTATTTCAGAGGCTCAAATGTCAACAAAGCAAAATGGAATAGGCTGTTCCAGTTGTCAAATAAAGTGAAGAAAGGAGGCTAAACAAGTATTTATTAGACTTCTTACAAAGCAACCTTGAGCTCTGATGATTTTTATGTACAACAATAATGGCAACAATGATGTTATTTATCATTCCTTGTTTCCAGTTTTGTTTTTTTAAATTTTAGAGTCTAACAACAATCCTGGGATTTCCTGAAAATTGCTTGAGCATAAATTGGTCTGACCCTGCTTATCTTTTTGAGATGGGTCAAGGTTGGCCTGACTCGTCTCAAATACCAGCTGCTGTAAATGAAGATGTGGACGTTATTCAATAATTCATAATAAATGTTTTCTATGGAGTTCTACCTTTTCCCAACTTTGGAAATTATATATGGTGATACCTTGTCTTATAAACTTAATTGGTTCTGGGACGAGGTTCTTAAGGTGAAAAGTTTGTAAGACGAAATAATGTTTCCCATAGGAATCAGTGGAAAAGCGATTAATGCTTGCAGGCCCAAAACTCACCCCTTTTGCCAGCCGAAGCACCCGTTTTTGCGCTGCTGGGATTCCCCTGAGGCTCCTCTCCATGGGAAATCCCACCTCCAGACTTCTGTGTTTTTGTGATGCTGCAGGGGTATCCCAGCAAGGGAATCCCAGCAGCTCAAAAAGGAGCACTTCGCTGGCAACGGAAGGCCGGAGGTGGGGTTTCCCAGCAAGGGGAGCCTCAGCGAATTTGCAGCATCTCAAAAACACCGAAGTCCTTGAAACCCCACCTCCGGATCTCTGGGTTTTTGCGATGCTGCAATTTCACTGAGGCTCCCCTCGCTGGGAAACTCCACCTCCAGACTTCCGTTGCCAGCGAAGCGCCCGTTTTTGCACTGCTGGGATTTCCCTGCTGGGATTCCCCTGCAGCATCACAAAAACATGGAAATCCGGAGGTGGAGTTTCCCATGGAGGGGAGCCTCAGGGGAATCCCAGCAGCGTAAAAATGGGAGCTTCTCTGGCAATCGAAGTCCGGACGCAGGGAATCCCAGCAGCGGCTGTGGGTTTGTAAGGTGAAAATAGTTTGTAAGAAGAGGCAAAAAAATCTTAAACCCCGGGTTTGTATCTCAAAAAGTTTGTATGATGAGGTGTTTGTAAAACGAGGTATTTCTGTACTGTAAATGATTCAGCCATGCCTCTTCTATTAAAAAAGAGGTGTATGGAGTGTTCAGGGCGGGGTAGTACTTGTGGTGTAGGGGCATATCATGAACTTTTACAGCAGCTTGTTTTAGGACAGCTTTTAAGGCATCTCCTCCACCTTTGGTCCCCACCTGTCACTCAGCTCTCACCTGTGGCTCCTAATAACTGTAGCATATGCAGGGGCCACACCTCAGGCAACAGCTTTGACAGGCTGGCCAAACCAGGTTGAGAGTAGTCACTGGGTCATTGACCTTCGGTGAGGACTTGTCTATCTCAAGCATGTGAAGACAAATTTCAGCAGACTCAGTGGATGAAACTTACTAGAAGAGGACAGCAGTGATGAAGGCAGTCTTTGCAAGCGATGTGGTACACTAAGAGCATGGCAAAACATGAAAGACACCGTGGTCCACCACTGTACCCAGCCCATCTCCAACTGTCTCGATTCTTGTCCTGATGTTGGAGCAAGATAGAATCTGGGAAGAGATTCCCTTTAATCCAATTCATGCACAAGACATTCTCCCATTTCCTGTGAAAAGTCCTGTGCTGGTGATGAAGCAATAGGTGTGCATATACTGGGAGCTGTAGCCATGGATCCGTACAGGCGATTCAGGTCTAATGGTCGGCTTCTTGCTGACCAAAACAACAGCTGAATTTGATGACCAGAATTATCCTGCAATACCACATTCTAACCACTGCACCAATACAGCTCTTATAGTCAGTTAGGAAAATAAAGAAATTCTTTAATAGTGGGTAAATAGGGTATATGATGGTAGTTTTAATTAACATAATTAATTCATTAATTTTATATTTTAAGTAAATCACTTTAAAGATGATACAGTTGACAGTTTCAATGAAGAGGAATTTTAGAACTGATTTTTGTTCTATCCTGGGCTTTTCAGATTGAAACAAAAGGCTAAAACCCACAATTTAAGCTTTGAATTACACTCTTTATATGAAAAGGCAACATTTACAGGCAGAATCCAATCTTTAAAAGTTTATGGAATAGATTTCACTGCTGCGAAGTTATCAGATAAGCCTTTAGGAAAGATGCCAGCATCAGGACTAATTGCATTCCAGCAAGATAAAACAGGCAATTGCCACATTCTGGCAGGCAGGCAGCTTCTAGCAGATGGCTTTAAAGAGCAGAAACCAGGTATGTTCAGAGAGCATTGTTTGGAACCCCAGATCTAAAACAGCATCCATGAAAGCGACATTGAAACTCCACCCAGAATTACCCAAAATCCTTCCCTTTTATACCTACTGGGAGTGGTCAGCAAAACCCTAGAGTTAAAACTACAACCTACTTCCTTTTACCATACAAGTGTTGTTGTCTGCTTTGTAACCTCCTGAATCGGGAATGCACGTTTTCCAGCTTTTTTCTTGCTTCCACGAATGCGCAGAAGCAAAAAAGCCAAAAACAGTGAAAATCAGGTAAGTTACCACAAGTGGCCTGAGTGTTCCCCCGCCTGCCACCTGCCTTACCTTTCTCTCTGGTGCTTGTGTGACGGCTTCTCCATTGCCATGCCAAGAAAATAGCATGCAATGCGGGGAGAAGACCGGATGGCCCCGAGCTCCAGCCGCGCGGCCTGTTATGTTCTCTCCCATGCTGCAGGCATCTTTCAGCGTGGCAATGGTGCCCTGAGTGAGTTGTGGCCTTCAGGAGCACAGCACTGCTGCTCCCAAAGGCCACAACTTGCTTTGGCACCATCGCCACACTAAGAGATGCCGGTGGCATGGAAGAGCAAAAATCAGGCCATGCAGCCAGAGCTCAGGCAGGCTGCTGTTGCTGGTGGCCCCAGCTGTCGCTCTAGGCACCACAGCGAGATTCTGCTGCTGCGCATGTGCAGCAGCCAAAATCTTACGCACACGTCCTTCTGGCAGCGAGATTTGGGCAAAAATTGCTGATTTCTTTGCTTCTGAGCATACACAGAAGCAAAAAACCCCATTAATTTTTACCAGAATTGCGCCAGTTGCATGTGCATGGCGCATACATGCCCGGCAGCAATGGAGCTAGGCTACGCACTCTGTTCCCACCATTGTGGGGCCTGACCCATCCTTGTTTATTTGGTATATATGTGCCCTGGTTTACTTTTTGTGTTATATAAATGAGGAAGCTCTTACGCAAAGCCCATTCAGTTTCTACGTTTCTAAAAACATTTCTTTTTAAATTTTATGAGTAAATGCTTTTAAATTACGGTCATGCTCAGAAGCAACAGCAATAGCTCTTAGTTCTAGTTCCTAGTGCTTTAAAGCTCTCTTTAAGTGGTTTACAAAGTCAGTATATTGCCCCAAACATTCTGGGTCCTCAATTTACCAACCTTGGAAGGATGGAAGGCTGAGTTAACCTTGAGTCGGTGAAGATCCTGGCAGTGAACTGAATTATCCTGCAATACTGTCTAGGTTATGGGTAAAGCATAGGGTATTTATGGGTATACTATGATGTGTCGTTAGTCAAGCAGCTGTCTTCTTTTTCATTTCCTAGCAATTAGGACTTTAAAATTGGAGAAGTATATCGGACTATAGTACTGCATGTCATTCAGCTATTCATTTGGATAACCAAAAACCTCTCAATAACTAAAAGCTCCCACAGGTCTGATTCCAAAGCATTATTTGTCAATTGGGAAGAGTTTCAATGCCACAATTACTAATAATTTGAAAAGGAACAGCAGGGAGAAAAATAAAGTAGCTCCTTAGAGACTCAATTTGAGACAAGGGAAATCCTCTTGAGAGACGTAAGTGAATATGAAATGTAGCACAGCTGGGGTCTTAAATTTCGGAATGAACATCAAAACCTGACTGGGTTTTATATACAGTATATATATATATACATGCTGCAAAACAATTCAGCAGCCAAAAAGGTACATAAACTGTACTTGAAAACACAGAAGAAAATGTGTATTTTATTATCATGATTTCAGGCAAAATATTAATGTAAAATTAAAATTATTTTTGGTACACATGATGCTTCAGTGATTTTGCTTTCAGATATACGTTCCAGGATAAATATTCAATAGTGTTAAAGAATGAGAAAACAAGAAAATAACTTAAAGGTAAAGGCTATAATGAAGTGGAGGTCAATAATGTAGTCAGTAGTCAACAGAAACTCCTCTATAGATTTGGGTACATTTTATTTGCCTTTAAAGATCTAAGTTCGTATGTTTAGCTAGTGTTATTTACAACCATTTAAACGGGAATATAAAATATTTTACTTAATTGTCAGTGAATGTTTTTCTTTTTACCCTGCTAGCTGGCTCCCATTGGGCAGCAAGTTCTGAATTCAGCAGTGCTGTCGAGATAAAAAATATATAAGTTTTTTTTTAGGTTTTTAATGTAAAATTGTTATTTTAGACTTAATGTTAGATTTGCCATTGTATACTGTTTTATCACTGCTGTGAGCCGCCCCGAGTCTGCAGAGAGGGGCAGCATACAAATCTAATAAATAATAATAATAATAATAATAATAATAATAATGATTCAATACAGGAAGGGCAAAAAAACCCTAATTCACTAATTTATCCTGGGTGCTATACTTACTATGTCCAATATATTTAAATGGATTTGCTTCCATGTAATTATTGTTAAGCCAGCTTGAAGCTCTGTTTTAGAACATTGCCTGATGGACTTATACTAACTAGGGCTAAAATTCAATAAAATATATATCATAGTGCAATATTTATGCATGCATAGTTAAAGATAGCCATTCCCAAGAGAAAAGAGTATAAAATATTTCTATACATTTTATGATGCTACTTTGTCACCAGCTGCAAATGAACATTCAGTTCAACGGTGGGTTGCTCCTGGTTTGGCCCGGTTCTACGGACTGGTAGCAGGGCCAGCGGAAGGCTCGGCCACCCACCCAGGACCCTTCTGCACATGTGCAGAAGTGTCGGGCATGCAGGCACGAACTGGTAGCAAAGGGTTTTAGAATCCTCTACTGATTCAGTTGGCACAAAATATATAGGACATAACTGGACACAAAGTCGCTACTGTTATTGTTATTTAGCTATTCAGCTGTTGATTGTTAAATGGAGTTATCTGAAACAATTATTTAAATCAACCTAATAATAAGACTGTCCTTTCCTAAAAGTAAGCACCATTAAAATAATTGTAACCTCCTCCTAGATAAGTGAACATAGGGGAAGATTGGGGTAAAATATAACCAAAATTATTCAACCTATCATTTCCTTTCAGAGAGATCATTTCCTCTTGGCACCAGGCATTTTGCTTTTATCTCTCAACAAAAATGTTGTCTAACCACTGTACACAAACTGAAATATGGATTATGGATTTCAGGAGACCATTTGGTTTGGGGTTTTGCTTTTGTTTCTTTTTGTTTTGGTTTCAAAAAGATGTTTTTCTTTTAAACAAGAAGCATTTTAACATTTGTACATTTACCACATGCACAAACATGCTTGAATGAGTAAACACACATTAAGGAGAAAAGTGAAATGTTGAAACAGTAGACAAAAAGTTTCTTTTTCACATTATAGGAAACAAATTATTTTTGTGCATCCACTTTTCAGTTTCAATTTATCACTGAAATTCACTGACTGGTTTAAAGAAGGGGCACATACAATATGTGTGCAAGTCAAATACTGCTCATTGGATTATAAACTGCCCCAATGCTCTTTACTGAATACCAATGTAATGTGTTGTTGGGAACTGTCAAGCCCTTTTGCAAAGAATTTTTATTTATTAGGTCTGCATGCAAACCATTTCTGTTCTACCTATTGGCTGGGAAAAATGAATGAATTCATACATATTTCTGAGTATGTATCTTATTTAAAATTGAGAATATGCCATTTAACATTTAACTTTACATAAATGGGTGACACTTTGTTTCAGGTGTATAATTTTACGATAACCTTGCTTTATCCTATATATAAGAAAGCTAATATATTTGAAAAAAGTACATTCATAGAGAAAAATAATATTGATCTGATTGAATGCAATCTCCTGGAAATATTGCCCAATATATTTCACCAAATACATTGCACCAAAGCACTACAGCAAAGCATTCTTATCTACTTGCATAGTTGTTCAGTCCACCTTCCAATACTGAGGGACATAACATATAATTAGCTACATTCCAGTTAGTTTTGTACCTGCCAAAAAATCTTGGCAAAGTAAAGTTGCTTCAGTAGAAATGTATCAACTGACAAGCAAATTCATTCTGAAAATTCATTTCTCATGGAGGGTCACGTAATAGAATGTTTGGAATAGAATCTGCTATACAAGTTTCTTTTCGTCACAGCAGCCCTTTGGAAAACAGACACAGTAAGGCCTAAGAAGTTGCACAAGTATTGTCAATAATGTGGAAGATATTTTCTTTACGAAACACAAGTGGCACCTTATATCCCCTGACACTTTATTTCACCAGCTGAATTCGCCTCGCATTTGAGAGAGATAGTTAAACAGATCACAGATATTTGGCATATGGATTCTTCATGTATAGGCAGAATCTTAGTTTAGTTTCTGTGAAACACCATCACATTTTGCATATACAATTTAGAATATTATAGATATTTTTGTAAACCTGTCGTATTTTTCATTTATAGTACATAAATATTAGATCAAGCACCATACCAAAGCTACCACATTTTTCGGAGTATAAGACATACATTTTTCCTCTCTAAAAGAGCTGAAAATTCAGGTGCAACTTATACTCTGAATGCAGCTTTTTTTTAAGCCCCTTCCCCAGCCCTAACTAGCTGCTAATTATCTTCCCAGCTATAATAATAATAATAATAATAATAATAATAATAATAATAATAATAACAACAACAACAATAATAATAATAATAATAATAATAATTTATTAGATTTGTATGCCGCCCCTCTCCGAAGACTTGCAGGTTCTTTCATTTTATTGTCTACAAAGAATGAAAAGCCGTCTTTGCAGAATTTTTTTTCATTGCTCTAACTTGCTCCAAATATTTCTTTCCAGCCCTAACCAAGTAATAACAATGTTACCAGCTCTTACTGGCTTGCAAGCTCTTTCACTTTTATTCTTTGCGAAGAATGTTTTTCAAGCCCTACGTTTTTGCAGGTTTTTTTTCATTGCTCTAACTTGCTCCAAATGTTTCTTTCCAGCCCTAACCAGGTGCTAACAATATTCCCAGCTCTTACTGGCTTGCAAGCTCTTTCATTGTTACTCTCTCCAAATAAGGTTTTTTTAAAGCCCTAACCAGGGGATAAAATAATGTGCTGAAACTGATCAGACTAAGGATGCTAGCCAGATGAATATGTAGTAAGCAGATTCTTTTCCTCCCAAAAAACTAAGGCGCGTCTTATACTCCGGTGCACCTTATACTCCAAGTATATATATATACAGTGGTACCTCTACTTAAGAACTTAATTCGTTCCATCACCAGGTCCTTAAGTAGAAACTTTCTTAAGTAGAAGCAATTTTTCCCATAGGAATCAATGTAAAAGCAAATAATGTGTGCAAACCCATTAGGAAAAAAATTAAAGCTTGGCATTTGGGTGGGAGGAAGAGGAGGAAGAAGAGGAGGAGGAGGAGGAGAGTTGCTGCCAAAGGAAGAAGGTGAGGTGAGGGAAATTAAAAAAAATCAAAATTTTAAGGCTTAAAAAAAAAAGAGGGACTTTGAGGCAGCGAGGAGGAGCACACACCTCCAAAACACCCGGTGCGAGGCTGCCTCCCATACACTGGCTGCTGCTACCTGCTGCCTCTTTCTTCCCATGCTGAACGGCTCCCCTCTCGCTCGCTTGCCTTTCCTTCATTGTAGTGATTCCTTGGCTGCCCAGAGCGAAGGGAGTGTTTATTTTCTCTGGGCTCTGGCAGAGATTTATTCCCTGTCCAAGCTCTCAGAGTAAGGAAAATGCTTCGTTCGCTCTGGACTGCCAAAGCCTCCTTAAGCACCACCAAAGGGCTCCTCTGGCAGCCCAGATGGTCGGGATTAAAGGGGGAATGGCAGGAAAGTGGCCGGGCCTTCATGCCGTTCTCAAATTTCTTGGGAAACTTTTCTGGGCTCAGGTTCTTAAGTAGAGGCAAAAAAATCTTATTACTTATTATGTAACTTTTGTCCTTGAAACAACTTGTCCTGCAGTGAGTTGGGTATGGTGAATTGCTCTGTGATGAATTGACCATGGCAAGTTGGCCACGGCAAGGTGGCCAATGGCCAAGGCAAGAGGCAGGATGAAGTGAGACTTCCCATAAAATTAGGAATGGACTGTGTGAAGATTTGCTACAGATTTGCTGCAAATAAGTGCTGTAAAGCTAGTAATAAATCAGACCTTCTGATGTCATAAAACAGGTTGGAAAGTGATTCCAAAGTTCCACAAAGACCTTTGAGAAACTGTGGGATGTAATACAATATATAAAGGGAGGAAAAAATGAAAACCAATATAATGTAGGAATTAAAGTGCCAGGCTAGAAGAAAAACAAAGAGAATTGTGTACAAATCCCCATTAAACCACAAAGTTGGAGAAATGCCAGTCACTACATCACAAGATTGTTATGAGGATAAAAACGTTAAGACTATTATTTGAAAAATATTATATATTCTTTTAATAGAAGGGTGATCCCATGAGTGTTACCTAAAACTCATATTAAACATTGTGGTTCTCTTTAAAAATCTTTAAAATGCTAGAATTTGAATATGATGAATCTTATTGAATGGCCCAGGATTTCCTTTAAATTTCCTGTTGCAGGCAATTGGGATTAACCATGAAAAGAACTGAAAAGTGACAATGCATATTTTAAATTTACACTTTTCTAGATGGTGTTAATAAAGATGAAAAAAATTATTTATGCATTATTATTACAAATGGTAATGTTCAATTAATGTCTCTTAGTTGAAATTACTGAAATTTCCTTTGGCTGAAAAATGAGATTTTGTGAAAAAAGCAACTTTTCATAATGAATATTACTGTTGATGTATCATTGAATCATTACTTTTTAAGACATAAAATTATGTAAATTCAGAAATTGGTAGTAACTGTTTAGTTGCTGGGAAACGGAAGTGTTTCATTAGATCTGTTATATTTGAAAGTGTGAGAAACTGCTGTGCCTGAAAACGTAATAAGAAAGTTTTGGAAAAACCATACAGCAAATTATACATTTACTAAAATCTGATTGTGTTTGTAGCTGCATTAAGAGTTCTTAGCTCATTTTCTTTGTCTGTACAAACTATTTGTTCTGAATAGAAAAAGTGAATATAGACGTTTTAAAGTATATGTGTGTGAGAGAGAATAGGCCTCCATTGTTCATCTCTTTTGTTTTCAGTTTTAATTACGTTTCTTCTAATATTTTTAGAACTTTTTTTAGCTTTTCTCATCCTGTTTTTTTGTGAAAAATAAAAAGAGTAAAATGAGTAAGGAAGTTACCATGAACTTTATAAAAGGAAAAATGTATTTTAAAAATGAAATGTTCAATCAACTAATTGAGTAGTCTTGTTTGGCTTAATAAATACAGAAATAGTAGTCATACATTCTCCACAATGCTTCTACGCCAAAAATGAATTTGCATATTTGACATGTGAATTATAAAAGCACATATATAATGAAAGAAATGTCTGTCTGGAATATCCATTATGTATGGTATAGTATGATCGTTTAATTATGAAAAGAATATAGACAGAACAACATTATTAAATAAACAATTGATTCAAGATTCTATTGTAACGCAAATAACCAGATAAATATATGGGGAAGGTGAAGAAATGAAATTGATGAATCATGTATAATCTGTGAGTACAAATTATTCTATTTGCATTTAAATTCTTCATTATATATTGATAATAATCTGTCAGTTAGAAAAAAAAGTCTATTGAAATATTTCCCACTGTACGATTTTCCAGCCAAGAAAGAATTTGAATATTGGTTCTATTTTTTATTAATTACATTTTGGTCCCACAGATCACTAATTTCTAATAGAATCAAACATATTGTTACTAGGGTTTTTATCAAGGAAATTTATCTTGTACTTCACAGATTTAAGAAAACTCTGTCACCATATAAAATACCTAAAGATAATTTCTAACTATTGTGATCTGGAAATGAATAAACTTTGTCATAGCAGCTTCCATTAGTTTTAAACTACTGTGCTGTTGAATGTTTTTGTGGAGTAGAAATAGGTAGTCTATTTTAGTTCATCAAAAAGAAAGTGAATGAATAGTTATAAAACACTTTTTATTGTTTAGTTAGTTACTAAACCGATTTGTTGTTTTTTGATAGAGCATTGTTATTCTTATATCTCTAAAATAATTAGCTCATGGTGAAACCATGAATCCACATTTCAACTTTCATTATCTGGCGAACACTAAAAACATATGTTCTTATAAATAACTAGAGGAAGCTTTTGTATATGTAGCAATAAGCAATGATAGATGGGTTTAGCTTAGCATGTTCTATTTTCTTTCTATCTTTTCCTTTCCCAATTCCTGACTTGGAAGATTTTGGCCATACTAACTATAGAAAATGAAATCCAAAACAGCTAACAGGCAAAACCCGGAGAAGGATTGCTTAGTCTTTGACTAATGATGTACTTTTTATTTACTGGCAAATTAGATATCCACTAAGCAAAATACAGAGATTAAATATGAAGATTTTGGAGAACCAAAGCATGCAGATGACATTTGGGACAGATATCTTGCATCTTGCAATTTTTTCTAGAGAAGAGGGGAAAATAGACATTCCTATCCCCACCTTCTTTCTATAGTACAAATTTCTCCTTTGATTCTTCAAGTGGTCTTGAACACAACTTAGCACTATATCTGTGTCAGCAATAATCATAACATTCATCAAGGTTTTTTTTCTTCTTTTTTATTTTTTATTTATTTATTTTGTCCAATACACAATGAAGGTTTTAGTGGTATATATATATATATATATACATACACACACATAGTAAAATACATGATGAAGGTTATAGAGATATATAGTAAAATATATCTAAGAAAGAATAGAAAAGAAGATATAGTAATAGAACATATCAATGATTATATCTTAATTCTGGTTTCCAAACCTACTCCAAAATCTGGTGTGGATGGTGGAAAAAAATGAATGAGCAATTTGTTTATGCTCATTCATCAAAAATAGTTTGGAAAAAAACCTAGCAAGAACTAGCAAAGAAATCAAATGTGAACATACAATACAGATGCAAGAAAAAGAGAAGGCATTAAAATGATGGACTTCCAGCTGGTAAACTATAGATTTACAGGGAGTGGGCTGTGAAATGAAAGCTGAATGCAGTGTATTGGTGCACTTGCACTAGTTCTTAACCCAAGTCACATATGTGTTCCCTGAGATAATGATTCTTCATATATTTGCTCTGTGATCAGATACCGCATTCTGTACGTGAAAATCCGAAGCGGTATGTTCTTCAAGAGAATGAGTCTTAAGACAGCCTTATCAGAAACAAGTGCAACCGTCATTATGATTGTCAGGATCATTGAAATTAATTGCAACTCCAAGAGTGATGGAGCTTAAAATAGCATGAGCTGTTGATGACCCAAAAAACCACTCACAGCATGTCCAAGCTAGTATTTGGCAGAGCACATGTAGCTTAAAAAAAGAACATAACCCCTTAGGTTCATACAAGCAATTAAACATTTTGTGGAAATGTCAGACCATAAGTAGGAAAAGAATTTTCAATTGTTTATGAAGCATTTTCTTGCAGTTGGACAGATTTTAATTTTTACCTGCTTTTTTCCCCCCTCCTTGAAAGAGCCAGATAATCTTACATTTTTAGAAGGCAGCTGTTCAATTAAAAAACAATAATTCTTGCCAAGATAGACCCCATGATTCTTATGGTGGAGTGGGGGAGTATGAGTAAATGCCAGTCAGCTTAGCAGTATTTAAAGATATGTAAGGAACTTAGCTTGGAAGCTCTGCTGACGATATAAAACTTGGAGATATTTCCAGAAGTGTCTGTCAGACAAAGTGTAAAAATAATCAGAGGCTGATGACATCAGTTAATGAGACTTTCACTGGAAGGCTGAAGCACCCAGTCAAGCAGAAAATAAAATAGGCTCCATTGTTGCCTTTTTTTATTGATCAATAAATTAAAAACAAGGCAAGTGCTGTTCCAAAATGCAATATGCCACACAGTTTACATAGAAACAGAAGATTGACGGCAGAAAAAGACCTCACAGTCCACCTAGTCTGCCCAGGCATGTTTAAATTCAGTTACTGTGGATTTGCCAACCACATCTGCTGGAAGTTTGTTCCAAGCATCTACTACTCTTTCAGTAAAATAATATTTTCTCACGTTACTTCTAATCTTCCCCCCAACTAACCTCAGATTGTGCCCCCTTGTTCTTGTGCTCACTTTCCTATTGAAAACACTTCCCTCCTGAACCTCATTTAACCCTTTAACATATTTAAATGTTTATACACTTGTTTTAAACATTAATTAAAACTCTGAAATTGCAAGAGGGCAACCTTATTTGTGTGAGGAACCCTATATGGGTTTGATGGAAAGTGTCACAGAATGTGATGAATGTGAAAGTTCTCAAACCAGAAAAGAAGCATGTCCAGAAAATGTATATGTGGTTCCACTTACTTCTTTTTCTTAAGATGAAATACATGTTATTCCCATGTACTATAAACCAGTGTTTCCCAACCTTGGCAACTTGAAGATATTTGGACTTCAACTCCCAGAGTTCCCCAGCCAGCGAATGCATTCGCTGGCTGGGGAATTCTGGGAGTTGAAGTCCAAATATCTTCAAGTTGCCTGGGAGTTGAAGTCCAAAATTCTTCAAGTTGCCTGGGAGTTGAAGTCCAAATATCTTCAAGTTGCCAAGGTTGGGAAACACTGATGTAAACAACCAAGGGTGTGGGGTGGGGGAGTCAGGGAACAAGTGACAAAATATGTTTTGTGACATAAGGACAATGTTGAGACTTAAATATAGGATGCTAAGATTTTTATCATGTTACTTCAATTTTTGTAGTATGCATCAAGTGCAATGTCAAAAAGATAAGAGTAAATTGTCCCCTCATTTATTATAAAACTGCATGTCACTCAGAGCAAATATTGTCACCTGAGCAAACTACCATTCAGAGAATAAGAGATGACTAAACCATAGTTCTGTCATGTGAGAGAAGAATGAGAAAGAGGGCAGGTTTCTCAGCAGTGTTTCCACTTTATTTATAACTCACCTTTAATATATGTGTATGTATGTACTTATGTATGTATGTATGTATGTATGTACGTATGGGTTTTTTTCTGTCGAATGCCTAGAGGTTAAAAGCTACTGCCTTATAGGCAAACTGCCCTGGTTCAAATCCCAGGAACAGTATGGCTAGCTGATGAGAGCTACCGGTAAATAGCTTGAAATAGATTTATACTAGTCTCCCTTCATTTTCATTATCAGCAAAAACATGTTACACATATAGAATATAGTTTGTCGGCTATAAAATTAACTACCTGGATGGCTCCTGGAGGGGCCAAGAGGCAAAAAGGAAGCAGTATGCTCCTTTCCATATTTGGATATATTCAGGGGTGGGCTGCTGCCTGGATGGGGGGATTGCAGTGGGGTAGCAAAAATGGAGCTCCACCCCAGAGCACCCAATTTGCATTGAAAGATGTTGAAACAAAATGCAGGATGTCCTATATAAGCCACGCCCACAGTGTGGTAGTAAAAAAATTGGTAGCCCTTCACTGGGTATATTATATATCCGACAAAAACATGTATATCCCTTCCCTGGTACAATCTGAGACAGGAGGAGAACCTGTGGCCTAGAGGGTAAAAGCCTTATAGGCAGCCTTATTGAAAAGCCTTATTGAACCCGCTCAAGTTCAAATCCCAGTAAGGATATGGCCAGCTAATGAGAGCTAAATAGCTTCAAATAGATCTATACTAGTCCTCCTTCATTTTCATTATCAGCAAAAAATATGTTACATATGTAAAGATCAAGGTGATGAACATACAATACATATTTATTTGTTTGTTTGTTTGTTTGTTTGTTTGTTTATTAGATTTGAAAGGGACCTTACAGGTCATCAAGTTCAACCCCTTGCTCAAGCAGGAAACCCCACACCTCTACCCTACACTCTACACATACCCAATACTTTCTCATCTTCCTATTCTCCTTCCCATCAAATCCTATGAAGTCAATGCTGCCGAGAGAGATTAACTGGCCCAAAGTCACCCAGCTAGTTTTCATGTCTAAGGTGGGACTAGAACTCGTGGTCTCCCAGTTTCTATCACTAGATTAGTGGTTCTCCACCTGTGATCCGCGGACATCTAGGTGGCCACGATGTCATCACAGGAGGTCTGTGAAGGCTTGAAGAAATGTTAAGATTTCAATCTTCAGTTAGGTCTTGTGGGGTTCTGTGGCCATAGTCCATGGCCACAAAAAGTATTTAAAGAGGTCTGGTGATGGAATTTTAAAAAAATTACTACCAGTTCTGAAGGCGTGGCTTGGTGGGCAGAGCAGGGGAAGGATACTGTAAAATCTCCATTCCCACTCCATTCCAAGGGAAAGTTACGGCAAAATCCCCATTTCCTCCCAATCATCTGGGACTCGGGAGGAAGAAAATAGATGACGGTGGAGCCAGTTAGAGGTGGTATTTACCGGTTCTCTGAACTACTCAATATTTCCGCTACCGGTTCTCCAGAACTAGTCAGAACCTGATGAAACCCACCTCTGGTCTGGTGAAGAAAAGATTGAGAGCCACTGCACTAGACCAAATTGGCTCTACTTTGCGAAAAGGACGCCTATTATATATATTGTTTTTATCATTGCGAGTCTATGGAGAGGGGCGGCATACAAATCTAATTAATAATAATAATAATAATAATAATAATAATAATAATAATAATAATAATAATAATCACTTCACCCTTTGGGATTGTCCTCTGCAAAGCTGAACACTTGCAAGCAAAACAGAAATGCTATGAAGAGTTGAGAGTCAGCATTAAAATAGATTCCTCCCCCCCACCCCACCTTTTTTTGGTGAAAGCAGTAAACGTTTGACAGTACCTAACAGCTGGCATTCACTATTTAATGGTATGTAACATGCAGCAGGCAGCGTTTGACAAGACCTGACAGGTGACATGCAGCAGCAGGTAATACATGGCAGTATTTCGGTTGGCACCAAGTTTTGGAATGAGTAATTCAGACATAATCTCTTCCCTTACCAATTATATAAAGTACAGTCCCTACTCGGAAGTTTAGCACTGCTCAATTCATAGAGCCAGATTTTCCTACCACCAGTGGCCTGCTTCCTTTATTTGCCACCTGAATAGAAATGGGTAGCACACACACACATACAAAAGGACTAATCACAGCAAAACCAAATTTTAACTTCTATTATTTTTCATTTTTACATCACAATATTTTAACACAGTTCTACACCCATTTTCGTAACTTATTACTACAGTGATACCTCGTCTTACAAACCCCTCGTCATACAAACTTTTTGAGATACAAACCCGGAGTTTCAGATATTTTTGCCTCTTCTTCCAAACTATTTTCACCTTACAAACCCACTGGGATGCCCCGCCTCTGGACTTCTGTTACCAGCGAAGTGCCCATTTTTGTGCTGCTGGGATTCCCCTGAGGCTCCCCTCTATGGGAAACACCACCTCCGGACTTCCGTGTTTTCGCGGTGCTGCAGGGGAATCCCAGCAGCGCAAAAATGGGCGCTTTGGCTGGCAAAAGGGGTGAGTTTTGGGCTTGCACGCATTAATCGCTTTTCCTATGGGAAACATTGTTTCATCTTACAAACTTTTCACCTTACAAACCTCGTCCCGGAACCAATTAAGTTTGTAAGACGAGGTATCACTGTACTTGGTAATATATTTTACACATTATACATTGCTCATATGTTTACAATGTTCCATATTTTCGTCGTTCATTTCACATTGTTTCACAGTTCTTTCTTTTTCTTTTTATTAGTCCAGTTGTACCATCTATTCCATATTTTGTAGTATTCCGAATTATTTTGTCCGTTGAGTTCAATAGTCAGTCTGTCCATCTCAGCACACCTGTAAATTTTATCCATTAATAAATATTCTGGTGGGGTTTGGTTGTTCTTCCAAAATTGAATGTATGCTATTCTTGCTGATGTTATGATACTCCGGTTTCTCTTCAGATCATATAAATTCGCCTTTTACAAATTTTAACTTCTAATGTTCCTGAAAGTTTTCAGGGCTGCTGGATACTATTATTTAGATTTTACAGATAGAGATATAAAAGCAGTGACAGAGTTGGGTGAGAATGTTTGAAAGTAGCAGCACTGCTGCAGGTCAGAATAGTTTAGACCATAATACAAATACTGTATACCCACTTGAAAAGATAAAATATATCATCATTGGACCAACCATCTATGCATGGATAGACCTTGGATTTAAAATTCTTCCATTTACAAGGGTCGCCCAGAAAGCAATGCACCATATTTTTTTCTCAGCCTACAGTAATGGTACGAATGCAAAACTTTAGATATACATTATTTGAATTGTCAGGGGTTCGTGTGCAAATTTTGTGTTTCTTCAGGCAGATAGCGTAGCTGCAGCAGTGTTTTGAAATGGCGTTTGTAAGTGATGTACGTTATGAACAGCATGTCGTCATTGAAGTTCTCACTGTGGAGAAAGAAACTGTTGGGAACATTCAAACATTTGGGTACAGTTTATGGAGAATCTGCAGTCAACAGAAGTATGGTTAGTTACGGACGACATGTTGAAGATGACGAAGAGGCACAGTAGAGAAATGGCTTCATGACCAGAACAAGGAGTGGTACCGACAGGGCATACACGCCCTTGTGTCTCACTGGAGGAAGGCCATAGAACGGGACAGAGATTACATGGGGGGGGGAAAGGGGATTGTAGAAGAAACACCATTCTTTCTTGTATGTAAATCTCATTGAGTTCAATAAATAATTGTTGAAGAAAAATATGGTGCATTACTTTCTGGGCAAACCTCGTACATGACAAAAAGCACTGAACATTGGGATACAAAGTTAAAATGATTAAACTTTTTTTAACTGAAAAAAAAAGTAAGAAAATTAATCCAGTGTCTGAAGGTTGTATCTGCTCTTAAAATAAGTACTTTCCTGATTTTTTTTACCCATAGGATTTCATTTACTGAATTAAAGGCAGAGTAACTTTTAAAAATATACCCATACTTCAAACCACACACTTCTTCTTCCCCAGTATATAGAAAGAAGGGAAGGCAGGGAAATAGAGGAACAGTAAGAATCTCCACACATTGAACTGTAGGACATTGATGATTCTATAGTGTTCTGTCGAGGTCTCTGGTAGAATCCTCCCGAAAATTCACAGATACAAATGTCACACACACAAACATTTGAAAATTCAAAACAATGTTCTTTATACCGAAAATCCAAATGAACTAAGCACTCTTTTTGTATAGCAAAGAGCACTCGTCTCCAAACAAACTGGTAATTTATCAGTTCTGAGATACTTAGCTTGCAGCTGTGAGGCAATTCACAATCCTTCTTCTTTCACAGAGTGAAACATGCTTTGCTCTGGTTTAGTTTCAAAGCAGGGAAAAATCAGTACACAAAGGTCGAAGTCAGCAAGGCAGGCACGAAACACAACGATCAGATAATCCTCCACAATGGCCAAACCCACAGGCTGCTATTTATAGCAGCCTCACTAATTACCACAGCCCCACCCAAGCACAGGTGGCCTCATTTTCTTTGATAATAATCTCTCAGTTGTTGTTGCCTATGCATCACTCTCCGCATGCGTGGCTGTATCATTAACTCTTGTTCTGAATCCAAGGAGGAGCTAGATAATTGATCTCCTTCTGAGCTGTCTGCCACACTCTCCTCCTCTCTGTCACTCATGTCTTCTTGGTCAGAGGAGCCTTCATCAGCAGATTCCACTGGGAGCAAAACAGGCCTGCAGCATGTGGATGTCTCCCCCACATCCACAGTCCCTGGGGCAGGAGCTGGGCCAGAGCTAACCACAACATATAATGACCATACTATTTGTTAGATATAAGCATATAGTAATAATATAAAAATCTAGAATCACACATCTTTCCTGTCTTCATTGTTTCTCTTGAATGTGGGATGTAGAATGTGGGATGCCGCCCTGAGTCTGCGAAGAGGGGCGGCATACAAATCTAAATAATAAATAAATAGATAGATTACTTAGGACAAGCTCCTGGTTGCTTTGTAGCCTATTTCCTCCCACCTGAAGCAGCTGCCCTGACTTGGTCCTGTTGGGTTTCACCACTCTAACCCATGCTTACACTGTATTGTGGACACATCTCTATGGTCAGGTCGCAAATTAACTGACTAGTGTGTCACCTTTTGATGACAAAAAGGGGCATGTACTCTGCAGACTATATAAACACAGCAGATGACTCCTCCTCTTTTCCCCTTTTTGGCCTTGTTGAGACTTCTTACCACCTCCTTCTAACTCCCTGTGTGCTCCATTGTCCTCAGTTGGGAACACATGTGTGAAATCAATCCGAAGGCATCTTCACACATGGAAGCATCCAGAAGTTATTAATATGTACTGGAATATAAGCATTTATGCCTGCATTATGTAAATGCATGAATCAACAGAATTGTAAGTAAAGATTGCAGTTTATTTCATCTTTATGAAGGAGTGATCATTCATTGCTAACAAATGGGATTCTAAGCCGCACAATTGATTTCTTGCCATGCTGAATCTGCTGCAAATTAAACCAGCTGAACTCTGCTAATACTAATAATATTAATAGTAACCAAAATACCCAACAGGTCCTTCATCCCCTGTTTATCCACAAACTTTAGTAGCTTTGCAGGGGAAATGATTATGGTGGCTCCACATTCTCGGGCAGCCTACATCAATCCTAGCATGTCTCCAGACCTCAATACCAAATCTGCAGAGCAGGGGTGGCCCAGACCGGTGGTGGTGGGGGAACGGGATGCAGTGGGGTAGGGAAAATGGAGCTCCACCTCAGAGCACCCAATTTGCAATGAAAGATGTTGAAAGAAAATGCAGGGCATCCAGCATAAGCCACACCCACAGTGTGGTAGTAAAAATTTTGGTAGCCCTTTACCCTCTGCGCATGCGCAGAACACTTTGCACATGTGCAGAGGGTAAAAAAACCTAAATGGTGGCATCCGGGCAGGTAGGCAGGGCCTTGCATTCCCTTTGTGACCAGATCTCCGATGACTGACAGGCACGAGCGAACCGGGAGCATTTCGCCCCTGGTTCCAAATGACACTGTGGCACCTTTTAATATAATTTATTTATTTTGTCCAATACATAATGCACATTGAATAGAATAGATATGTAATAATATAAATAAAGAAAAGAATAGAAGAAAAGATATAAAAGTATAGGTGAACATATTTGAAAGGAAGAAAAGATAAATGAGATAAGGAGAGACAATTAGACAGGGGACGGAAGGCACACTGGTACACTTATGCCCACCCCTTACTGACCTCTAAGGAACTTGGAGAGGTCAATTGTGGATAGTCTAAGGGAAAAGTGTTGGGGGTTAGGGTTTGACACTACTGAGTCAGGTAATGAGTTCCACGCTTCGACAACTCGGTTGCTGAAGTCATATTTTTTACAGTCAAGTTTGGAGCGGTTAATATTAAGTTTGAATCTGTTGCGTGCTCTTGTGTTGTTGCGATTGAAGCTGAAGTAGTCATTGACAGGTAGAACGTTGCAGCATATGGTCTTGCGGGCAATAATATCCAATATTAGAGAAGATAATGTTTTTCTCTTTTCCTGAGAGTGGCAGTGATTTTTAAAAAGAAAGGGAAACGTGTTCTGTTTTGTTTTATATGAACAGATTAAAAAGAGAGATAAACTATGCCCTAGATAAGTATTCAACCCCAGGAAATTCAGAATGCCATTAACAGCTGTTGCTGTGTTATCTCAATCAGTTTGTGCTACTCTAGACTGTACTACACACTTCATGTCAAAATGAGAGCAACCTAGTGTGGAAAATTATGCTTGACTAGCATACAGCTAGAGCATTTGGCTTAAGAAGAATCTACAGACAATAAAAAGGAAATATATATATGTATAAATACCATCATATTCTGCTGTACTTTCAGTGCTTTGCTGGACAGCTCCCTGACATGAAACATTAGGAGAAGGTGAAAATGGGCAATAGAGCACTTTGTTTCAAACAAGAAAGTAGCTATGTGTCATAAGAAATGAATTATACCTCTCATTTGGGGGGCCAGAGAAAGAACAGACAAGTTCATATCTGCTTCTGTTTCTGTTATGACTCTTCAGCATTTACTTGGGTGAGAGTAATTATGCTGTCTCTTTGTATGAGATGTATTGAAATAAAACAATACCAAACCACTGACCCAAGCAGCACATACTTTTTTTTACATCTTTTTAGCTATAAGAAGGAGAAAATGTCACCTGCTTTAATTTTTATAACAATGGCCTGCCTAGCAGATGTTTGTAAAATATTTGGATGAAATAGCAGATACAATTTGTCAAGAAAAAACTTTCCTAGCCATTGGAAGTTCACTTAGTAACTTGATGTTCCCAGCATATATATTTGTCGGCCATTAGACCCTTGCCTCCTGGCTGACAAATGTAGCATGTTTTGCGATGTGAATGGGAATGAATGATTTTAAATGTTAATAGAATTTTAAAGTTTTTATAGAAAAATTAATTGGATTTTTAGATTTGTACATTGTATATTATTTGCAATGTTTTGAGATGCCCCGAGTCCTCAGAGAAGGGCGGTATACAAATCCAATAAGTAAGTAAGTAAGTAAGTAAGTAAGTAAGTAAGTAAGTAAGTAAGTAAGTAAGTAAGTAAGTAAGTAAGTAAGTAAGTAAGTAAGTAAGTAAGTAAATAAAATAGCATATGTACAATATATATGCTGGGAACATCAAGTTACTAAGTAAACTTCCAATGGCTAGGAACGTTTTTTCTTGATAAATTGTATCTGCAAATGCTGGCTGGGGAATTCTGGGAGTTGAAGTCCAGTTATCTCCAAGTTGCCAAGGTTGGGAAACACTGATTTAGAGAATAGAGTGATATTATGAGAGTAGCATAAAAAGAATAGAAGATTAGTAGATACGATATTTGTTTGTTTGTTTGTTTGTTTACTTACTTACTTACTTACTTATTTATTTATTTATTTATTTATTTATTTATTTATTTATTTATTTATTGGATTTGTATGCTGCCCCCTCTTCGTGGATTCGGGGTGGCTAACAACAATGATAAAAACAGCATGTAACAATCCAATACTAAAACAACTAAAAAACCCTTATTATAAAACCAAAGATACATACAAACATACCATGCCATAAATTGTAAAGGCCTAGGGGGAAAGAATATCTCCGTTACCCCATGCCTGATGGCAGAGGTGGGTTTTAAGGAGCTTATGAAAGGTGAGGAGAGAGGGGGCAATTCTAATCTCTGGGGGGAGTTGGTTCCAGAGGGCTGGGGCTGCTACAGAGAAGGCTCTTCCCCTGGGTCCCTCCAAACGACATTGTTTAGTTGACGGGACTCGGAGAAGGCCCACTCTGTGGGACCTAACTGGTCATTCAGATTCGTGCAGCAGAAGGCGGTCCCGGAGATAATCTGGTCCGGTGCCATGAAGGGCTTTATAGGTCATGACCAACACTTTGAATTGTGACCGGAAACTGATCGGCAACCAATGGAGACTGTGGAGTGTTGGTGTAACATGGGCATATTTGGGGAAGCCCATGATTGCTCTTGCAGCTGCATTCTGCACGATCTGAAGTTTCCGAACACTTTTCAAAGGTAGCCCCATGTAGAGAGTGTTACAGTAGTCAAGCCTCGAGGTGATGAGGGCATGAGTGACTGTGAGTAGTGACCCCCAGTTTAGATAGGGCCGCAACTGGTGCACAAACGCCCCCCTCGCCACAGCTGAAAGGTGTTTCTCTAATGTGAGCTGTGGATCGAGGAGGACGCCCAAGTTGCAGACCCTCTCTGAGGGGGTCAATGATTCCCCCCTCCCAGGATGATGGACGAACAGATAGAATTGTCCTTGGGAGGCAAAACCCACACCTACTCCATCTTATCAGGGTTGAGTTTGAGTCTGTTGACACCCATCCAGACCCCAACAGCCTCCAGGCACTGGCACATCACTTCCATTGCTTCCACTGCTTTCACTAGGAGATACAGGAGAGACAATAGGGCAGGGGACGGGAGGCACTCTAGTGCACTTATGCACGCCCCTTAAGGACCTCTTAGGAATCTGGAGAGGTCAACTGTGGATAGTCTAAGGGTAAAATGTTGGGGGTTAGGGGAAGCTACTATATAGTGCAATGAAGATTTAATATTTTAAAAGAAGTGTTTAAATACCAAGTTGTTCGTACTTTCAACACAGTACTTTCTATCCTCAATTCTGAATAATGCTTAACAGAATTCATTTGCACCTGGCCTATTCAAAAACTACTGATCTGCTCATTAAAGAAATTTAATAAGCACATTTCACAGGTGAAATAGCTCAGAATTAGATGCAAAGTTTTAATGCCTTACTTAAAAAAAAAAAGTTGGCCAGGATTGTTTATTTTGTTGGTTTGGTTGTATGCCAATGATATTCCTCTATTCACCCTTTAAAAAAGTTATTAAAAGCCACATTGTAAACACACTTGTATTAATTTAGAGATTGCTGAAGACAAAACAAGGTATCACTTTTTCTGAATCTTAACCTTTGGAGGCCAAGGACATGACAAATCACAGTAGCATCAGGACCAAAAAAATTAAATTTGAGAAAGTTTAGTTTTCAATTAGATTCAGTTATTGACAGATTACAATATAGTAACTCTTTCTGGAAATTTGTTGTAAATGTTGACTTCTCCCAATTCTTAAGAGGTCAGTAAGGGGCATGCATAAGTGCACCAGAGTGACTTCCGTCCCCTGTCCTAATGTTTCACCTTTACCAGTATCATGTATATAACTATTATTATATCTTTGTATATCACCGATACATACTTGAATAAATAAATAAATAAACAAACAAACAAACAAATAAATAAAGGGCTTTTGGACCTCCTACACTCTTGTAACTGTGTTTATCTGTTTATGGGTGATTGGAAGTATAGGGCCCTTGGTGCTCTCTAAGCTTGGTGGTTTTCTTTTTGTTATCCAAACTAAGTTACTGTATTTTTTGCAGTATAAAAGGCACATTTTTACGCCCCAAAAGAGGATGGAAAATTGGATGTGTCTTCCCAGCAATCTACCTCCTTGCAGCAAACAGAACAGAGCCTGTTAAGCCAAACAACTGATTATCAGCTTCACAACCCTGAGCTGATTGAGGCTGAAAGCAGGCCATGTGCTAAAACTGAACTAAACCTGCAAGGAGGCAAATTGCTGGGAGGTAGATGCAGAGGCAGAATATTATTTTTCTGTGCTAATCAGACCTCTGAAACTGGGTGCAAGGGGGTACATCAATACCTATAAATGTCTGTAGAATGTTCAAATTATTAGATTAATTTTTTTAAAGACTGCTTTATTATTATTCTAGACAACTTAACAACACGAAGAAGCTTTTTAAAATAAATGCTTGATGTGAAGAAGCCCAGTGGTATTGTATCTTCTTTTAAATAGCAGACAATAATGTATATTTCCAGAAAGCCACATCAATTTTAACAGCATCTGTACAAGTACAGCCTGAAATATAACAGTGTCCTGTTTTAGTATTAAAATAAGGCATCTGAGTTAAACCCTGACTTATTCATGTTTGGAGTAGATCTATTTAAATAATTGGGAGGAGTTAGTGTGACTACATTTAAGAAAACCTTCTGGAATTAATATACTGCCATAATGTACATTTCTCCATTTTTTTTTTGCTATTTCTAGGGGTCAGGCACACATGCACAGAAATGCATAGCAAACAGAGTATATACAGTAAGCCCTCACCTATCACTGGTGTTACGTTCCAGACCCGGCCGCAATAGGTGAAATCCGCGATGGGGAATTTATCGACTGATAGTACTTATTTAAGTATTTATATTGTAATTGTTTGGTAAGTTTTCACTGTTTTAAGTGTTTATAAACCCTTCCCACACAGTATTTATTTTAGATACAGTATTTAAATACAGTATTTACAATTTTAGATATATTTTTTTTAAAAAACCTGCCGATCGAGTTCCGCGGGCTGTTTAAATCTGCCGATCGACTTCCTCAGAAACCCGCGAACAAGCGAAGATCCGTGAATGATTTTTCTCATTAATATTTCTTGAAAACCCGCAATGAAGTGAAGCCGCAGTAGGTGAAGCACGATATAGCGAGGGACTACTGTAATCTATACTGTTTGCTGGGAGGCAAATTGCTGGGAGGCAGAGGCAGATTTTTTCCCCCTTGTTTTTCTCCCTCAAAACTAAGGTGTGTCTTATATTCTGGTGCATCTTATACACCGAAAAATACAGTATATCATCAGTGCTGGATCTCTAGCACTGGTGGTGTTTCCTAGTTTGGGTAATAAAATATCTGAAAGGAAACAACCAAGCTCAGAGACCACCGCGGACCCTCTCACTTCAACTCTGAGCTACACATTTTCTCCTTTATTGTATGGAAGTGTACCTGACAAAACCCAGCCAGTACAACAAGATGTTTTGGGTTTCCAAATAACCATTTCTCACAGTAGAAATCAAGGTCAACCCAATGGGTCTCATCTTCCTGAAAGAGAAACCAAAGAACTATTGCTTTAATATTAACACTAATATCAGCAACTATTTAAGGCATATCTTACCTGTTCTTTTTCCCTTAATACCAGCTGAACAATTTTGACAACCGCTATTTTTTGAAAGATCTGTCCCATAACTACTCAAGGCACAACTTTGCGCTTCACAAACTCAAAACCTCCTTTATTGAACTGAATCAAGCCAATAATTTCTTTTCATTTGTTCTTCAGTGAACATTTGTTTTCACTTTTATTGCTTATCTCTTTTACATGCTTCTATTTTATAAATTACATTTTTATCTGTGTTTTAGCAGAATATAAATGTACTGGGGCTTTAGGTTTGTTTTGTTTTTGGGGGATACAGGAAGCTGTGCTGAAAGATTAAAAAATAAATAAAATCCACATGTGCTTACTTGAACATTGTTTGCAGAACTGGCTCCTGACAAACATCCAAGCTGCTTGGGTTCAGGATTTTACAAAAATCTTAGATATTTAAATCTGCTCCAGAAAACAAAATGCTGCCTGGAACAATTTTAACAACCACTTTTCCTGGTTCTATGAATTCTTTAATGTCTACCACCTTATTCCTTGAATGCACTACATGGCCTGCTTATTGGGGCCTTGACCTCACTCTGACTTGAACACTGCTATGGCTTGACACCTTGTAACTCTGACCAAAGGCTAAGACCCAGTTTATGGTTTCTGTAACCAAATATGATAAGCAAATGGACTTGATTTTGTTCCCTGTTAGGACACAAAAATGTCCTCTCATTTCTCCAACATCTGCTTTTCAGAACTGCTGCCTTTGATAATGAAAGAGAGCACTTGTGACTTAAAAACTCTGTAAATTTAAAGTTAAGCTGATAACCATCAACATGTTAGGTGATAGCAAACCAGTTATTTAATTACAGGTATTCCTTGTTTGGAGACTACAGTTGGGACCAACTGTGTTGTTAAATGAAGCAGTTTTAAATGAAAAATCTTGTCACACACACACAACCCTCCAACATATAATTTTACTTCAGCTTTCCTTTGCTTTACAGGGTCAAAAAGAATATGATCATAAATAATGGTGACTCCAAATATCAGGGAAGGCACTTAAGGAAGCTGGATAAAAGGACAACTTTTTTCTGCATTCCCCTGCTATTTGGAATGATCGCCCTGGGACTGGGATAATTAGAAGAGTATTAATATTTGTGTTTACATTCACTGGAGAAGAAGGGTTTACAAGGGAATAAGCAGGCACACAATGGAGAATACATTAACACCCTCAAAAATGTCCAAAGATACTTCACCAGAAGAGCCCTTCACTCCGCCACTCGAAACAGAATACCCTACGAGACTAGACTTACAACCTTGGGTCTAGAAAGCTTAGATCTACGACGCCTTAAACATGACCTAACCTAAGTATTGCCCACAAGATCATATGCTGCAACGCCCTGCCTGTCAACGTCTACTTCAGCTTCAACCACAACAACACAAGAGCATGCAACAGATTAATCTTGATATTAACCATTCCAAATTTGACTGTAAAAAATATGACTTTAGTAATCGAGTTGTCGAAGCATGGAACTCATTACTGGACTCCGTAGTATCATCCCCTAACCCACAACACTTTACCCTTAGAATATCCACAGTTGACCTCTCCAGACTCCTAAGAGGTCAGTAAGGGGTGTGCATAAGCACACTAGCGTGCCTCCCGTCCCCTATCCTATTGTCTATCCCGCATCTCATATCTCTTCTCTTCTATCCCTATATCTTTTCTTCTATTCTCTTATTGATATATTTTATTTCTATATTTTCTCCTCTATTCTTCTTCAGTATTTCCACTATAACCTTCATTGTGTATTATTGTGTATTGGACAAAATAAATAAATAAAATAAAATAATAAAATAAATACACTGGAACCTAGCTGTTCCAGACCCTGAAGCTGAAGAACTGCTTAGGAATCAAAACAAAAGCCTTTAGTGTGAAACTGATTAAGATCTTGTTAGTGTCAGGCAGCAGCATGGGCTGTGGGGGAGGGCTCTACTCAACAGAGTTCAGCTTGCTAATATGCTGTTAGTACTTTTTATGGATGCATCAGGAAGAAAAGCAACTCAAATGAGAGGTTATTTAGGCATTTTTTCCCCCCACTCTGCAAGAGGGGAAAATAGGTCAGGCACAGTTCAGTGCAAACTAAATGAGTGGGAAGGTGAACGTGAGGGAGAGATATTGCAAAGTTTGTAAATGCAGCATCTGTCACAAAGTCCCCTTTTCATCACACATACACGCACGCACACACACACACACAGAGTGAAAGGTGTGTGTGAGAGAGAGAGACAAAGGTTCTTCTGAAAATACCTCTTTGAACATTAGGGCATTGTACAGTACTTTCAAAATCTTTTTTGAATTGCAAATCTGATACAAAAGATTATATGTTTGAAAAACAGTACAGGCAGTCCTCGGGTTAACAACGTTCAACTTAAGGAGAACTCTTATTTACAAACAGGCTACCGATTATTAAAAATGGTGGGAAAGTATTGTGCTTCCCCGAACTGGTGAACCACTGAAGCCATGCAGTGTTGTTTTTTTTACAAACTGCTGAAGCAATAGCAATAGCATTTAGACTTATATACTGCTTCACAGTTCTTTACAGCCCTCTCTAAGTGGTTTACAGAGAGTAAGCATATGGCCCTCAACAATCTGGGTCCTCATTTTACCCACCTTGGAAGGATGGAGGGCTGAGTCAACCTTGAGCCTACTGAGATTCGATTTGCCAAACTGCTGGCAGCCGTTGATCAAAAGAAATAGCTTGCAGTACTGTACTCTAACCACTGCACCACCAATCCCCATGTTTTTAATATATAGCCTGTTTGCAGTGGTTCATGAAAACATTGCATGGCTTCATATATTCCATCAGCTACAGGCAACAGTGGATTCCATTTACCTTCGCTAGTGGTGCACATTCCGATGTTTCATGCGTGATAGAGAGTAGAGTGAGCGCAAGGGCGTGCCCTTGTTCTGCATGCTTAGAAGGTGGTTTCAGGCTGAAACAAGCTGAGGAGCTGCTCAGCTGTGCTTCAGATGAAGAAATAAAGGTCAGTATTAACCTGGGGCTGGGCTTTTTTCACAGCAGAGGATGATGAGAAGCCATACAAACAACAAAAAAGTCACACAAAAATTAAAAAACAACAACAGAGGGTGGTGTGCACAGACCACCACAGACAGAACTGGATCCGTGACACAAAAATTATGTCACCAGTGGATCACTAATAATAATAATAATAATAATAATAATAATAATAATAATAATAATAATAATAATAATAATATTGTCATTGTCAAAACAACGAATTGTCATTGGCAACGAAAGTCGTGTGACACCCAGAGACCAGTCCCACCATACATAAAATCAGAATAGGTAAATTTAAAAATAGAATTAAAAAATAGAATAAAAAATAGAATAAAATGTCCCACCCACTACAAATTCCCCACCCTGAACCACACAACCATCTACGTGACAAACTGAGTAATATTGTCCAACAGTTCACTGATGGTGACCCTTTAGTTCGTTGTTAAGTGCGAGTATAGTTCTGGGATAAAAACTATTCAGGAAACGTGTGGTCCGAGTTCTAGTTGTTCTGTATCTTCTGCCAGAAGGCAACAGTTCAAAAAGATTGTAAGCAGGATGAGAAGAGTCTTTGAGAATGTTATGCACCTTCCTAGAACAGCGAGATGTAAATATGTCATCCAGGGCAGATGGTCCGAACCAGGACGAACCCACCCCTGGCTCAAGGAAAGAAAATGCCATCCTCCATTTTCAGCAATAGGTAGCCATTTCGTAAGTACGAGTTCCAATTTACATACAAATTTGAATTAAGGCAGAGTTGGGAACAGAACTGGTTGTTAACCAAGGGACTGCCTGTAGTAGCCATGAAGAAATTAATAAATTTACTTTGGTCAATCAGTTCAGCCAGATGTAGATGATAAATAGGACCAATTAGTTCAATAAGTCACATTATTGCAATTTCCATATCAGGACTGCATTACAAACAAAATCATTATCTCAAGGGGGAGGAATGAATAAGATGCTGAACTTTGATCGTGTGGGGCTCCAAGAGAATACAGTGATACTTCGTCTTACAAACCCCTCGTCATACAAACTTTTCGAGATACAAACCCGGGGTTTAAGATTTTTTTGCCTCTTCTTCCAAAATATTTTCACCTTACAAACCCAAGCCGCCGCCACTGGGATGCTCCGCCTCTGGACTCCTGTTGCCAGCGAAGCGCCCATTTTTGCACTACTGGGATTCCCCTGAGGCTCCCCTCCATGGGAATCACCACCTCCGGACTTCTGTGTTTTTGCGATGCTGCAGGGGAATCCCAGCAGCGCAAAAACGGGCACTTCAGCTGGCAAAAGGGGTGAGTAGGGCTTGCACGCATCAATCACTTTTCCATTGATTCCTATGGGAAACATTGTTTCATCTTACAAACTTTTCACCTTACAAACCTCATCCCAGAACCAATTAAGTTTGTAAGACGAGGTATCACTGTATATGGCCCATGGGATGCACTCTAGCATTCTGAGGTCAATATGAAGAAATCTTACCAGCGGCTGAGGACCAACATTTACTACATGTTAGAAGACTGAAAGATTTTTTTTTAAAGTATTCAGTTGGAATTCCACCTTGGACACCATCCACTTCTTTAAAGAGTAAATTTCAAACGACGTGGGAATTTTCCCCATCACTATTGATAATATTGACAATTTCTTAACCATAACCAACCTCTTGTTGATTTAAATGAAGAACAGGTGAATTTACCACATCAGAGCTGCAGTGGGTTAGTGATATTTCTGAGTCAGTGAGAACATTTAGCTAATGAGTCTGGCTACCTTTTTGTAGTTAGTGTAGTTCAGGCTGCATTACAAAAATACTTTAAAAATAATGATTTGAATCAGATTTGACAGTTAAATGCTGAATCCTAAATTAATTTATGTCTTTCAATATTTATTTGGTATAAAATAGTATTCTTTGTTACAAAATGCAAATCTGCATCCTATTTAAAGCAGCATTCCTGTCAGAAAATATCTTTCCCATAATTCTTTTGGGGGGAAACCTCATTTTTTAAAGATATCTGAGACTAGTTCTTCCAAAAACTAAAATTGTTCCCACACTCCTTTGTATTAAAATAATTGCCTTATTTCCCTCTATTAAATTACTTGGCCTCAATCTTATACAATCTTATACACACATACCTAGCAATAACTTCCACTTAGATCACAAAATTATTGTTGTATCCCAATTCTGTTCAGGAATACAGAATGCCATCCCTTCTACACACACAACATAATATGTGTGGCAGATTGATTAGGCTTTAGAGATAAGTGAATATGTGCCTTGACACTTAAGCTGCACTTTTGCTAGCTTGATTCTAATATATTTTAAGAAAATCCAGACTTGAAATACTTTGCCAACAGCTTTCAAGATATTCAGTGAGAATTCAGTGAGAATGGTAGGCTACCACTCGCTTTGGGCAGTTTTTCAATTTCGTGAGTGAATGAGACATATTCACACAGACACAGTAAACAGAGAGATAGGCAGACATGCCAAAATGCCATATAACAGATACAACCAACTTTTTTTTTTTTTTAAAAAATCATTTTCTGCTTGGCTATTTGTTTGTTTTGGTAAGTCTACTGCTACTCCCTCACACAACTGAGAAACCATGAAAGAGTGAATTCATGGTCTTAATAAAAAGCAAACAAACAACCCAGCAGGAAGCAGGTAGTTCAGGAAAGATGTAAGTATGTTCATTTGTTCCTGCCACTTCTGACCTAGAGACATTAAACAAGTAAGAGCAACACAGGCAGTCTTCTATTTACAACAGTTCATTTAGTGACCCTTCGAAGTTACCACGGCACAGAGAAAAGTGACTTACGACAATTTTCCGCACTTATGACCATTGTTAGCATCCCTATGTTCATGTGATTTACATTTGGATATTTGCATTTATGATGGTTACAGTCTCCCGGAATCACGTGATCCCCTTTTGTGACCTTCTGACAAGTATTATTATTATTATTATTATTATTATTATTATTATTATTATTATTACTACTACTACTATTATTATTTTTTTATTATTATTATTATTATTATTATTACTACTGCTACTATTATTATTATTATTTTACTACTACTACTACTACTACTACTACTACTACTACTACTACTATCTGCCGCCCCTCTCCAAGGACTCTCCAAGGATCTGGCTTTCTCAATAACATTGAGGAAGCCAGATTCACTTAATAACCGTATTATTAATTTAACAACTGCAGTGATTCACTTAACATACGTAACAAGAAAAGTCATAAAATGGGGCAAAATCCACTTAACAAGCTTCTCGCTTAATAGCATAAATTTTGGGTTCATTTGTGGTTGTAAATTGAGGACTACTAGTATTTTAACTATTTTGCTAGTAAGTTAAACCTGCTATAATAGGTTCTACAGCAAGTGTTTCTGAGGGAAAGCAGGGAAATATGGTGATGGGACAGTCAAAACAGAAGGATTGACCTATGACAGAGTTGTCAAACACTAAGGCCCGCGGGACAGATCCAGCCTGAGATGTGGTTGGATCCTTCCTGCGGGGCTGTCCTGGAAAATATAAGGGCCAGCCACATCACTTTGGCCCAGTCTACTCAATATGGCTTTGGCCTGATCTTCCTAATGTGAAGAGGAAACATGGGGTCAGTGTGGCTTTGGCCTAATCTACTCAATGCAACTTTGGCCCGGTCTACCCAATGAGAAGAGGAAACATTGGGAAGTGACATCAAACTGGCCATGCCCATCCAGTTAACCATGTCCAGGGAGTAGTATCAAACTGGCCACGCCCACCCAGTCAGCCACACCCACTCAGGCCACCTGGGACCAACCACACCCTTGATGCGGCCTTCAATGAAATTGAGTTTGACACCCCTGACACAGGCCGACCAGAAAGCAGAATTTGAGCTGCCAGAAGTAGAAAAATATTGTTTCTTTTGTAAATTGCTTTCCTACATTCTGAGAGTTAGTTATGTTTTCCAGGAAACCAAGAAAAGGTATTTATTGGTTTCACTTTGTATGTTACGAAGGATAATTTGCTTTGGAAGAGTCATGGTGATATACATAATAAAAATGCAAAATACCAGTTATATGTGAATAAAGCATAACTAATACCTCCAGCACATTGCAACCTGAAGTAATGATGCCGTAATGATATAAGATTGCCTGCCTCGAGTAGCTTTCCCAGCCAAAATGTTTTCACAACCTCTGATTTCAGATTGTAAACTACAGATTACAAACATATTTAGAAGGCTCAGTGAAAGGCAGGAATGCCCAAGAAGTGAAACATATGATCAAATAACAGTAGTGGAAGGCTTTCCATCAGATTGCTTTGTGTACGTAGAGCATGTTTACTAAAGCACAATACCCAGTTTTTAATCTTTATACATCTGCCTTCATCCCATATAATATGTGGCTATGGATTATCTAGATGTGAATGGAATGGCATTAAATAAACAAAATAAAAAAGTAAAAATTAAGGATACATGGACACATGGCCAATCCATGGAGACACACACAAACATTTGTCACATTTCAATTACAACCAAACATCTACCACATTTCAATAAGAAATTTTGAATTTCACCAAATTTAGTGTAGACCTAACTTTTGATTCCCTCTTTCTGGGCTATGTTTTTCTTCTTTTTACATTTCACCCTTATCCCCTGAAGAGGAGGTAATTTCATTAGACCCAAAAATATTCATTCATTAATCCATCTATCCATCCATCCATTCAACTTTATGTTGAAGTTGCCCAACTATTCAAAATAAGTTTATTTATGTTATACTATAATCTGACTACAGGAAGAGGAATTGCACAAACAGATATTCAAATTCATTGGTCAAAACACACTTTCTTATTGACCCTATCAGCCATAGTAAGCCTGGTTTGTCAATAACTTAATGGATTGTGTGAATTCCACTGTCATTGGCACATCCCAAGCTCAGTTTTAAAATTATTTTGTTTAAGTGCTTTAAAATCTGTAAAGTACCAGTGAATCCAGAGTAAACGTGTTTTGAATAGCGCCATGAGAAACTGACTGATTCATAAAACTATTGAAGCATGCCAAAAATTGGCCTGAAGCCATCTATGTTTGCTATTTTTCCACGGTAAATTGGTTAGCAGGAATGTGAAACAAGTCCATTCCTCTTCTATGGACACCCATTTCCTTCCACTCAAAAATGATATGTTATTGAATTAGGGCCACTTGGATCTCTAAAAATTATCTCCATTTTATGAATAGTCCTTAATCCTTCATATTTTGGAAATAAATGGTTGAATCTTAGTGTGGCAGGTTCATAGAATTCATATGAAGCACACCTTTCTGCTCTACAATTGCAATATATTTTGATTATTAATAAAAATCAATGAATTTATTAGCTGAATTTTTTAGAAATAAGAAATGATCCTGATATCTTTTCATTGATGATGTTTTAGAATAAAGCCATTTTCTTAAAACAACTGACCTATAACTTCACATAAAACAGATCAAATTATTCTGACTCCCTAAATATTAGCATAGGCATAGCACTTCTTTTGCTGTGTTGACAATTTAAATCATCATAAGCAGCAGTAACAAACTGAGCCTCTACATGCTGTGTATTTGGTCACAAGCAAAAAACAAAACAAAACAAAAACAAACCTTGAGAGTTTTGAAAACCTCTCTTTATAGAATCCTAGATACTACAAAATCATTGGTACAAAACCCATACAAGAAACCTTGATATAATGGAATAATTTCTGATCTCACTGCCACAATGTAAAAATATTTAATAAGAAGATATTACATTATATGATCTGGGGACCTCTTTGGCTTTGAGCCACCTGAATTATATTGATTAACTATAAAACAAACAATATCAACTACTTTATCCCCAGTACTCTAAGGCATGAAAAAAAGAACAATTAATTTGATTCCACCCCCTTCCCAAGAATGTTTGGTTAATTGATTATTTGAGGTTATTACCTATCCTTGGTTAAATGTCTATAATAATGGACCCCAACTGAACCTGATAAAAGATTTAGGACAATTCTTTATACAATAATACCTCCGGAACCGCCTACTACCGCACGAATCCCAGCGGCCGATAAGGTCCCACAGAGTCGGCCTTCTCCGGGTCCCGTCGACTAAACAATGTCATCTGGCGGGCCCCAGGGGAAGAGCCTTCTCTGTGGCGGCCCCGGCCCTCTGGAATCAACTCCCCCCGGAGATTAGAACTTGCTCCCACCCTCCTTGTCTTCCGTAAACTACTTAAGACCCATCTATACCGCCAGGCATGGGGGATTTGAGACACCTTTCCCCCAGGCTTATTATAATTTATGTTTGGTATGTATGTGTTGTTTGGTTTTTTAAATTGATAGGGTTTTTAGTTTCTTCTTAATATTAGATTTGTGCCTGTACAATATTGTTTCATCGCTTGTTGTGAGCTGCCCCGAGTCTTCGGAGAGGGGCGGCATACAAATCTAATAAATTATTATTATTATTATTATTAATATTTGTTTAAAAATATCGTTGATTAAAATAACAGTTGCATATTTTAAGTTATAGTGATGCAATTTTAGAAATGCCTAATTAAAATGAAAATTGGAAAGATTTTTACCATATCAGAAGAGAATGTAATCAGAAGTGTTCTTTGTTCACTTTATGTTTTAAAAAAATCACATAATATTTTAATCTGCTTATTTTTTTATTATTTTTGTGGTCAAAATACCCCCCCCCCCCCAGTTTTATTACTGACACATGATATTTTTTACAGATGTTCAAGTATATCATTTGGGCACTCTGTTATGTGATTGTTTATCAGTTTGTATGATTTTCTTCCATGAGCTGAATAATTGATCTATTACTGCATCTTCTGCTTCTCTGAGTAATCTTTACTTTGAATCATTTGATGACTTTTCAATTCTGCACTTCATTGCATTAGTTTGAATAACCAAACTCTTACATAACCAAAATCAAGCCTTCAGTTTCTTTTTCTTTTTTAATGTTCCAATGTAAGGAATTTATCTGAAAAATCTTAAGATACTGTACTCAATTTGTCCCTTACTTTCCTGCTAATTCAAAAAATATGAGAGGAGAGATCACAAGAGGTAAGGCTACATAATGAGAAGCAAGGACATCTTCATTACGAGATAGCCATATTTTTGCTAAAAATAAGTTATGTAAAGACAAGTACCGGTACATAGTTATGTGATTGGAGTTTGCCCTCAAATGCCATTGTGCTATTATTGTTTTATTATTTATTATTTTCTAGGTGTTTAATATTGCGTTCCGCATCCCTCACAAATGCAAGATGGACAGCTACATGAATTGATGAAGTAAATAAACTTAAAATACGGTAAACTTACTATTAACCGCTCCAAACTTGACTGTAAAAAATATGACTTCAGTAACCGAGTTGTCAAAGTGTGGAACTCATTCTGGACTCCATAGTGTCATCCCCAAACCCCCAACACTTTACCGTTAGATTATCTACGGTTGACCTATCCAGATTCCTAAGAGGTCAGTAAGGGGCGAGTACAAGTGCACTAGAGTGCCTTCCGTCCCCTGTCCTATTGCTCCCCTATATCTCCTATACCTTTCTTCTATCCCTATACAGTATCTCTTCTTCTATTCTTTCGTTGATATGTTCTATTACTATATCTTCTTTTCTATTCTTTCTTAGATATATTTTACTATGAGTATCTCCTCTATAACCTTCAGCATGTATTTTACTATGTGTATATATACCCACTAAAACCCTCATTGTGTATTGGACAAATTAAATAAATAAATAAATAAATAAATAAATAAAAATTGAATAACAAGTCAATAAGGCATTAAGTCTTAGGCAGCCATAAGACTTAATCTTAAAGAGCCTCTGTGATGTAACTTTATGTTTCTGCTCGTATAAATAGCCAGAAGCTTTCCTGACACACAGGTCAGCTTCCTCCAGAAACACTTAACCAAATAAAGTGCTTATAAAATCTGAAGCGTTTCTTTTGAGAGTTGGAAAATTTTTAATCTAATCACTTTAGTTTAGTTTAGTTCTGCAAGTCCTATAGAATGATGTGAGCAGAAATCAGGATGCACAACTCCTGAAATGCCAGATGGTAAGAAGTGTAGGAATACTCTGATCTGAAGGAGGAAAGAAAGAGAGAGAGGTTAAGTAGGGAGCCTCCCCCTTCCCCTAGCACTCTTTCGTGTATGGTGCATGGTTTAACATACAGGAAGTACGATAATGCCCCTGTGGAACTGAATAAAGGAAAGGTGATTGATCAATTGTACAGTGTATGTATGTAAGGACTATTAATTGCTATACTGTACAATTAAGGAGCAAAGTGAAACAAATAGAAAATGTTACCACTACACTCTTCTATAATCATATGAAAATTTGCTTTTGAGTACAATATTGAAAGCAGAATTTAAACCAACATGAAATTTCCTTTGAAGGCTATGCCATTTTTGCCATTGTCTTTCAACAAACATTCTGATTTATTTAGGAAGCTTATCTTCATGGGAAGATTACTTGAATGGGCAAAATCTTTCCATGAGTAATGCAAGTCTTGACCAAGTGTTGATTATTTGGGAATGTTCAAGTTTTCCTCCTTTGAAGGGACGAAGGGATTCAGAGGGGAGGTGGGGGTTTCTTTTTGGTGATGATATTTCACCTATGTAAATCTCCAAGGTATTTTTTTACAGCTTGCATCCTTCCTGAGAGCAGACGTCCATATACAATATGTGCACATTCCTTCCAAAAAAAAAAGCCTCTTCTATTCTACTTAAGCCAACAATAATAAGTGAAATAGTACTAGATAAAGGTAAAGATTCCCACACACATGCGTGCTAGTCATTTCTGGCTCTAGGCAATGTTCATCTCTGTTTCTAAGCTGAGGAGCCAATGCTGTCTGAAGACATCTCATTGGTCATGTGGTCAGCATGACTAAATGCCAAAGGTGCACAGAATGCTGTTACCTTCCTACCTATTTTTCTACTTGCATTTTTATGCGCTTTCAAACTTTAGGGTTGAAAAAAGCTGGGACAAGTAACATGGAACTAAAGATTTGAGCTGTTGAACTGCCAAACTTCTGATCAGCAAGCTCAGTGTCTTAGCCACTGAACCACCTTGCCACCTAAATAGTATGAGACAGGATCTAAAAATGAGCCCACCTTTCTCTCACCACAAAGGCCAGCACTAGAGACAGTCTGAAAACCTGTTCTCTTCCCACCATAACAAACTTCACTCATGGCCTGACCTATCCATACAACAACGAATCTGCTCCCATGAACTCATGACCAGAATTCCATAGCCATAGTCATCCCTATCTTCAAAAAAGAAGATCACAGCAAGGTTGAAAATTACAGACCAATCTCATTATGGAATCAATAATAAACCAATCCATTACCCTCCATTTAGAAACCAACAACCTACTCTCTAATAAACAATTTAGCTTCAGGAAAAAATATCCTGTAATATGCAACTTCTACACTGCAAAAACATATGGACTACACAATTTCAGGGTAAAGCAATAAATGCAATTTACATAGACTTTTATAAAACCTTTGATTCAAACTACTTCTGAAACTAAAATCTTATGGCATCTCTGCATCCTTACATGATTGGATAACTGTGTTCCTATCAAATAAAAAAGTGGTTAAAATAGAGAGTTATCTATTAAATCCTGTACATGTCAACTGTGGTGTCCCTCAAGACAGCGTTCTAAGACTAACACTCTTCATACTTTATATAAGCAACTTTTGTGATCATATTATAAGCAACTGCGTTATCTTCTCTGGCAATGTTAAACCATTTAACACCACAGACAATGCTGCTACCCTTCAAAAAGATCTCGACTATGTATCAGAATGGTCAAATCTGGCAACTTCAAATCTCAACCAACAAATGCTCTTTCTTACACATTGGCAAAAAGAATCAGAACACAAAATACGAGCTTGGAGGACACGACCTTGTAAATGACCTCACCTTGGAGTACTCATACTAATGATCTAAGTGCCAAAACTCACTTTAACAACATTGCCAAAAAGACACTAAGAGTGGTTAATCTAATCTTGCATAGCTTCTTCTCTGGCAATATTACACTGCTAACCAGAGCATTCAAAACATTTGCTAGACAAATTCTCAAATACAGCCCACCTGTCTGAAACCAGCACTGCATATCGGACATTAATATAGTTGAGAGAGTTCAGAAATATTTCATGTGAAGAGTCCTCCACTCTTCTGCTCACAACAGAATACCTTATTCTACCAAATTTGAAAATTTGGGCTTAGACAACTTAGACCTATGTCAGCTTCGATCTGATCTAAGTGTAGTTCATAAAATTATCTGCCACAATTTCCTACCTGTCAATGACTACTTCAGCTTCAACTGCAACAATACAAATCTGATAAATAAATAAACAATACACAAGCACACAATACATTCACACTTAATGTAAACTGCTGCAAACTCGATAGCAGAAACAGAGTGATCAATGCCTGGAATGCACTACCCCACTGTAGTTTGTTCTGCAAACTCCCAAAACATTAATCTCAGACTGTCTACTGTTGACCTTACCCCATTGTTAAGAAGGGGCATAAGTACACCATTGTCTTACTGTTCTATTGTCCTCATTTATCTGTACTTCGTTAATGTTTATGTTTATACCTATACCTGCTATCTTGTACATGTTTAACAAACAAATAAATAAAATAGAATAAATTAAATAAATAAAGATCAGAGGCACCCTGATATTTTTAATAGGGGAAGCACAGACTTTCTGTTGAATAAACTACCATCCTTACAACCATTTTTTGATATCTACAATTACATATTCCAAACTTTCGTGGTAGATTCTAAATACAAGCAATGTAATCTTAGTACAATTTGAGTGGATTAAGCTATGCATTCTTACATTATCTCTTCATCATTTTATGTAGTCCCCCAAAGCCTATTTAGTTTGGAATTCTAGAGAAACTGTAATTTGCAGATCCTCTGCCCAAAATATTGACATAATTTTGAAGAGAAACTTGCATTTGTACATTTAATTTATTTAGATTGGACTGAAGAGTCAAGAGCCAAAGAATAAGATGTAAAAAGAAATACCCCAGCTGAGTTAACATAGATTGCTTAGGCTTGGAGAAATAAATTTAAACCGATCCATTTGAAAGTCAGAAGATACTTAAACCTTTTGCAGATGATGGCTTTTCCTATATGCCAATTTTTTGCTCTTCAGCTTTTAAAGGAACTTTTACAGGAAGCTAAAAACCCCTGAAGGGCAGTTTTAGGAATTGGATATGTCTACGGTAGTTTAAAAGAAGGATTAGGGGTGACATGATGGCAATATTCCTATCTAAGGGGCTGTTCAAACAAGAAGGAGTCAAACTATTCTCCAAAGCACTTGAAGACAAAACAAGAAGCAATGGATGGAAAGTGACCAAGAAAACCAAAAGTAGAAATAATGATACTGTAAATTTATTGATAGCGAGTACAATTGCCTACAGCTACTCGTGCATTTGTCACCTCACAAATGGACAATTGCAACATGCTCTATGTGGGACTGCTTTTGAAGACCATCCAGAAACTACAAATGATGCAAAATGCATCAGTACAAGTAGTTATGGATGCTTAAGAACCAGCTCTTTTCTAGACTTTGGTCCAGAGTGAGCCCCCAGTTTTAGGCAGGGTAACGTATTTTAGCCATGTTCACCATTTATTGATCTTAATGATATAGGAGTGCTCAATGTACAATCATTTGTTCAGCAGCCATTCAAGTCAAGGTGGTGCTAAACAAAGGAACTTATCATAAGAATAGGTTTCCCATGGAAACCTACCATATATATTACTTTCATAACTCAGAATAATATAAGAAGTGAAGCATGAAAATGAGAAGTATACCACTGAAATCCACTGGAGCTGGGCAACTATAATAAATTTAAATAATAAATTAATGAATAATAAAATAGCAAGCTTCAGATCCACTGTGACTTAGCCTGTACATGTTGTTATAACAAGTCAGAATGATTATGTTGAGAATATCATTACTAATTAAAGTGGCTGTTCTCACATCCTTTCCTGCCTATTTTTAACAGCCCAAGGTAGGGATCTATGATGTCCTGATATGAATCCAGCAGCCTTTAAAAGAAGTTGCTGACATCATAGTCAGAAAAACAAAAATGGAATTTTACAATAAAAGATAAGCTGTAAGTAGTTTGAAAAAAATTAAGTCAGGATTAATCAAAGATCAATAGAAAGAGACTTTGTCTAGCAAGGTCCCTTGAAAGGGACAATGGGAATTTGGAAAAAATGGCAGGGGAAAATAGGATTATATAAATCAAAACTGTCATCGTTACATGTAATAAACAGAGATAATGAAAAAAATCTAAATAGGGTTTGGATAATGAAACAAATCTAAATAGGAGAGTTGAAGGGAAGAGGGATAACTAAGAACAGTTATATGAGAAGGATGGGAGGCCAAGTAGAAATCGTATAGAATGGTGGTTGGGTAAGGGAAGATGGCTACAAATAAATGCAATATGCAAATATCTGAAGGAAAATAAAGGGGATAATGAAAAGGAGAATAAAGAAGCATTATTTAGGGAGGAGGTAGAGTTAAAGAAAATAATAAGAGAAAAAAGTGAGGGTACCAATATGCAAGCAAGTAATTTATATACAATGTTAGTACAGGCAGATGGGTATGTGACCCGACGATTGACTAAATGATGGCAGAGTGAATTACAAGTAGATGTGCAAGAGATGAAAAATATAGTGGAGAATATAAGAAAAATTAAGAGAATACAATGGTTAGGAAAATGAGAAGGAAAATATTACATAAGTGGTATCACACACCCGTTCAACTTGCATATTTCCAGCAGAATGTTAAAAATACCTGTTGGCATGGGTGTCAAGATAAGGGAGTGTTTATGCATATGTTTTGGGAATGCCCGGTAGTGCAGAACTTTTGAAAAAAAGTGCAAGAGGATATTAATAGGATGTTAAATATACGATGGACAATTACAAAGGAAATGGCAGTATTAGTTAAAAGGAATGAGATGGGAGAATTTAGAGAAATAAAAGAAGCAGTGATAGAAAGCGCTCAGGTGGTAATAGTCTTGGGTTGGAAGGATGCGACAAAATGGACAATACAAAACTGGTACCGGTACATGGTGGAGCATATTCAATTTGAAATTATGGACAAGAGGATGAACTCGGCCAATGAAACTGATTTACCTGGGACAAGGTAAAAGAATATATGGTCAGTAGAATTCGAGACCAAGCTACAACGAATAAATTGGAATCACTTTATAATATGTAAATAGATATATTGCTTTTGAGTTAAAATGGTGTATATAAAATATACCCCCATTCTGGTGGAGGGGTACGAATGTTGTCTGGTGGTGGACACAAATCACTGAGCACCTGTTGTATGTTGTTTTATATTTTAAAATCAATTAAAAAGTTGTTAAAAAAAGAGACTTTGCCTAGCAAATCATAGATTGAGCAGAGAGCAAGTTTAGATGTTATAACAGAATGTTACGGTCTCAAAACTAATACTCACCCACTCCCGGTACTTCTTTTATTTCCAGTCTTACATTAGTGAACTGTCCTCTGTAATTCTGGTATGTGATGTCCATTCAATGACAACTAAAAATATAAGAGACTAACAGTATAATCTTAGGTATGTCCCCAAAGGACTCAACTAAGTCCCAAATGGGCTCATAGAATTTATTCTCCCTAGGTAAGAATGTATCAGATCAAATGTGAAACCCTACACCACACATTCTTACATTCTCAGTTATATAGAATAATTACATGACTAAAGACAATCTTTTAAAGAAATGGAATGCCATTCTTCTTTCCCCTTCCCCAACCCACTCCCATCACAACTCACTCTACTTTTAAATTAGTTTTCTTTTCATGAGTCACTTCCCCCTCCCAGCCTCTCCATTACTTTATCTATATCTTTGGTTTACCATTTTGAGTGGTATTTAATTGAGTTCATGTGCAAGTCTCTGGAGTTACTGCTTGCGGCTTCAATAAAACTGTTCTTGTTTGCAAATAAAAGCAAATACAAACAGCACTTGAGCCTTGTTGGGCACGGAAATATGTGCAGACTCAGGAGGTGGGGAAAAAGACGTGGATGAATTTTTCTAAATTAAGCCTCATCTTTTCAACGAATACCTTGAAATGAATCTTGCAAGGCCATCAGGAGATTGTAGGAAATAGAAAGACAATGAGAAAATCATGCATTTTTACAGACTGGTACTGTGAACACCAAGCTGAGGTCCTGGATATGTTACTGAATTTATAATAGTGTGTTCAATGTACAAATCCCAATATTTTGATATTTTTTTTCCAAATTGTTTCTCTCTCTCTCTCTCTCTCTCTCTCTCTCTCCTCCCTCCCTCCGCACACAACCAAAAGAGTTGTGTCTAGAAAATCTGTAATATATCATAGGCAGGGACAGGGTGTGTAGGTGAAACAGACAATTAAATTGTTAAGTTCTGGTACTGAAGAGACTTTATTGTAGAAGTCATGGATCCAGCAAAGGAACCAGCCAGGAATCTCTCTCTTTAAATAGATGGCCACCGGCTGGTTCAACCAATCATCAATCTTAGTTTTCCTGTTTCGCAGAGCGGACCATGAAGTAAACAGGTTTATTCAATTCAAATCCCAATACATAACATAAATCTTTCAGGAATTCTGATGCCACTTGATCTGGTTTCTGGTAGAATTTTAGCTATTACAAATAATTTTTACTAAATGCAGTATTTCATAAACAAAGAAACTCCATCTTTATTCTCTTCCTTCCGTATTCAAAATACACTTCATACTAGCACATTTCTTGTTCTCCTGTTATCTCTCCTAATTACATTCCTTTTGCATTCCTCCCAGCCTCCTTCATTCACCAAGATTTATGTACTCACAGCATGATTCAAAAACAGCAGAAATGACTAGAAAATAACACAGAATGAGTTTGCTTGCTTGGGAGCTGAACAGGAACACCTTCCATTTTTGTTCTACAACATTGAAACTCCACCCATCTTCCCCACTGACCGCCTGACGTACCAAATACATCACTCCAGTATTTAACCCATTCCTCCCCTTAATATCTTCTTCCAAACACTTGTTCCTTATGTTTTTGGACCCTTCTGAATTTAGGATCGACCCAGCAAACGTCTAATTCTTCCTCGCTAGATTCTGGACTCATAGCCACATCCTGTGGCTGGCCTCCCACCTGTTCTACTACCTGTAACCCCGGGCCCACCACTAATTCATAAACACTATCTGTATCAGAGTCCTCAAGTTCTTCATCATATTCCAACTGACCAGGAGTATGTACAACATGTTCTTGAAATCTCCGTGTTTGGGAATACAGTGATCCCTCGATTTTCGCGATCTCGTTCTTCGCGAAATGCTATATCGCGATTTTTCCCACCCGATGACGTCACTCTCTTCCTTCCTTTCTCATCTTTCTCTCTCTCTCTCTCTTTCTCTCTCTTGCTTCTTCCTCTCTCACACTCTCTTCCTCCCTCCCTCTCTCATCTCTTTCTTTCCTTCTCTCTCCTTCTCTATCTCTCCCCCTCTTGCTGGCGGGCGGCGGGCAGCGGGCGGGCGGGCGAGCGGGGGCATCAGCGAGGAAGACCCAGGGAAGGTTCCTTTGGCCACCCAGCAGCTGATCTGCTCGACAGCGCGGTAGCAGCGAGGAGCCGAATCGGGGTTTCTCCTTTGCGTGGGCGGCGGGGAAACCCCGATCTTTGTCTGCTCGCTGCTGCTGCGGCCGCCCAGCAGCTGATCGGCTCGGCAGCACGGTAGCAGCGAGGAGCCAAATCGGGGTTTCCCCTTTGCGTGGGCGGCGGGGAAACCCCGATCTTCGTCTGCTCGCTGCTGCTGCGCTACCGAGCAGATCAGCTGCTGGGCGGCCGAAGGAACCTTCCCTGGGTCTTCCCCGCCGCCCACGCAAACTCCACCATCTGCGCATGCGTGGCCATGAAAAAAAGGGCGTGCATGCGCAGATGGTGTTTTTACTTCCGCAACCCTACATCGCAAAAAATCGATTATCGCGAGGGGTCTTGGAACGGAACCCTCGCGATAATAGAGGGATCACTGTACATAATGTGTCAGCCAACCAGTAGAAGGTCCACGTCAGATGGCATGAAAAAGCTTTGGAAAAAAAGAAGTTAACCACCTCCTTTTCCCAGGACATTACTCCAACATTTTAAGTGGTAAAAACAATGTAAAATTTAAAAAAAATGCCACTGACATTTTGTCAGCCTACTTGTATCTACTCTGTCATATATTCTGCAGCCTGGTAACTATTATGGCGAGCCAATCAATTTTTCCCTCTTCAACAGAGGAGTATAAATAATGATTTCCAATAAAACCCTATTTCAGACTGTTCTGACTAGGGAACAGAGACAAGTCATTGTGATCAGTGCACTTAAAGCCTCCTTTTTAAAAGGCTGAATAATGGAAGAAGATCTAGTGATAAGGTGTGGGAGAGAACATGTGCTTATGCATGCATACACACACAGAAAGAGAGAGACACACACACACACATTAGGATTTGGCCCAGAGCAGTCTGCTCTACTAATGGCTGTAAGCTGATATCCATAATGAAATAAAAATGTCTCATCCCAAGCACATAGCACCACAATTATTACCAGCACTAGTCCTTCTTTACAACTTAAGAAATGTGCACTCAAATGATATTTCCCCCCGTTAAAAAACAGCACCAAAGCCTGCACAAATAAAAGAAGGTTCAAGCTTACTTTTACGTGACATATTTTTTGCCCTTTTAATAACCTCTCTGTTGTGATTCTGGAGGCATCCTCTGCCATTTTAAATATAATAACTAAGGAAAGAGGAAGTGTAATGCAGAAGCTAATACAATGCTGCAAGAATAAGCTTTGTAAAACACAGATGTGCAAATACAGACAGATCTGCTTGTGCATCCATCTAGGGATTTTTTCCCATGGTCTCAGTATATCTACACTGGGTACCAGAGAAATAATTGTATTGTGATTTATATGCAATCCATGCCATCTGCAAGGACCTGCCATAGATAGTGTTGTGTACGCTCCTGTTCAGTTTGGGGATTTTGCAGATTCTGATTCGGTAAGTGTTTATGAACTAGTGGCAGGGTCTGATTTACAGGCAGAAGAAGAAGGAGGCGATCAATCAGAGGATGTTCCTATGAGTTCAGATTCAAGTGAAGGAGAAACAGATATTTGATGGGTAAATCCTTTCAGACGCTTGCAGAGTTGAAGGGAGCAAGTGTCAGGGAAGAAATATTAACGAGAGGAACTGGTTAATTAAGTAATTAATGGAAGAGAAGGGTGGAGTTTTCAATCTGCTATTAAGAAATATGGAGGTGTCTTTCAGCGGCTCCGAAAGTAAGCTTTGCTTTATGTGCTTTTAATTGCAGTTTTTATTACCCTGGGCTAACGCTGCCTAGCCATAAATCTTAGAATGACTTGTGGAATGCTTTGATGATTTTGATGTTGCCTTGACTACTAAAGACTGAGATAAGAGAGCCTGCCACTAATTCAAGATAAGAGAGCCTGCCACTTGGCAAGAGAGCCTGCCAAGATGACGCAGTTTGTAACAGAAGGAAGAAAAATAAAGATGATGTTTTGTTTTTACAAATCTCTGCATTTAGCAACCCTTAGCATTGGCCTTAGCCAGAGACCAGAACAGATAGGAAAGATAAAAATAGCAACCTGGAAATAAGGAGGAATTTCCTGACAATTAGAACAATTAATCAGTGGGACGACTTGCCACCAGAATTTGTGGGTGCAACAGCACTGCAGATTTTTAAGAAGAGATTGGAGAACCGTTTGTCTGAAATGGTATAGGTTTTCCTGCTTGAGTAGGGGTGTGTGTGACCAGAAGACCTCCAAGGTCCCTTCCAACTCTGATATTCTGTTTAAAAAGTTATTGTTCTGATGTTGTGAAACAAATGAGCTATTACAGTTCCAAAAAATATTAACAGTTCATAAGAAAATGCAGTAGAGGATTGGAAAACAGAGGGCGGGTGAGGGACAAAGAGAGAGAAACACTGTGAACATCACAATATATTTATTGGATTTATTCAACAATATATTGTACATGCATTTAATAAAATATATACATGATCACTGTCATACACACACACAGTGCCGAAATACAGCAATATACATACCAACTGGGATTTTTCTCTAAAGCGTTATATATTTTCCGATTCAGTATTCTCTTCAAGCTTACTTTTACTAAGTCTGATTGGTGCCATTTTGGCTACATAGGAATATTAGGAGAATGAATTCAGCGTATGTGTTGCTTTCAATTTTGTGAATATGTAAGGCATGATTGGGAAGATGGCTTCTATTTAAGAAATAAGTGAATACTGAATTTTGTGAGCTTAATAACACACCCCATATATTTAATACAGAATCCAGTTTCCCAGTTCAGTTTCATTTTTATCATGCTAATTCCAGTTTCCCATACTGCTTCAGATGAAAGACATTATATGCCAAGTGCATCCAAACTGTATTGTCCAGGTTAAAGTGTTCATTCCTGGATCTCCTCACAGTTTGCACTTATTTAATTTCAATCAGAAATCACTCCCTCTGTTTCTCCCTCCCAGTGTGACATCATCAATCTTTCCCTGCAATTTTATGAACATCTCCCAACATGCAACAGCTAAAATAACCTAAGTCTGCAGAGCTTTCACTGCTCAGTTATTAATAAAAGTTCTTTTGATAACCTTCATTATAAGACATAATAGAATGTCTCTCTCTGTTTTCATATAAAAGGTAAGTCTCTGGCTTTCAAACTGAAAGAGCAGTGAGATGGAACAACAGCTGGTTTCCATCAATGGACAACTTTTTATGGGGGCATTCAGTCTTTTTGCCCTGCTTAAAAACCATTTCAAATACAGTGTTCCCTCAATTTTTGCGGGTTTTTCAAAAATATTAATTAAAAATACTTCATGGGTTTTTTCCCTATACCACGGTTTTTCCCACCTGATGACGTCATATGTCATCGCCAAACTTTCATCTGCCTTTAATAAATATTTTTTTAATAAACCTTAATAAATAAACATGGTGAGTAATAATCTAAATGGTTGGTAAGGGAATGGGAAATTGCAATTTAGGGGTTTAAAGTGTTAAGGGAAGGCTTATGATACTGTCCATAGCCAAAAATAGTGTATTTACTTCCGCATCTCTACTTCGCGGAAATTCGACTTTTGCGGGTGGTCTCGGAACACATCCCCTGTGAAAATTGAGGGAACACTGTACCTGCCAATCTCAGTCTAACCCAATTTAAAGGCTTACAGTGAAGATGGGCATCAACTGGAATGTATATGGGATGAATGTGGATGATTGTTTTTAATGCAATGGGGGTTTAGATCTAATTTTTTAGAATAGAATAGAATTTTTTATTGGCCAAGTGTGATTGGACACACAAGGAATTTGTCTTTGGTGCATATGCTCTCAGTGTACATAAAAGAAAATATGCATTTGTCAAGAATTAGGAGGTACAACACTTAATGATTATCATAGGGGTCAAATAAGCAATCAGGCAACAATCAATATTAATACAAATCTTTAGGATACAAGCAATAAGTTAGTCATACAGTCAGAAGTGGGAGGAGATGGGTGATAGGAATGTTGAGAAAAAAATCAATAGTAATAGTAGTGCAGACTTAGTAAATAGTTTGACAGTGCTGAGGGAATTACTATTTATTTAGCAGAGTGATGGCATTTGGGGAAAACTGTTCTTGTGTCTAGCTGTCTTGGTGTGTGTGCAGTGATCTATAGCAATGTTTTGAGGGTAGGAGTTGAAACAGTTTATGTCAAGAATGCGAGGGGTCAGTCAATATTCTCACAGCCCTCTTTTTAACTAAATTTAGATTTCTCATATAATGTATTATTGTATTTTATTGTAAGCTGCCCTGAGTCTGTGGAGAAGGGTGGCATAGAAATCCAATAAATAAATAAAATGATAAGGAGTATTATGTACAGTCCTTGAACTGTCATTGGAAATAAATGTGACAGCAACATTCAGTAACAATAGAATCTGAAATTATTATCACATGGTACTACTTTCCTGTGGAAAAAAGCCAAAGTGCTTGCAACATGTTTGGTGTGTTGTATATCTGTATGTATCTATGGAGAGGGGTGGCATTCAAATCCAATAAATTATTATTATTATTATTATTATTATTATTATTATTATTATTATTATCATCATCTGTATACCAATTCCATTGCAAATATCATATTTCTGGTGATAGAAATCCAGGGGAAATGAAACACACAATACATACATGTAGTAATGGGCAGCCTAAATTTTTACTGCCACACTGTGGGTGTGGCTTAATGGTCATATGACTGGGTAGGAGTGGCTTGCCGGCTGTGTGACCAGATGGGAGTGGGTTGAATGATTATCATTGTTCAAGTGAACTGTTAAGTCCTCGACTTACAACCTTACCATTGTCGCTCGCTCCTGGGTCACCCCCCCCCACCTCAGGCTGGGTAGCCAGACAAACAGGTGCTGCCAGAAGTATAAATATTGCCAGCGCTGCTTCCACCCACGCCTTCTGCTTGCATCTCAAGTGGGAGGTTGCTGCGGGAGGCTGGAGGGGAACCAGGCAGGAGAGAGGGAAGCATGTCCGAGGCCAGGAAGGAGGAAAGAGGAAAAAAGCAAGGAGCGCAGATGCAGCAGCAGCAGCAGGGGGAAAAAGAGAGCTGAGCCGAGACCAGTAATCCTGGAAGTGACAGCCGCCAATCAGCTGGAGCTGCGCACACATCTTCATTTCCACCGGTGTTCCACCCCATCCTGATTGCTGCCCACCCTTGCATACATGCATACTTACATACATACATACATATATATTCTCTCAGTACATACTTACATATATGATCTGTAACACAGACAACCTTTATCATTTATTCCAGCTTATCATTCACTTCTTGGCTGGGCTCAGTAAATAATATCAACATTTGTAGGTGTTCATATGCACAATGCAGTACTTACCACATTATTTTTAGCATTTTTATATGAAGGACTGAATTCTACAGTACATACTTCCTCGATATATTTATATATCTCTGAAAATTGATGACTTGTTTACTATTGTGCTCAAACCTCTATACCACCTATGTTTTTCTTGTTAAATGTTGGGATGTAGCATTTTTGCTAGTTAGGCTAATGTTAAAGGATTTCGTACTGCCTTAATATATATAAACCGTAAACCTCCCTAGAGAGTAATTTAACAGTAGCAAGAGGACTGATATTAATTCATCTTTTACAGCACGTTTTAAATGTATAATTATTTCAATTTCCTTACAAGTGTTGGGTCTCTAGCAGGATATATTCTGCTCCATGTGGAGCTACAGCAGACTGTTAAACATACACAATAAATAAAATTACAGGCCTACTTTTTTCAGGAAATAATGTTTTCCTACAGACAAAAGTATTAGTGTATTTCTGGTTTGCTTCACTCTCAACTTGAGGGTTAGAAAGAGTTCACTAGATTTCATTTTAACTCTTAACCTTTTTACAATTTAGAATTCCAGAAAAATTGAAGGAATGAAATATATGTTTACTAGAAGATTTTGCAATGTAAATTTAAGCTCTGGTGAACGACAACTTTTAAAATGTATACAAGAACCATTTTCATTGGTAATGAAAATTTAATTGCTGCCATTTTCAAATTTGGCAACTACCTTAGTAAATGTTTAGATATTAAAAAAAAAATCAAAACCAAATAACTATCAAACTCAGAAGAAATAATACTTGATTTAATGTAATTAAACTGTAAAACAACTATAGTTGGAATGTTAAAATCATTAATTCTATCATGGTTATTATGTTTAATAGATTTTTAATGAACCTTTTATTTGTACTTTGCTTATTAACTTATTGATTTAATGGATCATGTTCTTTTTCTTTTCATTTTGGATTTTTGCCATGGTCATTTAATTTACATTGCATATTTCTAATGTAGCTGCTGGCAGTAAAAATATTCAGTGACATATAAATCTAATACAAAAATAAACAATTTAAAGTTGTTTTGATTCTTCTAGCTGTTTGACTTTTGGTCCCATATTTCCTTAGATTATAAACTGTTCATTCAGTCTTAGATTATTTTCAAAAAGTTGTCTGGTATTAGAAAGGCTTTTAATATGTAACCATGCTTTAAATAATAACACAAATAATAAAAACTGTATTACTCTAACCCCTCAATACACTAAGAATGCTAGTATAAAAGCCTTCTTTAAAAACATTGCAAGGGCCAACGCACTTTGTGAAGTGCTTCTTTCAAAGGCTTTGCACAAGTTACCTTGTCAAGGCATGAAGGATATTAATCTTCACTTGCATATGATGGAAGTAGGAAAGTTATTCTACAGTGTCAAGATACATTAATTCATAACAGCCTCCCATTTCTTTCATCTTTTAGGTAAGAAATGACAAAATGCTGGCATTTACTCTTCTGCTCAAAAACTGTGATTGATAGGCAGGACAATATCTACTTAACTTTTTTTTTTAAAGTGGAATGGTACTTCAACAACATCATAATTCCCAGATAGACAAGGGTTTTTCTTTTTTCATTCTCAAGAACTGAAATGCATTCTGTTTGGAATTTATTTATTTATTTATTTATTTATTTATTTATTTGTTTGTTTGTTTGTTTGTTTGTTTGTTTGTTTATTTATTTATTTATTATTTAGATTTGTATACCGCCCCTCTCCGAAGACTCGGGGCGGCTCACAACAGCGGCTCGTAAATAATCCGAGTATGTTTAAAATATTTAAAGATTTAAAAACCCCATATACTAACAGACACACACACAAGCATACCATGTATAAATTAAACATGCCCAGGGGGAGATGTTTCAATTCCCCCATGCCTGACGGCAAAGGTGGGTTTTAAGTAGTTTACAGAAGGCAGGAAGAGTAGGGGCAGTTCTAATCTCCGGGGGGAGTTGGTTCCAGAGAGCCGGTGCCACCACAGAGAAGGCTCTTCCCCTGGGGCCCGCCAACCGACATTGTTTAGTTGACGTGACCCGGAGAAGGCCCACTCTGTGGGACCTAATCGGTCGCTGGGATTCGTGTGGCAGGAGGCGGTCTCGGAGGTTACATGCCACTGTCCATTTATGACTTTTGAAAAAACAACATTAATTTGAATGTATCATTTTTACATTGATTTCAGTCTGTCATTGTTTTGTTAATTTCCAAAAGTCTTTTAAAGCAGTTGTAGTTAAATGTTTTTATTTTGTAAAGCAGATATATTTTCCTAATGGTATTGATAAAAAGTGCACAAACACACACTCTTCAGGATGTATGTCTGTTTTTCTATTAAGAATTAAATATTAATATTATCCTCCAAGAGTTGAAGAAGGCATACATAGTATGTCCTCCTTCCTACGTTTCACTAGAATCTGGGGGATATGTGGATTGAGAAACAGCGAGTAGCTGAAAGGGCACTAAATTCAGATCCTCCAGAACTTAATCTAACATTTTAACCATTACATCTCTCTCTCTCTCTCTCTCTCTCTCTCTCTCTCTCTCTCTCTCTCTCTCTCTCTCTCTCCTCCCCCTTCCTCCCACTGCCACACACAACACACACATGTACACACACACACTCTTAATCAGTGATGGGCTACCAAAATTTTTACTACCACACTGTGGGCGTGGCTTATGCATTTTGTTTCAACATCTTTCAGTGCAAATTGGGTGCTCTGGGGTGGAGCTCCAAATTTTGCTACCGGAACTGCGTTCCTGACCATTCCCGTAGGAGCCCATTACTGCTCTTAATGAAGAAATATACTTTTATTACAAGTGACAAAAGACAAAAAGTATCTCAGTTCAGTTGGGTGGGGTTACAAAATCTGTCATTGAAAAAGAAGAAAACAACAAGGAAAAAAGGCGGGCAGACACATAGCCTCAACGATTGTTAAAAATGATAATTTATTTGGTTACATATATGAATAAGTATATGAACATATATTTATTTTGGAGAGAATGGACCATTCTTTGAAGAGAGCTGGGTGGATTTTTAATAACATTTTACTGCTATAGTCTATTTCAGATTACTAAAAAAGAAAAAAAATCTATTTCTTATTTTTAATGCCTTTTATAACAATCCATGTTTTTCAGCTGAAAAATGAAGTGTTAAAACTACTTATGAATCTTTCTTTCTGTTTCCATAACCATTTTTCCACTCAATTCAATAAGGATATTTTAATAAGTCCTTAACACACTGTTTGGTTTATGTCTCTTCATTTTGCTAAGGAACCCATAACTCTATTAAAACGAGAGTGAGTGATTAACTGGATGAATTTGAATGGATCTTTCAAAAGAGCTGCTTTTCTATAATCAGTGTATTAAAAAATGTTTGTGTCCATTTGCATTAAGGACCTCATGGATTTTGCTAGTTAAAAATGAAAGCCAAAAATCCAGGATTGATGCCTGATTGGCAAAACGCCAGTGAAATGAAATTAAGAACACATGTTGCAAAATCCATTTGTGACAGCAGATCCATTTCTCAAAAATGGTAGCTTAAACCTCCATCACTGGTTTTACTTTTTCTCCCCCCTTACTTCTCCCCCTTCAAATTTTCTTTATATTAGTGACCCTTTTCCTTGACACATTTGTTTATTTCCCAGAGTTGGACCATATGATCTGAAGATTCTCTCATTTAACTAAGCCCGTGATGGCAAACCTCTGGTATCCAGGCCACAGGTGGCACATGGAGCCATATCTGCTGGCACACAAGCCGTTGCCTTAGCTCAGCTCCAGAGTGCACATGCATCATGGCCAGCTGATTTTTGGCTCATGCAGAGGCTCTGGGAAGGCATTTTTGACCTCCGGAGGGGCAGGGGAGCCCGTTTTCAGTCTCCCCAGGCTCCAAGTAAGCTTCTGGAGTCTGGGGAGGGCAAATAATAATAATAATAATAATAATAATAATAATAATAATAATAATAATAATAATTTATTAGATTTGTATGCCGCCTCTCTCCGAAGACTCGGGGCGGCTCACAACAATAATAAAACAATATTACAATGAAACAAATCTAATAATAAAAACATATAAAACTCCATCATTTAAAACCATGCAGCACACACATACCAAACATGAAATATAAAAGCCTGGGGGAGGTGTCTCAGTTCCCTCATGCCTGGCAATACACGTGGGTCTTAAGTAATTTGCGAAAGATAAGGAGGGTGGGGGCAGTTTTAATCTCTGGGGGGAGTTGATTCCAGAGGTCTGGGGCCACCACAGAGAAGGCTCTTTCTGCCAACGGCATTGTTTAGTCAATGGGACCCGGAGAAGGCCAACTCTGTGGGACCTTATCGGCCACTGGGATTCGTGCGGTAGAAGGCTGTTCCGGAGGTATTCTGGTCCGATGCCTACTGGGCCTATTGAAAATCAAGCAATGGGGGTGGGGTTGTGTGTGTATGCATGGGGGATGGGGCAGCACAGGGGGAGATCACACACACATGTGTATGGAGGCGTGGGCACTAGGGGCATTGAGTTATGGGTGTGGGCACTCACACGCATGCTTTCGGCACCCGAGGAAAAAAAAGATTTGCCATCACTGAGCTAAGCTGTAGTTAGTTATCATTATGAGTAGCTGAATAAGACATAACTGAGTGTATGCAGCTAGTCCTTGATTTACGACCACAATTAAATACCAAATTTCTGTTGTTAACTGAGCCATATATTAAGTGACTTTTGCCCCATTTTATGACCTTATTTGCCTCAGTTGTTAAGGAAATCAACCACCATTGATAAGTTAGTAACCTGGTTGTTAAGTGAATCTGGCATCCCCATTGACTTTGCTTGTCAGAAGGTTGCAGAAGGGGATCGTGTGACCTTGGGACACAAGTCATAAATACGGCCCAGTTGCCAAGCATCTGAATTTTGATTACATGATCATGAGAATGTTGCAAACGGTCATAAATCATAAGGTTGAATGCTAGTTTAAAGAGAACATATGACTCTAGCAATAGGCTACACAGTAAAACCACACTCAATAGCAGCAACTGCAAGAGGGATAGAAACATAGAAACATAGAAGACTGACGGCAGAAAAAGACCTCATGATCCATCTAGTCTGCCCTTATACTATTTTCTGTATTTTATCTTAGGATGGATATATGTTTATCCCAGGCATGTTTAAATTCAGTTATTGTGGATTTACCAACCACGTCTGCTGGAAGTTTGTTCCAAGGATCTACTAATCTTTCAGTAAAATAATATTTTCTCACGTTGCTTTTGATCTTTCTCCCAACTAACTTCAGATTGTGTCCCCTTGTTCTTGTGTTCACTTTCCTATTAAAAACATTTCCCTCATGGACCTTATTTAACCCTTTAATATATTTAAATGTTTCGATCATGTCCCCCCTTTTCCTTCTGTCCTCCAGACTATACAGATTGAGTTCATGAAGTCTTTCCTGATACGTTTTATGCTTAAGACCTTCTACCATTCTTGTAGCCCATCTTTTGACCCGTTCAATTTTGTCAATATCTTTTTCTAGGTGAGGTCTCCAGAACTGAACACAGTATTCCAAATGTGGTCTCACCAGCGCTCTATATAGCAGGATCACAATCTCCCTCTTCCTGCTTATTATACCTCTAGCTATGCAGCCAAGCATCCTACTTGCTTTTCCTAATGCACTGTTCACCCATTTTGAGGCTGTCAGAAATCACTACCCCTAAATCCTTCTCTTCTGAAGTTTTTGCTAACACAGAACTGCCAATACAATACTCAGATTGAGGATTCCTTTTCCCCAAGTGCATTATTTTACATTTAGAAACATTAAACTGCATTTTCCATTGCTTTGACCATCTTGGAGTCTTAGTAGACAACCAGCTAAACATGAGCCAGCAGCGTGCAATGGCAGCCAAAAAAACTCCCAATGTAATCCTAAATTGTATTAACAGAGGGATGCAATCTAGGTCTATGGAGCTGCTAATACCATTCTATAAAGTTAGACCACACCTAGAGTACTGCATCCAGTTTTAGTCAGCATGCTGCTGAAAAGACGTAGAAACTCTAGAGAAAGTGCAGAGGAGAGTAACCAGGATGATAAGGGACCAGAAACTAAAACATACCGAGAGGTTGCAGGAACCAACTTCCCCCCGATATCCATACTGATCCCATCCTGCTGGCCTTTTGCAAAGCTAGGAAGACCTGACTTTGCTGAAAGGCCTTTATGGGGGCCATAAATTCACAGCTTGATGGCCAACTGTAAGAATAGTATGTATGTATATGAGTGTGTTCTTTTTCTTTTTATAATAACTTTTAATGGATTTTTTTTAGTTTGTTATGTTTTAACGTCAGTTAACTGTTCAACTTCTTTTACTGTTTTGTGTTTATTCTTATTGTACTTGTACCGCTGTTGTAAGCCGCCTTGAGTCCTTCGGGATTGGGTGGCATGAAAATCAAATGAATGAATGAACGAATGAACGAATGAACAAATGAACGAATGAACGAATGAACGAATAAACAAATAAACAAGTAAACAAATAAACAAATAAACAAATAAACAAATAAACAAATAAACAAATAAACAAATAAACAAATAAACAAATAAACAAATAAACAAATAAACAAATAAACAAATAAACAAATAAACAAATAAACAAACAAATAAACAAACAAACAAACAAACAAACAAATAAACAAACAAACAAATAAACAAACTGGACATGGCTAGTCTAGCGAAGAGAAGGACCAGGGGAGATATGATAGTGGTGTTCCAAAACTTGAGGGGTTGCCACCGAAAGGAGAGGGTCAGGCTGTTTTCCAAAGCACCAGAAGGCCAGACAAGGAATAGTCGATGGAAACTGACCAAATAGAGATTCAACTTGGAAATAAGGAGAACATTTCTGATGGTGAGAGCAATCAACTATTGGAACAGCTTGCCCTCAGAGATTGTGAGAGCTCCAAGACTTTCAAGAGGAAATTGGACTGCCATTTGTTGGAAGTGGTATAGGGATTCCTGCTTGAGTGGGGGGTTGGACTAGATGACCTACAAGGTCCCTTCCAACTCTGCTATTCTGTTATTTTATAAGTGGCTCTGATAAAAAGATGTATATTGTGGCCTTTCCAGCAATAAATAAATGAAACTACATTAATAAGGTTTCATAAGATTAATATTCAGAAAAACTAATTTTTCTAATTGGGGGGGTCAGAGGTCGACCTCTAGGTTACTCCCTTGTGGGGTGCCTCAGGGGGTCGGTCCTCTCCCCCCTACTATTTAATATCTACATGAAACCGCTGGGTGAGATCATCCAAGGGGTGAGGTATCATCAGTATCATCAGTATGCAGATGATACCCAGCTTTACATCTCCACCCCTTGTCCAGTCAGCGAAGCAGTGGAAGTGATGTGCCGGTGCCTGGAGGCTGTTGGGGTCTGGATGGGTGTCAACAGACTCAAGCTCAACCCGGATAAGATGGAGTGGCTGTGGGTTTTGCCTCCCAAGGACAATTCCATCTGTCCGTCCATCACCCTGGGGGGGGGGAGTCACTAACCCCCTCAGAGAGGGTTCGCAACTTGGGCGTCCTCCTCGATCCACAGCTCACATTAGAGAAACACCTTTCAGCTGTGGCGAGGGGGGAATTTGCCCAGGTTCGCCTTGTGCACCAGTTACGGCCCTATTTGGACCGGGAGTCACTGCTCACAGTCACTCATGCCCTCATCACCTCGAGGCTCGACTACTGTAATGCTCTCTACATGGGGCTACCTTTGAAAAGTGTTCGGAAACTTCAGATCGTGCAGAATGCAGCTGCGAGAGCTATCATGGGCTTTTCTAAATATGCCCATGTCACACCAACACTCCGCAGTCTGCATTGGTTGCCGATCAGTTTCCGGTCACAATTCAAAGTGTTGGTTATGACCTATAAAGCCCTTCACGGCACTGGACCAGAATATCTCCGGGACCAGTTAGGTCCCACAGAGTTGGCCTTCTCCGGGTCCCGTCAACTAAACAATGTCGTTTGGCGGGACCCAGGGGAAGAGCCTTCTCTGTGGCGGCCCCGACCCTTTGGAACCAACTCCCCCCAGATATCAGAGTTGCCCCCACCCTCCTAGCCTTTCGTAAGCTTCTTAAAACCCACCTCTGTCGTCAGGCATGGGGGAATTGACATGTTCCCTCCCCCTAGGCTTATAAAATTTATGCATGGTACGTTTGTATGTATGATTGGTTTTAATTTGTGGTGTTTTTTAAATTAACTTAAATATTAGATTTGTTTTACATTGTATTGTTATTGCTGTGAGCCGCCCCGAGTCTGCGGAGAGGGGCGGCATACAAATCTGATTAAACTAAACTAAACTAAACTATTGATCTTACAAAATATGAATGATTAGCCAAAATGCCTTCACTTTTCAGGCCATGGTATGTCACAGTTGGCCTGGTGACTAACAAATGATCCTTGAAATCATCTAAATAGTGTTTAGCTGAGGGTGCATGTATGTAAACAGCTTAAAAATAATACAGCTTATTTTCATTTCAAGTACCAGATTTACAAGTAGGTGGTTGTCCTTCAGGAGGAGGCACTAAACTTTTATAAAAGATTATAAACTTCTATCAATGTTCTGCAATGCTCACAGCAATGGAAAAATTGTCTCTATTACCAGAAGTCTCTTTATCTATTTTTAACCATGTTTTATGTAAAATTAAGGAGTGACTCACATGCAGTGCATCATCAGCTGTGGTTTATCCCATAACAGCAATTATATAAAAAGTAGACACAACAAGCTTAATCTTCAAAAATTCTATTAAAAAAGATGCAGGTCCATTTTCCAAATCCACGAAGATCAGTTCTAACTTTGTTTTTTAAAATGGGATTTTCTAATGTGACCTGCAGAAAAAGCCCACACACATCTAGAACCCAATCTTTATGGCCAAGGGAACTCAATCCATGTTCCATCATTTTACACATACGTTCCAGTGTATAGCCCACTAAGGCACCATGATTCCTTTGAAATATTAACCTTCCTTTTTGCACTTTACATGTTTTTTGGTATGTTGCATATCGCATTAAAGCATCAAAATTCTTTCTGATGTGCCTTTTTGATATTCACATGAATGCGAATCTCATTTGTTTACATTGCATGATTTCAGTTCTCGGTGGCTATTTCATAGGCATGCCTTGATGGTTATAAAATAAAGTGCCCTGCTTCAGTTCAAAAAGTAGCAAATCTAAATTTGTGCAGCCTGATTAGCTTGAGATAAGTCCATGTGCATATAAATTAGATTTTGGGATAAAACCGGTTATACTTTAAATATAACAGGACTGCACATTTGGGCACTTTTAAAAAAGAAAGAAAAAGAAACAGGTGTGATTTCAATTTATTCAGCAACTCACACACTTATTTCATTGTCACTGTGGTAATGCATTATATGGGGGTTTTTTTACTTATCAGCATTGTAATTGGTGTTTATACTTTGTGGCAAGCAGTCTTTTAGAAAAGGAAAAATGAAATGCAGTATATTTAAAGGAACTGAATCAGCCTTTGGGATCTGACATTGATTAACTACACAGGGGCAAGAAAGAGGGAGCTACCTAGACCTTAAAGTAATTGCTCTCCTTTCCTTACCACTTTACAATTCATTGAAAAACTCAACCACTACATTATGGAAACATCCATCACAATTAACTGCTTATCAACAATTATGCATTAGCTGATTTACATAGCCTTTGATATAGTTTCATGCTGAACATTGAGAACATTGAATGAGAACACTGATCTTAGAAAATGGAAGAATTTTATTTATTTATTTTTTTTAAAAATCACCCAGCTCCTGTGCTGTGCATTCTTTTATGATGGCTGGAATTTTGTGGTTTTTCTTTCCAGATGTATGTTTTATGGAACTAAGTCCAAGGAAAGCAAAATGGAGGGTGTGATTTTGGTCCAGATGAAAGCATTACCTCAAGAAGGTGAATTTAATCATTTGAAGGTGTTTCGAATTGTGATTTTTTCCCCCAAAGACATTAGTAACATTTGCCAATCATAGCATGGATCTAAGGAGGGCATGAGGGTGTGGTGGAATAGGTTAGGAACATGTGTATTGTATTTGAAAGGGCACTTTCAGTTCAAAAATAAAGTAGCTCACATTGCTACAAAGCAGTGCTTCTCACTTATTTTCTGTTACGCCCTCCTCCCAGGAAGAAGTAAACATTTTGCGCCCCTCCAACTCTCCGCCGGGACTGTTGTTTATAATATTGTGCAAGTTTTTACTGAAAAATTTAAGCAGTTTATCAGCATGATTGAGATGTAATGTGACACCTTAATTTATTTGGTTTAATGCTGTCTGCTGCCAACGTTTTTAGACACAGTAAACATACTGATCTTCCCTCATCTCCCATACGCTACATACGCTTCATCATTTTTCTTCTTCTTAGCTTTTGGGAGCCTTACGTTTGTTTCATTATCTCCAACTCTCTCCTCCTTTCTTTTCAACCCTGTTAAATATTTTTCCATGGTGCTTCTTAGGGTTTGTTATCTGCACTTCATATCCACTGCTCTGTGCTATTGTTCGGTGCAAAAAACCCCTACTCCGTGCAGCAAAAAAAGCACATTTTCCAGGGTCACATGCCCCCCCCCGGTATTCATCTGCACCCCCCCTCTGGGCCCCACCCCACTATTTGAGAAAGCACTGCTATATGGCCTGTTCATTGCCTAATTGCACAGGAATCCTATGTCTACGTGAGGTCTACTACCATTCTTTGTGATTTCCAGGAGCAATCTAAACACTGTTTCTGAAAAATTATTTTTTTATTTCCCCCCCCCAACTTTCACATAAATATCAATTATACTTTTTTAAATCAATCATTCTTAAATGAGTAACTTATTTTGCAACTATTTTATATGGCTGATCATCAGTATTATTATTTTTCTCTTTACACTCCTGTCCCTCTTTCTCCCTCTTTTCCATCTACCTTCTTACTCCTTCTCTCCCCCTTCCTACTTCCCTTAGCTTCCCAAATGCCATCTCTCGGCTAAACTAATAATCCCCTTAACAATGTCAAAATATTTACTAAGTCTGCACTACTACGACTACTAGTTTTTTCTCATCATTCCTATCACCCATCTGCTCCCACTTATGACTGTATGCTTGTGACTTGTTGCTGGTATCCTTAAGATTTATATTAATATTGATTGTTTCCTGATTGCTTATTTGACCCCCTGTGACAATCATTAAGGGCGGTACCTCATGATTCTTGAAAAATGTATCTTTTTTCTTTTATGTACACTGAGAGCATATGCACCAAAGACAAATTCCTTGAGTGTCCAATCACACTTGGCCAATAAAGAATTCTATTCTATTCTATTCTTGATCCAATTTTATGTGCAACACAAAGACCTCTTCACTTCAGAAATGTTATCTGGAATAGTTCAGTCTCCTTCTTCTGGAATTTTCACTCACAGTGAGGACACTAGCACAACTTCAAGAGGGAGGCCATTCAAATAATATGAAATACATTGCTTATATGCGGGGAAAAAAGTAAAGGTTGCCCCTGTCCAGTCTTGTCCAACTCTAGGCGGCGGTGCTTACCTCTATTTCTTAGCTGAGAGAGCTAGCATTGTCCAAAGACATTGCTATGATAATATGACCAGCATGGCTATACATTGAGGTGCACGGACTGCTGTTACCTTCCCACCAAAGTAGTGCCTATTAATCTAGTCACATTTGCATGATTTCGAACGGTTAGGTGAGCAGGATCTGGGCTAATAAAGGAGGCTTATCCCATTGGGTTTCAAACCCATCATGAAACACTTCTAGCTGATGAGTTCAGCAACTTTAACTGCTGAGCCATCACAATATTTCTACAAAAAAGAAAAAAAAAGGAAATGAAATTATTATTATTATTATTATTATTATTATTATTATTATTATTATTTAGATTTGTATGCCGCCCCTCTCTGTAGACTCGGGATGGCTCACAACAACAATAACACAATATATAACAAATCTAATATGGTAATTAAAAGTCACTAAAAACCCCTTATTAAAAAGAAAACATACACACAAACATACCATGCATAAACTGTATAGGCCCGGGGAAGATGTCTCAGTTCCCTCATACCTGGTGGCAGAGGTGGGTTTTAAGAAGTTTACGAAAGACAAGGAGGGTGGGGGCAATTCTAATCTCCAGGGGGAGCTGGTTCCAGAGGGTCGCAGCCACCACAGAAAAGGCTCTTCCCCTGGGTCCCGCCAGACGACATTGTTTAGAATATAATATAATTTCTATTGGCCAAGTGTGATTGGACACACAAGGAATTTGTCTATAAATTAAAACACAGATTTGTACAATGAGTGTCCTCAGTTAACTGCCTATTTCTAAATTTTGTCATCATATTTGACTTTCCTCTCAAGATACCCATAATAGAACACAACCATTTGGTTTCCGTTGTTTGCACTTGTGCTATCATTTGTCACCATTCCTTGAGCAGCTATGCTTTAAAAATCTTTTAACAGTTAAGTCACAATCCACTTGCCCCGCCTGATTGGGGCGATTTTCCTGGCTTTGTACCCTTTGCTGCTGAAAGAGAACAATAAGGATAAATAGGTAAATATTGGAAGTTCCTTGGTGAGTAAATAAACACTGAATGATCAGGCTCCATTTCATCTTCAGTCTTCAATCACATTCTGAACTCATAAAGGAGAGTTTTGAAGAAAATAGCTCAGCTTGCTGTTTACTGAATAGAAATGGGCAGAAGTGGTTAACCAGCCAATCAATGGTGCGGGGAGGGAGGATCAGGTAGGCAGGATAAAAGAAGATGGTTATTGAAAAGTGCTCAGAGGAAGGCAACTGGTGAATTAGCAGTTCTTTTTATTTTTCTCTCAGTCAGAACAGTCAGGTTAAACAGATCGGTTAGGGAATAGTCACTAATTTTCTCTCAGAGAAAGTGGCGTGTCTTTAACCTATTTATAGGCTTCACAAAGTAACAACCCTTATTTGACATGGTAACAATTCTCCCACCAGAACGGGCAGCCAATCAGGAGACAACATTCAAATACTGAGCCTTAGCAACTCTCTCTGCATATTAAACAGTTACCATTCAAGCTCCACCCCTTCTCTCAGATATCTATGATTCTAATAATGGATAATTTTTAGTTTCTAGATGACAGGTATAAAATGTTGCCAAACTACCCAAGAAAATGAATACTCAGGATCTCTTAAGGCCCTACTAGCAGGTGAATGCAATTGCGCCCCTTTTCTGCCATGATAGAGAAATAGCTAGATAGCATTGGAGAAGGTATGCAGGGGCAGTTAATGTAAAATTATGACAGCTTACTCCAAAGAGAAGAGGAAAGTGCGAGAAAGAAACTCAAAAGAAACCGTGTCTTGGTTTTTTGGGGATATGAGGGAAACTCAGGTAGCTTTTCATGTTCCTGTCTTTATTATACTCTATGATAAAGTGACCAGATTTTAAGATTGGGAAAGAGGGACACCATTGGGGGATGGGGTGGGGGCTAAAAAAAGTTTAGTAAAAATTTTTTCGCAAAACAATTTTTCTTTTTCTCTCTCTCCCTCTCTCCTTTCTTACTCTCTTCATCCCTTCCTCTCTTTTTCCTCTCTCTTTGTCTCTAACTTCCTTCCTCCTTGTCTCTTTCTTTCTCTCCTCCCTCTCTCTCTTTCTCTCTCATACACCATGCTGCTGCCTCCACCATTGCAGCTCTTGGGCGATGGGAAGGGCTCGGGCCTGAGGTGGGCCTGCAGGGGCAGCAGGGCAGGCAGCGAAGGCGGTGCCACCAAGCAGGGGTCAAATTAGGAATGGGAGGGCACCAGCAGCAGCAGGATGGCGGCGGGGCAGTCGGCTGTGAGACAGAGCTCCAGGGCAGAGGTACCAACAGTGGTGGCTGGATGCTGTACATGCTGGCACTGTGCGGGGCTGGCACTGGCCGGCTGACTGGGCCAGGATGGAGGTTAGGCAGCTGGGACGCCTGCTTCTGGGCCCCAAAGCTCACCTGTCACCACCACCAGGGAAGCTCCAGCCGGGCGGGGCACTGCAGCTGCGGGAGAGGTCACCTCCGAAGCCAAAGGGTGGAAGCTCAGCGCCTCCCTGGAAGGGCTGTGCGCGCCTTCGGCTCCAAACTTTTTGCAAACTTTGCCAGACTTTGGGACTGGTGGGGGGGAACCAGCTCCAAAATCGGGACATTTTTGAATCGCCGCAGGAAGCGGGAAAAATCATTCAAAAGCGGGACTGTCCTGCTGTAATCGGGATGTCTGGTCACCTTACTCTATGACAATGATGGCAAACCTTTTTTGGTTCATGTGTCGAAAGGGTGTATGTGGGTGTGCTAGCATTTGTGCACATGCCTGCACCCCTTCGTTTCTCCCACATGCATGCACACATCCTTGACCGCACCCAAGCATGCACACAATCCCCCTCCTTGTATATGCGCACAGGCCTCACTGAAGCCTGGGATATGAAAAAAACGGGCAAATGGGCAAACCAGAAAAACGGACTTCTGGTTTGCCCATTGTGCTGGTTTTTGGCATTCCAAAGAGTTCAGGGAAGCTTTCCGAAGTCCCAGAGTGCAAAAAAATAACACAACAGGCAAACCGGAAGTGTGTTTTCCATACTTCTGGTTTGTCCATTAGGTGATTTTTGTTTTTTGCGCTCCAGGGCTTCAGAGAAGCTTCCCTGAACCGTCAGGAGTACAAAACAGTCTTTACCAAGGCCGAAAATCAGCTGGCCAGCGTGCACATGTGCACTGGAGCTGACATAGGGCAATATGCCCCCAATGCAGCCTGTGCATGTGCACTGGAGCCGATATCAAGCGTGCTCTGATATGGCTTCACGTACCACCTGTGGTATGAGTGCCATAGGTTTGCCATCATTTCCCTATAAAAATAAAGTAGCATGCCTACAATCTATGCTCTCTCTTGAATAGGGGTCTCCAATTCCTGGTGCCAGCCTGTTTAGAACTGGGCCATGAAACATAGAAACATAGAAGATTGGCGGCAGAAAAAGACCTCATGGTCCATCTAGTCTGCCCTTATACTATTTCCTGCATTTTATCTTAGGATGGATATATGTTTATCCCAGGCATGTTTAAATTCAGTTACTGTGGAAGTTTGTTCCAAGCATCTTTTGTTCCAAGCATCTTTTTCTGTCGCCAATCTTCTATGTTTCTACCGTATGATGTTTTGGGGTCACTGGCCTGGCCCATAAACGCTGCCTCGGCCAGGCACTTAAAGCAAATAATGTGAAAGGAGGCTTTAGGGTGCCATTTGAAGCTTTCTCCCAGCTGCAGAGGATGATCCTCCTTGTCCAGCAGCAGGTTCGCCACACCATTCATGGTTATGGCGGCACCTGCCAAGAACAATAAGAACCCACGCAGCCACCTGCCCTTCCTGGGCAATCAATCAAGAGAGACTGCACATATTCTCCAGGGTCACATGCACCCCCCCGTGGCATCGCTCCGTGCCCCCCCAGGCAGATGTGCCCCACTATTTGAGAAGCACTGCTTTAAGAACTGTTTTTTTCTGTCCCATGCACAGTATTCATTCAGAATCTGCTAACTATCCAGGCTTTTAAACACACGGCCCAACATCATTGCTTCGTTGTTGTTTTTTGTCCTTTTGGGAGGAGCAGGGAGTTTAATTATTTCTAAAACAAAAAATTTAGAGGGCTATGAAAAAATTTACTAACCCCTTGCATCCTGGACATAAATTGTTAGAACTCCTACTCCCAAAATCTTGCTATAATACACTGCACACTAAGACAAGACAGAAGAACATTTTTTCCCAAACGCCATCACTCTACTAAGCAAGTACTCAACACTGTCAAACTATTTACTAAGTCTGCACTACTATTACTAGTAGTTTTTTTCTCATCATTCCTATCACCCATCTCCTCTCACCTCTGACTGTATGACTGTAACTTGTTGCTTGTATCTTTAAGATTTTTATTAATATTGATTGTTTCCTGATTGCTTATTTGACCCCTATGACAATCACTTAGTGTTGTACCTCATGATTCTTGACAAATGTATATTTTCTTTTATGTACACTGATAATGCTATCAGTGACACACAAATTCCTTGTGTGTCCAATCACACTTGGCCAATAAATAATTTTCTTTCTTTCTTTCTTTCTTTCTTTCTTTCTTTCTTTCTATCTATCTATCTATCTATCTATCTATCTATCTATCTATCTATCTATCTATCTATCTATCTATCTATCTATCTTATTCTATTCTATTCCATTCCATTCCATTCCATTCTTTTCCATATGTGTGTATAGAGTATGGAGGCACAGTGCTTAAAAATGGACAGTCACTCCTATGTCTTTTGCCAATGAGCTGCTTTCCTTGATCTATTCTATTCTATTCTATTCTATCTAAACGTGAAGGTAGATGAGCCTGCTTGGTCCAAACATATATCCATGTTTTTAACGGGACTTTCACACTAGTGATTTATAGCTTCTATTAATCCAACCATCGTTGTGGCCTATAATAGTAATGGGGACAGCCTTTATAGCACTTCAGCAATGGCCAGGTAATGCTATAAGGAAGCTGTAAGTCACTAGTGTGGAAGGGGCTGAAAAATCATTTAATCTCTTGGACATCTTACTCCCTTGGCTGCCATACTATTTCACACTAGCTTGGCGCATCCTGTCTTGCCTGCAAGAGTTATAGAGTAATATTTCTGATTCAGATGAACAAAATTGGACAGAGGGACTCAATGAGGCTTACATCCACGTTTGTGAGTGTGGGATCACAGAGTTATGATGCAATTCTACACAGACATAAATTTCAACGAGTTAAAATGAGCATATTTCCAGGTTGTTGATACAGAATTGTGAAATAAGCATTGAAGCCTACTTGAAGTTGAACTTAAATCCTAATAATTAATACAGATGCTTAGGAAACAATGAAAAGTTTCTTAAAATGGATCAGAAAGGAAATACGAGCAAACAAACTTTCCTGCTTCCTGCAGCTGTTGTTTCCACCTCATAGTGACAGATCCTTAAAATAACAAAAAGAGCATTTTCTTCTGTATCAGTCATTCATAACATATGGAAAGATAGGGATGGCACAAGGCTGTAAATCATTAATATGTAAAAATACTACAAAAAACAATGAAACCACTTAAAATTATGTATTGCAATAAGTAGATTACCTATTTTGTTTCTTCACTGTCTTTATGTTTTGACGATCTCAAGAAAATCCATGAGACCTGGGTTATAACTATACTCATTTTTGTGCTATGCTTTAGGCAGAATTTTTTAGGATGGGGGGGTGGAAACTGTGAATATAATTAGACACGGGATACTTCTAACAGCTGGATGGATTTCACACATATCCCCTAATTTACAAAACATTGGATTTGGCATCCTTTCAGCCTTAGCCCTGCAAGTCATAATTTCTTTGACATATTTTTGGCAAGGAAAATTATTTATGTATGAATATATATCATTGTAAATGTGAAGGGAGAGAAATATTCTGCCCATACCTGGTTAGTGATAAATGAGCAACTTCAGAAGCAATGCCAGAAGTAAATAACGATCTTGCAAGGGCTCGTGTTCAAAATGTAAACTAATTTCTCTTTTTGTTTGGAAAAGAGCCTGCTCTAGATTTCCACATTACTGCAACTGGCTGCAATACTTCTCTCAAGCTTTAATGAAATCAATTTGTGCGAGATTTACAAGAAAAATACATTAAAGAAGTGCCAGAGTGCCAAGAGTAGCTATAGAGGCTGTATCAATTCCGCATTTTGTATGTGATGTTATTCCTTTTTTCTTTGACATTGTCAGACAAAACGAGGGACAAAGTCAGAAAAATTTCACATGACAAAGCTGTTGTGTGTTCTAGCACATAATAGATTTACAGATGATTTCTACCAAATTGATTTTCCTAAACATAATATTTGCATGCCTGCTAAGATAGTGATCAATTGATACAGTCAATCTAGATCACAATTAGCTAAACATATATTCCATTGAAATTAGTATTGAGATGATGGTTATAGGGATTCTTCCTTCCAGGTACCAGTCAAAAGAGCAGCTTTTCTTATCTTAACAAATTAGCAGATATAGTTCCTTGACTTTTTCTGGATGAATGAAGCACAGGGCGCAAAAGTTAGCTAAATTGGCCAGGAAATCTAGGAATTGGGAATCAATTTAGGAGGAAAGTACTATAATGGGGAAAAATAATTTTAGGTTAATCTGATGTCAAAACTTGTCTTTCTATGTCTGTCTGTCCATCAACCCAGCTTTATTGGTAGTAAATATAGAGGGAAACTTATGTATATTGCTGAGACAAATTGCATTTATAGTAGTATGGCAAAGGAATAATATGGCCTCTCATTTGAAGCAGGCATCTGAATTGAATTTGGCTGTCAGACCATCAGCTGAAAAGCTGAAAAACAACAACAATAAAGCTCTATCCTGTACTTAGGAAGGGTCAGTGTATTGATTGGTACTGATTGGCCCTGTATCTTACCATTTATAGACTTAGGTCTATATATTAAAAGAAAAAATATGTGCCTGCTTGTGTTTGGCTTTGAGCCAATATGATAATGAACATGAGTATTTCTATATAGAAATACTTTTTTGCACTTTTCCCCCAAACAGCCCAGGGTGGTTTAAACAATTTTATTTTTTGGTTTCTCTTTTTGATGTTAACCACAAGGTTAAAGATTCCAGCAGTATAGACAGCAGATTACTTAATTAATTCAAAGAAACGTATCGCATAAACCAGCACAATTAAAAAAAACTAGCCAAGTTTAAAAATACTAAATGCAAAAATTAGAGCAATGTTCATTTTGAGAAATAGAAACAGACTGAGAATCTCCATGGACATTATGTTCTACTATTTACATGAAGTGCTATTTTATTTTTATTTCCTCTTCAAAAGCCAAGCAAACTATTCTCCTCAATATAGGAAGAAATCACTGAAGTGCAAAGTATTTATCCCTTCAGGTTTTGTGATGCCACAGGTGAGACAAGGAATTATAGTTATACATTAATAAATAGTTATATAAAAATATTAATGAACAAGTGATTGATTTTAATATGTTCTAATATTTGTTTACTATTAGAAAGTCTAAAAATGAGTAAGCAGAAAAGGTAGTTTCCTTAAATTCTTATGAATTTATGGTATTTTATGGATTTATGTAGTGCCATGCACTATTCAATACCATGTCCCTTGGTGGGACAGCAATTGATGATGTATGCTAAATCTCTTAGTTGCCTTCATCAATGAATCAGGTGTAAATATGAGTAATGGTGCAATATTCAATGTGACAATTCTTGCAATTCTCTTGTTTCTTTAGTGATCAAATGAAAGATGTAGATCTGGGAATTTTGGTTTGGGTTAAGCATTGTACCAGTCCATTATCAACAGTTTGTTAATAATCTACAATGATGATTTCAAAATGGTTGTTCAAGAAGCCATGGTTACACTTACAAACCATGATACTTTGGTTCACACAACATGTTAAGTAGTAAAGAGGTGTCAAAATTAGCAAAATTAGCTGCATTTTTTTTACTACCACACTGTGGGCATGGCTTATTTTGTGAGTGTGGCTTGCTGGCCATGTGACCAGGTGGGAGTGGCTTGATGATCATGGGGCAGGGCTTAAAGGTCATGTGACTGGCATAAAGGTGGCCAACTTGACGTCACTTACGTCAAGGGTTTGGATTAGGGTTAGGGTGCTAATATGTCATGTCTACATACATATTACACACAGGCACACAAAAATATACATTATCTGTTATACACACAGCTCTTCTAAAATTATACACATTCAACCTCATTTACTGCAATAGGAAAAACATACCCAGAGCCAAAAAAGGGAAAAACAAGAAAAAAAATTCAAAATTTTTCTACCAGTTCTTTGTACCTGACTGTACCATCACTGGCTCTGCCCCTTCTGTAAATACATTATCCTAGTCCTACAAGACTCCATTCACTATTTTTGCTAATTGTGATACTCTTCAACCCAGAAAATGCCACCTCACCCCCCAAAAAAATTCCATAAATCACCTTATGGTACAACCCAATTGTGGTGTAATGAAGTAAGAAGAGAATACTTCTCACTTCACCAGATACTTCACCAGAAGAGCCCATCACTCCCCCACTCAAAACAGAATACCCTACGAGACTAGACTTTCAATCCTGGGCCTAGGAAGCTTAAAGCTAAGACACCTTAAACATGATCTAAGTATTGCCCACAAGATCATATGCTGCAACTTCCTGCCTATCAACAACTACTTCAGCTTCAACCACAACAACACAAGAGCACACAACAGATTTAAACTTAATATTAACCGCTCCAAACTTGACTGTAAAAAATATGATTTCAGTAACCGAGTTGTCGAAGCGTGGAACTCATTACCGGACTCCGTAGTATCATCCCCAAACCTCCAACATTTTACCCTTAGGTTATCCACGTTTGACTTATCCAGTTTCCTAAGAGGTCAGTAAGGGGTGAGTACAAGTGCACTAGAGTGCCTTCCGTCCCCTGTCCTATTGCTCTCCTATATCTCCTATATCTTTCTTCTATTCCTATATCTCTTCTTCTATTCTTTCATTGATATGTTTTATTCCTATATCTTCTATTCTATTCTTTAGAATAGAATAGAATTTTATTGGCCAAGTGTGATTGGACGCACAAGGAATTTGTCTTGGTGCATATGCTCTCAGCGTACATAAAATAAAATATACATTTGTCAAGAATCATGTGGTACGACACTTAATGATTGCCATAGGGGTCAAATAAACAATGAAGAAGCAATATTAATAAAAATCTTAGGATATAAGCAACAAGTTACAGTCCATACAGTCAACATGGGAGGAAATGGGTGATAGGAATGATGAGAAAAACTAGTAGAATAGAAGTGCAGATTTAGTAGAAAGTCTGACAGTGCTGGGGGATATATTTTACTATGAGTATCTCCTCTATAACCTTCATCATGTATTTTACTATGTGTATACCCACTAAAACCCTCATTGTGTATTGGACAAAATCAATAAATAAAATAAATAAATAAAGAGAACTGCCCACATATTGTTTTGCTTCCCCGAATCTTCAACCTGCTTGTAGTTCCCAGTTGTAGGACAAGAGAGAAGAGTTGAAGGGAGTCCTTATCAGCAGAGATACATAAAATCTGAAAGTTGCCTCTCTCCTTTCCCTAAACTGCTTCCAAATACCCAACACAGAGTCAAAACTGGGGCGGATATGGTCTTCTTGACTGCCAGTGAGGGGGAACACCTCTTGCCTCCTATGAGTGTAAAACATTTTAACAGAATTTATGAGAGCAGCAGCTCTAGACAAAGTTCTCTTGTCAGTTGCATGGCTGTTATACCCATTGGTTTCATAGAGAATTGCACGCTGATGATGGATGTCAGGATTTGTTCCAACCAAATCTCTTAATTGTTTTCAGCTTCACCTCTCTTGGCACGGCGTATGGCTTTCATTCCGTGCGCCGCTCAGGATGCAAGAGAGAAGCAGGCTTTTCCAGCTTCCCTTCATCGTTCTGAGGGGCAGACCACCTTTGCCTGTATTTCTTGGAACTGACCTCCTGGAACCAGTGGGGCTGCCTGCCAGGAAAATGTACGTAAGATGGAAGATCCAGATTTCACTTGTCTCCACAACACTGATTCGCTTCATACTTTAGAATAATACAGCTTTAAATGTGGAATACAGAGATAACCATCGGGCTTAAGAGTGAAAGCCAGTTCCAGAAGTTCTGGTGCTGCTGCCATGACTACTGTCTTCCAAAAGTGTAATTGCGTATGCGTGTGTGGGGGGGTTAAGGCTGCTGCTGACATACATGCAGATTCCATGTAGCAAAACTTTTAAAAATATATTCAAAGAGTATGTAATTTATTAATAAAAATATGTAATGCATAATAAATAATATGTATGTATGTATGTATGTATGTATGTATGTATGTATGTATTTATTTATTTATTTATTTATTTATTTATTTATTTATTTCAATGTACAATACAAATCTAATGATACAAAGTTAAAAACCCATAATTTAAAATACATGCACACAACACACCATACATAAATTATATAGGCCTGGGGCAGATATTTCAATTCCCCCATGCCTGACGGCAGAGGTGGGTTTTGAGAAGTTTACAAAAGGCAAGGTAATACATTATTAAAAATATGTAGGCATAGGCCGTAAAATCATCTGCTACAACATCCTTCCCATCAATGACTACTTCAGATTCAACCACAACAAACACATGAGCAAACAACAGATACAAACTTAAAGTAAACTGCTCTAAACTTGACTGCAGGAAATACGACTTTAGTAACCAAATAGTTGATGCATGGAACTGACTACCAGATTCTTAGTAATGGGCAGACAAAATTTTTACTGCCACACTATGGTTGTGGCTTATTTTATGGGTGTGGCTTGATGATCATGTGACTGGGTAGGAGTGGCTTGTTGGCCATGTGACCAGGTGGGAGTGGCTTGAACGATCATCATCGTTCAAGTGAACTGTTAAGTCCTCGACTTACAACCTCACCAGTGTCGCTCTCTGGGGTGACAATTTGCTTCACGTTTCCCGCACTCTCCTTACTGGGTCGCCCCCTGCCTCAGGCTGGGTAGCTAGGTGAATGGGTGCCAATCAACTGTTGAGAAAAGAGGAGGGAAGAAATGGGCCCCCTGCAACTCCTGCCGGTGCTGGTCTCCCTGCAGCTTTCCGAGGAGGAGGAAGAGGATGGGAGGGGGGGATAGTCAGCTGGAGCTGGGCACACAAGTTCATTTCCACTGGTGTAACTGCGTTCCACCCCATCCGGCCTGCTGCCCACCCCGGCAGATTCTGCAGTATCATCATCTAATCCCCAAAACTTTGCTCTTAGACTCTCCACTGTTGACCTCTCCCAATTCCTAAGAGGTCAGTAATGGGGGTGCATAAGTGCACCAGCATGCCTCCGTCCCATGTCCTAATGTTTACTAGTATCATGTATATAAATATTATTATATCTTTGTATACCACCAATACGTACTTGACAAAATAAATAAAATAAATAAATAGTATAGGTAATGTCACTGAACTTGGTAGCCAAGTGTGCATGTGTGAAGTCACATGACTGTGCCATTGATATGATTTCCATTTTTACTTACAACCATATGTGTAGAACCTTGCATTCGCTTTTTTCCCCTCTTTGCTAATACAAATGTAATTAAAGATATTGGACAGCAGTAAGTAAAGTCAAACTAGTTGTTCGGTTAGCAGCACCAGAAGAACAAATTGTAAGCCAAGAATGAGTTACTGAATTATAGCTCCCAGCATTTCTAGCCTTTGGTCATACTATTCAATTCAATTCAATTTATTAGATTTGTATGCCGCCCCTCTCTGTAGACTCGGGGCGGCTCACAACCATAATAACACAATATGTAACAAATCTAATAATTTAGCATACTAGCTATGGTATGCTAAACAATGCTAAACATTGTCTTCCACCAACATCTGGAAGGCGACCAATTTCGTCTCTCTTTAAGCTGCTAATAGGAATGATTACAATGGTTAGAGAGGAGGATAAGCATGTAGTTAATTTAGGAAATTAACCTGCATGTAGCAACATGTATTTAATTTTTCAGGAAATTCTAAAAAACTGTTTTTGGATGATAGGGTTAATGTTTCTGAACAGATATATTGCACTTTTTTCTGTTTGTTTGTTTTAACCTTAAAATCATTATTCTAAATCCAAAAGCTGAATCTTTTAAGTAGTGAATTGGGGCTGCATGCATATACGTAGCTCTTTTGGTTTATGATGGGGCAAATAATCTTTTTCTGGTGTTCAGTATACTTACCAACCGTATTGGGTTGCTACCAGTGTGGATAAGAATGCCATAGCGAAAGTTGAGCTGTGCATGGAGCTTTGGGTGTTTGGTGGACGATCGCGCGCCCCGCCCCAGTGAAACCTTGCTTCTGCGCATGTGCAGGAATTAAAATCTCGTGAGGGGGCACGCATGTGCAAGAGAGATTTCAGTGATTTTTTTCTTCTGTGCTTGCGTGGAAGCAAAAAAATTCACTGAAATCTCACACATGTGTGCGTCCCCTCGCGAGAGTTTGCTTCCTACAGATGCACAGAAGCAAGATCTCACTGAGGCAGGCGGGCGCACCTGTTGGACACCCAAAGCTGCACCAGGAGCTCTGGGAGTGGCAAACCCCAGCTGCTTACCAAAATCTGGCTCCCCAAAGTAGTAGCAGGAATAATCAAAAGCAAGAGTGGGATTGTTTGGGGTGGGATGGGGGTGGAATAGCAAAAGGAAGCAAACTCCAACTTTTAGCTTAAGTCTATATTCATTTAAAAAAGAAAAACATCTTCCAATCAGATTTTGGGCATTTTTCCCCACCCTTGGCTTGGTAGTTAGTAATCAGAATAGACTATACAGTTGTACCTCTACTTAAGAACACCTCTACTTAAGAACTTTTCTAGATAAGAATCGGTGTTCAAGATTTTTCTCCCTCTTCTTAAGAACCATATTCTACTTAAGAATCCAAGCCCAGAAAAATTTCCCAGGAAATTTGAGAGCGGCACGAAGGCCCGGCTAGTTTCCTGCCATTCTCCCTTTAATCCCGGCCATTTTAGGCTTTTTGGGGCTGCGCTTAAAGAGGCTTTGGCAGTCCAGAGTGAAAGAAACATTTTCCTTTCACTGGGTGCTTGGAGAGGGTATAAACCTCTGCCAGCACCCAGAGAAAAAAAACGCTTCCTTTGCTCTGGGCAGTGACTGTCCTCCTCTTCTCCTTCCTCCTCCTCCTCCCACCCAAATTCCGAGCTTTTACTTCTTTCCTAATGGCTTTGCATGCATTATTTGCTTTTACATTGTTTCCTACGGGAAAAATTTCTTCTACTTACAAACTTTTCTACTTAAGAACCTGGTCATGGAATGAATTAAGTTCTTAAGTAGAGGTACCACTGTGTTAAAAACCTGGAACTCCAATAGAAAGGCAATTGGGCAGGGAAGGATTAAATTTTTTTTGGGAGGGATGTTCAATTTAATCCTCGTTTACGCAGTAGTTTTTAGGAAAAATCTACGTCTTTGCCTTCATGTTGGTTTCCATACATACACCCCTTTTGAAATCGCAATGACTTTAAAGCTTTTCTTATAACAACAATATAACAAACAATAACAAAGGAACTCTTCCCTTTTCTCAAGAATACAACAGCTTTGTTTCATCTCTTGTGGGTAATAACTAAATCCCACAGATTAGGCGTCTTAAATTCTTGATCATAATTTAAGAAGTGAATGGCAGATTCACCAAGCCTTATAGGCTGCTCTAATAGCCTTTTCAGAAAGGCTAAGTGGATGCTTGCATGCACAATGACCCCTAAACCTCCCCAGTTGTTTATTTCAGATCTGCAATTATATATATATAATAATTTAAGCTTTTAGAGGAGCTTTACATATCCAGCTGCAGTGGTTATTGGTAGCTTTTACAGGCCTTTCAAACCAACAGGCACATATGTCCTATGGTGTATGTTGATACCAAATCTCTCAAAGTCATGCAACTGCTCATGAGGTGTGCTTGTAAATCCAATGGTAAATGTACCAGCTGTACTCATAAACCCACATTAACAGCTTTCTTTCAGTTGCCTCAGAAAGCTCTTCATGCAATAAATTTGTGGTCAATCCATATACGTACTTGAAAATATTTCCCCTTATCTATTCTCCATAGACCAGACATTCAATTTAAAAAATGAAAGTAAATGGAAGGGATAGAAAACAAAAATTGTTTTAAAAGAGAGGGGGCAATCCTAATATTCTATCTATTTTAACTTTTAAAAAGAGGAAGAGCCATAACAACTTTCACAAAGCTTGTAAAAGCTAATTGGAAAGTCTTTAAATTATTGTAGAATAAAAAGTTCTCCAAGAGCAGATTTTTTTTTTTCAACATCGCCATGCTTTTTGTATTCAGTAGACTTTTGTGGCCAATACATTTATTTTAACTATTTGTTTGTTTCACTTAATCTTTTTGTTGTTATTTTGTACACTGATCTGACCTTCTTTGGTAAAAGAAAAAGAAAACTTGCGAGGAGTTGGATAGCATATATTGCAAATATTGTAATTAGGGTTGATTGCACAGAAAATCAGAGATTTGGCCATTTTTCTCCATCTATAGAATCCTTCCCAAGAATAGGAAGATGATGTTGTATGATGAGGTTAGTGGTATCATTACCAAATATGAGCTTTTTGCAATTAACCGATGCTGATTTTGTCGAAGGCGATGGTGTTCAAGTGGTGTTCCAGATATTTTAATAGTTTGTTTGTTTGTTTGTTTGTTTATTTATTTGTTTGTTTGTTTATTTGTTTATTTGTTTATTTGTTTATTTGTTTATTTGTTTATTTGTTTATTTGTTTATTTGTTTATTTGTTTATTTGTTTATTTGTTTATTTGTTTATTTGTTTATTTGTTTATTTGTTTATTTGTTTATTTGTTTATTTGTTTACTTGTTTACTTGTTTACTTGTTTGTTTGTTTGTTTGTTTGTTTGTTTGTTTGTTTGTTTGTTTGTTTGTTTGTTTATTTGTTTATTTGTTTACTTGTTTACTTGTTTACTTGTTTACTTGTTTACTTGTTTACTTGTTTACTTGTTTACTTGTTTATTTGTTTATTTGTTTATTTGTTTATTTGTTTATTTGTTTATTTGTTTATTTGTTTATTTGTTTATTTGTTTATTTGTTTATTTGTTTATTTGTTTATTTGTTTATTTGTTTATTTGTTTATTTGTTTATTTGTTTATTTGTTCTGCCTTATTATCCTTTCTATTACTATGTTCTACTTATGTTGTTATGTTAATATGTACTATAATATTATACTTGTTTGACAAATAAATAAATAATAAAAAGGGGGCATACATAAGTGCACCAGAGTACCTATCGTCCCCTGTCCTATTGTCTCTCCTATATCTCTTCTATGCCTATATCTTTTTCTGCTATTCTCTCATAGTTATATTTCACTCCTTTATTTTCTCCTCTATTCCCCGTTTAATACATTCTACTTGATTATATCCTCTATAACCCTCATTGTGTATTATTGTGTATTGGACAAAACAAATAAATAAATAAAAAATAAATAAATTAGTTTGTTTGTTTGACTTCTATGCCGCCCAATCCCGAAGAACTCAGGGCGACTTACAACAATGATAAAAATACAATAAAATAGATACAAAGATAAAAGAAGTTGAACATTTCTAAACTAAAACAAAACCCCATAAAGATAAAAACAGTCACCATCATACACATGCACATTTTTATTTATTTATTTATTTGTTTGTTTGTTTGTTTCATTTCATTTTAAATTCATTTATTCGATTTTATGCCGTCCTTCTCCTTTGACTCAGGGCGACTTACAACATGTTAGCAATAGCACTTTTTAACAGAGCCCGCATATTGCCCCCACAATCCGGGTCCTCATTTTACCCACCTCGGAAGGATGGAAGGCTGAGTCAACCTTGAGCCAGTGATGAGATTTGAACCTCTGACCTACAGATCTACAGTCAGCTTCAGTGGCCAGCAGTACAGCACTCTACCTGTTGTGCCACCCCAGATCTATTGTTTATTTGTTTATTTGTCAAACAATTATAGGATGGTCATTTGTATTAAAAAAACATTAGAAAAGTAATGATAAAAAAATAATGATAGAAGACTATTACTGGCCCCTATACAATAAAGGGAAAATAAACAGCATTTGCCATTCAACTCTGACTCCTGTAAAAAGTAGGAGTTTTCAATGTTCAAGTGGGATAGAAATTACATGCTGAAGAGCATTCAAAGATGGCAACTGAATAATTCTAAAGATGCCAGACGTACTTTGGGAAACAACACTGGCCTTTCTTTGTGTCGTATAATATATCTGGGTGCATACAAAATTTTGTATTTATTTATTTATTGGTTTATTTAGTCATGTTTATGTTTGCATTAGAGATTGAAACCCTTTGAAAGCTGTATGAGATGTAGCTTCATTTTAATGTATGCCAATTAGCGTACTTATTTATTTATTTATTTATTTATTATTTAGATTTGTATGCTGCCCCTCTCCGCAGACTCGGGGCGGCTCACAACAAAATAAAACAATTCATGACAAATCTAAATTATAGTTTAAAATATTTAAAAAACCCCATTTACTAAGAAAACATACATACAAACATACCATACATAAATTGTATATGCACGGGGGAGATGTCTCAGTTCCCCCATGCCTGATGACAAAGGTAGGTTTTAAGGAGCTTACGAAAGGCAAGGAGAGTAGGGGCAGTTCTAATCTCTGGGGGGAGTTGGTTCCAGAGAGTCGGGGCCGCCACAGAGAAGGCTCTTCCCCTGGGGCCCACCAACCGACATTGTTTAGTTGACGGGACCCGGAGAAGGTCCACTCTGTGGGACCTAATCGGTCGCTGGGATTTGTGTGGCAGAAGGCGGTCTCGGAGATATTCTGGTCCAGTGCCATGAAGGGCTTTAAAGGTCATAACCAACACTTTGAATTGTGACCAGAAACTGATCAGCAACCAATGCAGACTGCGGAGTGTTGGTGAAACATGGTCATACTTAGGGAAGCCCATGACTGCTCTCGCAGCTGCATTCTGCACGATCTGAAGTTTCCGAACACTTTTCAAAGATAGCCCCATGTAGAGAGCATTACAGTAGTCGAACCTCATGACAATAAAACCAGCATTTCTCAACCTGGCAACTTTAAGATAGGTGGACTTTAACATTTTTCCTGAGGAATTCTGGCCATTGAGGTCCATCTATTTTAAAATTGCCATGTTGAGAAACACTGAATTGAGCTAAGAACTTGTTCAAAACGGGGTACTGCTTGAAAAAAAAAGTTTCATAAGCAGTAATCCTGTTCCAAAAATAATGTTTTATGAAAGAAAAGATTGGTGGCAATAACATTTTTATCAAAATGGGGAGCTAATGGAATGATGGATTTAGTGAAAAGCCATGCTAACTGTTCTTAATTTCCAATGGTGAAGTGAAATAGCTCCTGAGAAAACATCATTTGTAGCTAACTGCTTGGGCTAGCTGAAATGCTAGCTTTGACAAGCTGTGAAAATGATAAAATGTTGGTTTTGGCACTTCCAACTCTGTAAATAGAGCCCTGGAAAAAAAAATCCTTTTAAAGGAAGGTGTCAATTGATTAATGCACCTGCAGGTAAGCCAAGTAGCTCATTGAGATATATTGGATTTCCCCCCCCTAAAACTACCAGGAGTGTCTACTGTACATGGGTACTACTTCATTTAGTTCAAAGCACCAAAAAGTTTATTTCTGTGTTACCTGTACAAAAGAATCTAATCAACTAACAATCAAAGTTGGTGCTAAAGGTCAATGGAATTCATGGGGCAGATAGACTTAAGTTTTGGGTTTTTTTGTGGCAATGCAATGACTCTAAACTTATGACATGTTTAACTCTGCCTTCCAGCTCTTCTCCTACAAGGATCACCTGTACACATACAGGATTGCAACCTTAAATTATTGGTTCATGTATAGAGGTAAAGATCACAAAAAGAAAAAAATATAATGACTTTGATTACACATAATGCTAAGCATTGTTAATAATCCATAGTTTACTAAACAGGAAATAATGGCTTTATTGATACTTACTGCCCCAAATAAAAATAAATTAAAATATGAGTTAGTATGATCTAAATTCATTTCTGAGGAGATAGACACAGGGTTGTGTTAATTCAAAGTGTTGGTTATGACCTATAAAGCCCTTCATGGCACCGGACCAGATTATCTCAGGGACCGCCTTCTGCTGCACGAATCCCAGTGACCAGTTAGGTCCCACAGAGTGGGTCTTCTCCGGGTCCCGTCAACTAAACAATGTCGGTTGGCGGGCCCCAGGGGAAGAGCCTTCTCTGTGGCGGCCCCGGCCCTCTGGAACCAACTCCCCCCAGAGATTAGAATTGTCCCCACCTTCCTTGCCTTTTGTAAGCTGCTTAAAACCCACCTCTGCCGCCAGGCATGGGGGAATTGAGATACTCTTTCCCCTAGGCCTCTACAATTTTATGCATGGTATATCTGTATGTATGTATGTTTGGTTTTTATAATAATGGGTTTTTAACTGTTTTTAGTATTGGATTATTATTATATGTTGTTTTATTACTGTTGTTAGCCACCCCGAGTCTGTGGAGAGGGGCGGCAAATAAATAAATAAATAAATAAATAAATAAATAAATGAATGAATGAATGAATGAATGAATGAATGAATGAATGAGTGAATGATACCGTCATCCAGGACAATTCTTTTCAATTTACCTCCTGGGGAGGTAAATGTGAATTTGAGTATTTATTAAATAATACAAATACTTTGAAACTTATTTATGCATTTGAAAAGTCTTTTCAGTTCAACTTTATTTACTTTGGTTTTACTCCAATGAATTTTTAGCTTCTGAATTTCACATTCAGTCTCAGGGTTAAGTGAACAAGAAAAAAATTAATATTACTCACCTAAAATGCCCAGGGATCACTTGCTTTCCCATCAAGGTCCAACCTCTCCAAAACTCCATTTCATGTTAAGTTTCACTGAAAATAGATAAAAATGTCAACTAGTGATCATGCTCAGATATGTGAAAAAAATATTTTGAAGTGCATAGTAAATCTGTCAGACATCTTGAAAAAGAAACTGGGTTTAGCCTCTTCTTGTCAGAAAATTCAAAGTGTTTTCTCAGATAATATAGTCAGACGGGAGTGTGGTAGAGAGAATAATCACTATTACCATAGCATTTCTATCAGAAGTCACTGCAGCTATGAATTACAGAAACATAACTGTCCCCCAAAATTCTCCTAAGAATGTTCATATCTAGTATTTTCATGATAATTTATTACATACTCAAGTACTTGTATGTTTTTGATACCTAGTTTTTCAGCGGTGGAATTCAATTTTTTTTACTACTGGTTCTGTGGGTGTGGCTTGGTGGGTGTGGCTTGGTGGGCATGACAGAGGAAGGTTACTGTAAAATCCTAATTTCCTCCTGATCAACTGGGACTCAGAAGGCAGAGAATATATGGGGGCAGGGCCAGTGAGAGGTGGGTATTTACTGGTTCTCCGAACTATTCAAAATTTCTGCTACTGGTTCTCCAGAACAGGTCAAAACCTGCTGAATATCACCTCTGCTAGTTCTGCCCCTCTAATATTTATTTTCAGTATTCAGCTGATACGTTTAAGCTCTAGGCAGAAGCTGATATGTTTAAGCTCTAGGCAGAAACTTGCTTCTTTTAAACTTTTTGTTCCTCATTAAAAATATCCTTTTTGAGGAGGGAAGGAACAAGCATTTTGCTTTATGTACTTTATCTTCTGCTACTGCCTCTTTCAATTCATTATAGTAAAATATCATTTCATGTTTCCTATTGGTTTAATGCCACACACTTCTGTGCCATTCTGTAATTTTTTTCACTGTTTTCAGAAATTTTCATGCTGTCCTTCCTTATTTCCATTATCCTTTCATTCACTAGAAAGAGTAATCACAAAGAAACATATAAATCATGCTTGTTGTTGTATAATTATTTCTTTGCAGTGTGCATAAATTAATATACTTATGTTTAAACCACATCTTTTTCTGAAGAAATAACAGCCTCATCTGGTTTTTCTTTAATGTCTTATCTCATGTGTATTATTCTTGTCATTTAAATGTGGGGGTGGGGGAGGTGGGGGGGAGTGGAGAACGTTCTGGAAGCATTAACTGAGGAGGTTGTACACTTTCTCCCCAAAAGTGTGTTACAAACCCATGAGATCTCCTTTCATGTTCAATCACAACCCAAAATGATATATTTTAGTTTGTTCATGATCAAATCTATACCTTCATTTTCTTGCTGTCATCCATCAACTTCTTTTTACAAAATCACTTTTTCAGATCCTTCCTCTTGCTCTTAGTTTCATAGAGAGAAAATATATATTATGTATTATACATTTCCCTTCTCTTAATTGCATTTATTAATGGCACTTTAACCATGTATTATCTTGCATTCCATCTCACATTCTTTCTTATGTTATCGTGGTCACCAGAGTAGTAAGTTCTGTTACTCATCATGGCTTTGGTAAGTCAAGGATTTCATATGTCTGTAGCAAAACAGAAAAGGTGTAGGTTGGGTTGTCAATCTTAGTCAGACCCATGTTGCCCACAGCATTCGTTGTTACTTGTAAGAGTAGTAAATGACCCATTTGGGTACATTTTAATCAGCATGCTATAAGCATAACCAATTTTACCTCAAGCATACTTGCATCTTACAAGCAGGATAGAATGTTTTAGCCTCTATACCAGTGATGGTGAACCTATGGCATGGGTTCCACAGGTGGCATGCGAAGCCATATCTGCTGGCACATGAGCCATTATCCTAGTTCAGCTCCAACATGCATGTGTGTGCCAGCCAGCTGATTTTTGTCTTCCACAGAGGCTCTGGGAAGATGCTTTTGGCTTCAAGGGAGCCTCCGGCGGTTGGAGGAGGGCGCTTTTACCCTCCCCTGACTCCAGGGAAGCCTTTGGAGTCTGGGGAAGGAGAAACATGAACTTACTGGGTCTGCCAGAAGTTGGGAAACAGGCCATTTCTGCCTCTGGGGGAAGCTGTTTTCACCCTCCCCAGGCATTGAATTATGGGTGTGGGCACTCGCGCATGTATGATAGCACGCACGCATGCTCTTTCGGCACCTGAGGAAAAAAAGGTTTGCCATCACTGCTCTATACAGAAGTGGGTTACTCCTGGTTCCTCCTAGTTTGCCTGAACTGGTAGCGACCTGCTGGTGACATCACGGTGACATCACCATCTGGTTTAGTCAGTGCCAGACTGTGGTCACCGCCATCTTTTTTCATTTTATTTTTAAATTCAGCTTTTTTTTAAGCGCCCATGCGGCATGGGAGGAGCAAACTGGCAGTGACATAAGTAGGAAGTAGGAACCCACCCCTGAAAGTGAATCAATAGTTGCTAAGGAGTTTCCAAAAAGTAAAATCTAAAAGAAGAGTGTGCCATTGCAGGACAGATAACTGAAGTTGATCTGTGGTGAGGATGCAGCAGTAAATAACAAATCATTAGAGTTGTGCTATGTTCCTTCCTGCTTCAAACGCTCGACTATCATCCCAGTGCCAAAGAAGCCCTCCATCAAGGAACTGAATGACTACAGACCAGTTACTCTAACATCTGTAGTTATGAAAACCTTTGAAAGGCTAGTGATGTTCCATTTGAAAGCCATCACGGATCCACTGTTAGACCCCCTGCAATTTGCATACCGAGCAAATAGATCAACAGATGATGCTGTTAATATGGCTCTACACTACATCTTGAATCTCCAATGACCTACGCCAGGGTCCTCTTTGTGGACTTTAGTTCAGCATTCAATACCATCGTACCGGACATTCTCTTAACCAAACTAAATCAGCTAGCGGTACCTGAACACACTTGTAAGTGGATCACAAGCTTCCTAACAGACAGGAAGCAGCAGGTGAAGCTAGGAAAAATCACATAAGATATATGTACAATTAGCACAGGTGCCCCCAAGGCTGTGTACTCTCACCACTTCTCTTCTCTCTATACACTAATGACTGCATCTCATACGATCCATCTGTTAAACTACTGAAGTTTGCAGATGATACAACAGTGATCGGACTCATTCGAGACAACGATGAATCCGCGTACAGACGGGAAGTTGAACAACTATCCTTGTGGTGTGACCAGAACAATCTAGAACTGAACACACTCAAGACCGTAGAAATGGTGGTAGACTTTAAGGGAAACCCTTCCACCCTTCCACCTCTCACAATACTAGACAACACAGTATCAACAGTAGAGACCTTCAAATTTCTAGGTTCTATCATATCTCAAGACCTAAAATGGTCACCTAACATCAAAAACATCATCAAAAAAGCACAACAAAGAATGTTCTTTCTGTGCCAGCTCAGGAAGCTCAAACTGCCCAAGGAGCTGCTGATTCAGTTCTACAGAGGAATCATTGAGTCTGTCATCTGCACCTCTATAACTGTCTGGTTTGGTGCTGCAACCCAACAGGACCGACACAGACTTCAGAGGATAATCAGAATTGCAGAAAAAACAATTGCTGCCAATCTGCCTTCCATTGAGGACGTGTATACTGCACGAGTCAAAAAGAGGGTGGGGAAAATATTTACTGACCCCTCACATCCTGGACACAAATCGTTTCAACTCCTACCCTCAAAACGTCGCTACAGAGCACTGCACACCAAGACAACTAGACACAAGAACAGTTTTTCCCCGAACGCCATCACTCTACTAAACAAATAATTCCCTCAACACTGTCAGACTTTCTACTAAATCTGCACTTCTATTCTACTAGTTTTTCTCATCATTCCTATCACCCATTTCCTCCCATGCTGACTGTATGACTGTAACTTGTTGCGTATATCCTAAGATTTTTATTAATATTGCTTCTTCATTGCTTATTTGACCCCTATGACAATCATTAAGTGTTGTACCACATGATTCTTGACAAATGTATATTTTATTTTATGTACGTTGAGAGCATATGCACCAAGACAAATTCCTTGTGTGTCCAATCACACTTGGCCAATAAAATTCTATTCTATTCTATTCTATAAGAAAAGAATATTAAACTAGACTCTAAAAGAAAGGGAAATCACAAAAGCTGAATATTCCTAAGAAACAAGAGTCTATTCCTTCCCCGGACATAATTATATTCATTATATTCAAACATAAATTTTACTGGCTTATAGATGATTTTTTTTTAAAAAAAAGTGTTGCACAGTACTTTCTGTACATTGAGGTCAGCTGTGGCCATCAATCAATGGACACTTTGCCTTTGGCAGCACATGTTTCCATAAAAAAGGAGTCTTTGGCAGGCCCCCTTTAGTTAGAAATGACAGAGCAACCTCTGTGTCAAGACATATACTTGATAAATTTTGCATGTGCTGTTGACTGACAGAAGTTCAGGCTTCCTGTTGAAGCAGCCTGAACAAGCTTCAAAGCACACAGAAATCCTTTCCTTCATCCCAAGTGAAAAGCCCTGAAGGGGGAAGAGAGAAAGAGAGAGAGAGAGAGGCAGGGAAGGAGGGAGGGAAGAAGAGGGAGGGGGAGAGAGAGAGAGAGAGAGAGAGGCAGGGAGGGAGGGAGAGGGGGAGAGAGAGAGAGAGAGAGAGAAGTCAAGTTGAGCCAGAAGTCTGTGCCTTTTGCGGATGGAGTTGGGGGGCCATGCTGGCATTCAGCAAGCTGAAATAGTTCCTCTTTCCCCCTTTTCCTGGCTGCATTTGCTTGTCACTTGCAATCACTTTGCAGTTCCCTCAGACTTCTGATGGGGTGCTTAGCAGGTTCAATTATGTGAAATAACAGTCTGATTGAATGATCCTGCAGCTGAACGGGCATAAATCTAATTCACACACTCCCGCCACTGGCCGAGGTTCCCTATCTTTGGAAATCAGGAAGGCGGGTGGAGCGGTAGCCCTTTGTTTAGTCTGTGTGGATATGGTAATCATGTGCAGCTGGGGCTTCTGCTTGGCTTTGCTTCACTTTTAAAGGTAATGCCCCAGCTACAGGGATTCTGAAACCCACTGGGGATTTTCCTTCTTAAAGACAGAGTAAACACTGCTCAAGTCTTCACAAACCCTAGTCGATTAAGGGTGGCAGAGCCTTGCACATTAGTTGCAATGCTTTCCACTTCTTTCCATGTTGACTGCTGCTTCTGTGGGTCTTGCCCAAAGATTCCAAGAGATATAAAGGGGAGGGGGAGAGAGAAAAAGAATGTGAGCGTGAGTGCAGAATTGTTTTTCCAAATACATTTTTTATTTTTTTCTTCATCATAGAATTTTAAAAAAATACAAAAGTACAAACACTGAAGCCATGCTTAGAGTAAAACATATATAATTTTTTTCTTCTTCTATTAATAATTCAACGGAGGCTTATTTTGTTCGATTAAAAAAACATTCTATAGAACTTATATAATATTGTCAAATAAAGAAAACCTCAAGAAATTTTCCCACCTTACAATGAAAAATTACATTACATTAGTCTAAGCCATATCATACTCTATATTATGCCCATTTTAATTCAATTAATTAATTCAGTATCAACTTATCCTGTAATTACTAGAGGTACTAGATACAGTATATCTAAAATAAAACAAGAGTACTTATTATCATATATCTTATAAACTATATTGAAAAATTCTATATGTTTAAATTTTTATTAAGAAATGAATATGTGCCATATCATTATATAGTGCTACCACCAATTTTTATCTTGCCATCTGGTTAACAATATTTTAATTTTCATGTCTCATCTTTCCCCAAAATAACTAAGTACTGTATTAATATTTATTCATCTTTTACTTTTCTATCCAGTCATAAAACTTCTCCCAAATTTTATAATAACCAGAGTCCTGTTTATCTTTCATTTTCAAAGTCAATCTATTCATTTCCGCACAGTCCATAATTTTCCTCAAACCTTCCCTTTGAATTGGTACCCTGGTCAATTTCCAGTTTTGTGCATACATAATTCTTGCAGCCTTAATTATATGTATAATGAAATATGTCTCTTCTTTATTAAAATTATCTGGTAAGATACCTAAAAGGTATATCTCTGGTTTTAATTCAACAGTCTTTCTCAAAATCTTCTGGATCCAATGTTGAATTTGAATCCAATATTTACATGCTTCCAGAAAGTCCAGCACATATGGTTAAAATGTACCGGTTAATTCAGCACAACAAAACAACAACAACAATAATAAAAAAATTAGATTTGTATGCCACCCCTCTCCGGAGACTCGAAGCAACTACTTTTCCTCCTACTGATTCAACATCCTTTGTCTATAACTAAATTTTTAATTCAATGCAGCGTTCTTAGATATAAGACATACAAATCTAATAAATAATAATAATAAAATAATAATAATAATTGACCAAGTATCTTGGATTGGGTTACAATCATGTTGTTAGTGAATTAACTACCTTATGAGAGATGTGGAATAGACATAATGCTGCAGTTGATGCACAGCTGAAATGTATATCATTGAAATAACAGGAATAGACCTGTTGAATAACTTATACACAAATTTTTCAATAGTTTGTTCACACTCGCATCGTTAATCTTAGAAAGCTGCCTGGATGAAGACTATTGGTTAAATTGTAGCTACAGACAAAAGCCTAATCATAATCTGGAATCATAGTTATGTTAATTTCATTTATCTAAACCAGTTCAACCCATGGAGTTGGGGAAATGTATACACATCATCTATGCCTAATTTTTAGTCCAGTTTCCGAATAAAGAGATATAAAGTGAACCAGCCACCAAAAGGGGAGATACAATTATAATATTGTTACTATTCTCAATGTTGTTGGTCTTTTACAAAGTTTAGTAGAGTTACTAAAAGGGCAGCTTTACTCATCCTATCTACAGTGGCCTTAGTCTTAAGCAAGTCACCATATTGTTGTTGTTTAAGCTATATTGTTTAAAAAAGCAACCCATGAGGAATTGGCTGACCAACCCTGAATAGCATCCAGGATACAGGCCAAAATGGCAGCTAACCAAAAAACCCCAGCTGCTTGTAGTTTGCCTGCTTGTCTGGCACCAAATGATGGATAAATGACTTGCTCATGGTGGGCGGCAAGTTTGGCATGGCTTGTTGGCTAAACACATTGTAGGTCTCAATATTCAACTCACAAAGGCTGATGGGTATAATTCACTCTCTACTGAAGTTCTGCACTAGAGAACATAGGGCGATAAGCAGACTTTTGGATGAGGTGTCCTATTTTCTAATGTATTGAACATTAAGACCTTGAAGCTTGCAAATGATTATGATTACAAAGCGGTCAATTCTGCTAATTTTAATAGGCTTTCAGAATCCCCATTTAGAGATGAATTTCTTATAATAACTGAATCAATGGCTAGAAAATGTCCCGAACTAGCATCGCTTGAAGGTGCATGTTATAGTTTTTAGCCTTCCATACAAATTAACATCTCCATACAGTCGAAGTAGTACCAGTAGATCAAAATGAAAAATTCAGCCGGGCATTCATATAGTCTCTTTTTTGAGGGGAGAGGGGAGAATGATCTTTTTATATAGGGAACATATGGCTCATGCTTTTCAAAGAAAGCAACCAGATCTGTAGCCTGGAGTGATAAATAGAAGCTTTATCCTTTAATTCTTTTGTTTGTACAGAGGCCAGTTCAAGTCTGATCCTGATTAATGCTAATGTTTTGGTTTTGATTATGAAATTAATCCATTACAGAATTATAGATCTTTATGCTCTAGTCACCTCACTGTCAATAAAAGATAGAAATTACCTTTTCCAAGTTGGAGATTTCAATTGATTTCCAGAATATTCCTCATTAAAAACAGTAACACAAAACATTACAAATCCACCGCTTACGTCCCACAGCACAATAGGAGGTTTGCTCGTGTCCCTGAACTCTCTTGGCCACTGCAAAAGTACTTTCTCAAACCAGCAAAATGTGAACAAATCGTAATTGACTCTAAGTACAATTACCAATCCGCAGTGGCAGTTTCATTGCTTACAATAGCACAACGCTCCTGAACAACAAACGAATGGGTTCCAAGTTTATTTCGAAAGGAACCCAAGCCACACTTATCAACAGATGTCATTCATGGTGCATCCATCAAAATGATGGTGTTTATGGAACAAGAAATTTAAAACCAACATTTGTGTTAGAGCAGTAATGGAAAGTTTACCTCAGCAGCTTTACCTCAGCAGCTGAGGTTGGTTTATCAGGCAATGGGTTCCAACCTAGCCAAAGGTCTGCAGGTTTGCAGAAACACCGTATTTAAAAATCTAAACATCTTAGAGGATAATTGATGCTTCTGATATATATATAACCTAGGTGATATGTGTTTAGGCACAACACCTAGGATGCAATATGTATTCTTCATGACCAAAAACATTTTTTTTTAAATAAAAAGTTTGGCAATTTTTTTCTTATTTCTGCTACTCTTAATATTCCACAAAAATATAAGCTTATAAAGCAATAATAGTAGTCTTGATATTTTATATCTACACACAGAGAGAGAGAGAACACAGGAACTCAGAGTTTCATTGTTGCTGCATGAGGAATCTTTGCAAACACAAATACATCTTTGGGTTGTATCAATAAGATTTAACACTGCCAATGCCAGGCACAATAAATGTAGCATCCATTTACAGTTATTTACAATGCGAATACATTATGAAAAGGACATTATTTTACTCTGAAATAAGCTTCTCTTGTCAGGAATCATACTGCTTGTATCAGCCTTGTATTCAGTGATGGGCTCCTACGGGAACAGTCAGGAACACAGTTTCGGTAGCAAAATCTGGAGCTCCACCCCAGAGCACCCAATTTGCACTGAAAGATGTTGAAACAAAATGCATAAGCCACGCCCACAGTGTGGTAGTAAAAATTTTAGTAGCCCATCACTGCTTGTATTCAAAAACAGCAAATAAAGTTCTTGCTCACCTGGAGAGGATGTTGTGGGGTTCCAGACTGTACAAGGCATATATCAAAAGAGGAGAAGGGCAAAGAACATATGGAAGATCTCATAACGGTTGAGGCTACCAGAAAAGCAAGAGCTAGAACTTTGTATCTCCCTCAATACCCAAAGTGGAGGAGCAATAGGCCTGTAAGCCTGAACTAGGAAATGACCCAATCAAGCTTGTCAGAGTCTTTATTCCCTACAAGAACTGGGGTGCTAATATCTTGGTCGCTGCCCTTTTTCTCATCTCTTCTATGAGGAAGTCATTACAAGCTTTCGGGTCCACTGCAAGCTATTGTAGCTTGCAATTTTGTGTGAGGCACAAATCATCTGTTAGCTTTAGTTTTACTTAATCCAAACAAATCAGGATCAAAACCATGATTTCAACAGTTTTCTTTGAAAATATTGAAACTCACATTAAGGATTTATCCTGGTTTGGACAACCTAAAATAACTTCTCCAACTGTTGACTTGCATTGTCTTCCTGTTAGCTATGTTGGGGTCTCATGCATGCCATGATAAACTATAGCTCAACATCTTTATGTTGGGTACATAATTTGGACATATCCCTACCAGGAACCAATACAAATTAAACCTTAAATCACAACAGCAAAGATACATGCTGTTATGTTTTCTATCTATCTATCTATCTATCTATCTATCTATCTATCTATCTATCTATCTATCTATCTATCATCTATCTATCATCTATCTTACCTCTCTCTCTCTCTCTTTATCTATCTATCTATCTATCTATCTATCTATCTATCTATCTATCTATCTATCATCTATCTTACCTCTCTCTCTCTCTTTATCTATCTATCTCTATCTATCTATCTATCTATCTATCTATCTATCTATCTATCTATCTATCTATCTATCTATCCCGGCCTTCTCAACAGACTCTAGGCATCTTACAACATAATACATTTCATTGTATCCAATTGTTTTAATGTCTTACAAAAAAAACCTATTTACAATTCAGATTCTTATGCATTGTCTTGCAGATTTTTATTATAACCATTCCTAACTGTAATAAGACTGGAGTATATAGCTATATATTTTCCAAGCAGCTTAAATGAATTCTAAATATGCACTCCATCAAAATAAAACAAACAAACAAACAAAAAACACCTACTGGCATAGATTTCATATGGTATAATCCTCACCCAATCGATGAGGGTTTTAACATATTTCCATGAGTTTAAATATGAAAAGAGCCCCTGGGAAACCGAAGCCTGATTAGTTTTCCCTTTTTAGTGCAGCCTGCTGAGTGTAAAACACAGCACATCAGAATTGAATTTGTCATCTCCAGACCTCACAGGAATTTTAGGAACTAAATAGTTAGGAAGCCATTCTGGTCCTTCTTGTTGCTTTAATCATAGTAGAAGTTTCAATTTAAACATTCAGGAAATCTCCCTTATTTAAAGCAATCAACTCACTGCTGAAAGGAGTCTGGCTTTAACTGTGTTTAATTTTTTGGCATCGGGCAGAAGTAGATTAGTTACATCTAGCGCATGAAAAGATTCAACCCTATTCTCCCCCCCCCCCACACACTTAATCTTTTAAAATTCCAAAGTGTTGCTGCATCATTTCTACTGAGACCTGCACAGACTTCCAGTAATGACAAATCAGCAAAATCAGCAAGTAACCCAAAGCCTCAGCTGGAAAATAGGCATAATATTGGAAAGTATAAGGAAAATCCCACCATAAAAGAGATTTGGAGCTGGAGGTCCTTTGCCTATTTTTAAGAAACAAAAACAAGCAGGCAAGCAAGCAAACCTGATCTCCATGTTAAAGGGTTGTTTTGTTTTGTTGTTTTTGTTTTTGTTTTGTTTTGTTTTGTTTATTTGTCAAGTTCATATCGGTAGTATACAAAGAAATAATACTGTTTATATATATGATATTGGTACTAATAACAGAGAAATTGAGGACAGGGATGGTAGGCATGCTGGTGCAGTTATGCACATTCCTTACCAGTGATGGGTTCCTATGGGTACGGTCAGGTTCGCAGAACCAGTAGAAAAAAATTGAATTTTTTTTCTTTTTTTTCCCTTCTGGTCTCTGAGTATGTTTTTCTTATTGCAGTAAGTGAGGATGAAATAATTTTAGAAGAGCTGTGCATGTGTGTGTGTACATACACATACAGTTTATATAGTAGATAATGCATATTTTTGTGTGCCTGTGTGTAATATGTATGCAAACAAATGGCATATATACAGTACATAGAATTAAATAGTATATTTTGGATGTTCAGTAATAGTAAATAGGTTGGAAAAATGTATCTCTTTGAGGCGAAGAGAGCCCAGGCACCCTAACCCTAGCCCAAATCCTTGATGTAAGTGACGTCAAGTTGGCCACCTTTAAGCCAGTCACATGACATTTAAGCCACTCCCAGTCACATGATCATCAAGCAACTCCCCCTGGTCACATGGCTGGCAAGCCACACCCACAAAATAAGCCACATTCACAGTGTGGTAGCAAATTTTTTTGCAGCCCTTTACTGCCCCTTACTGTTTTACAAAAATGTATTCTGTCTGCCTCATTATATCAGGGAGGCTGAATGCTTTTGCAATGTGAGCTCAAGTTTGAAGACTGTCAGCTCACTTGATGGGATGTAGTAAGCCTGATAAGGCTGGACAAAATGCTGCGCAAATAATAGGCAAGGAATTGGACTCGCTGGTCTTCACAATACTTGTGCAAATGCACTGTTTGCATTATGAAATGCAAATACTGTAGTTGACTATGGGTTAAGATACTATATTCTCCCTGGGTAAAGTGGAATGACAGAGAAGAGATTATCAGATCAAGTTATCCCAGAGAGACTTCAGGAAATGCATTATTTATGTTTTTGTGTATACTTAAAGGAAAATGTTTAATTGCAAGTGCAGGGGGGAATTGCTTCATTGACTGACACTAGGGGGAAAGAAGAGACCACTTGCCAAAACTTAGCTGGAAAATGAGTGAAACCTATCCTCCTGCCAAGGAGCCTTAGATAACAGGATACTGACAGCCATGTTTTTGTTCCCCTCCAGCTGATTTCTTATTAAAAGCAATTGGCAACATTTTAAAACTTTTTAAATACATTTATTTATTTATTTGGTCAGATTTCTATGCCGCTCTTCTCTGCTGATAAATGTCATACAGTACAAAACACATATCATTACAAAATCAGTTTTGTGAGCACAAGTTTTAGGAATAAAGGGCTGATTTGCACAAGGTTTGTGTTACGTACTAACATATGGAGGATGAATTTGCATAGCTACTGCTGATTGGCTAATCTATTGGCAGGAGAAATAAACTGCTGTCAGTGGCTAGCAGGTTCCAGGGAAGCCCTTAAAGGAGACTTCCCTGCAACCTGCCAGGAGTCTATATTAGTTCTCGCTGGAGGTGCTGAACCGTTCCTACATCTCATCTCTTCACTCAAATGTGAATCTAACAGTTTGGAATGCAACAAATGCAAATGTGAAGTCAAATAGATGTTTAGTAGGTTAGGTTAGGCATTCCCACTTCCTTCAATTTCCTACAACCAAAATAAAATCCTAGCAATCAGCTGATTTCTAGTTACAGAACAAGAGCCCAGATCTTTGTAGTACTTGTTCTAGTTTAAAACTATGTCTCTTCTTTCCTCCCTTCCCACGATCTAACTGTCTCTTGGCTTTAAGTTTTCCAGGCTTTGTGCTAAATATTCACTGGTCATTATTTGCATTCCTACCATCAGGACTCTCCTTGCAAACCAGATTGGAAACAACTCCCAAAAGGAAATCAAGAATTTGTGATAAGTAATTTATTATAGGAAAGTTGGAGCCATTAAGAAATCAGTATCTGCTACGTCACCAATCCCATTTACAGACAATTAAGGATTACATTCTTGGGCCACTTTCTTCCACCTGTGCAATATAACTGCTATCTATTGTGTGAGTTGCTCCCTTGTTTTAAACTATTTTCTTTTGAACTGAAAAGTAAGCTTCTGTGTCCCCTTTTCCTTCTTCCATATTTCCAAAGAAACCTGATTATTCTTCTCCATCCTTCTACAAAGAATAGAATAGAATAGAATTATTTATTGGCCAAGTGTGATTGGACACACAAGGAATTTGTCTTTGGTGCATATGCTCTCAATGTCCATAAAAAAAAAAGACAAGGTGCATTCATCAAGAATCATAAGGTAAAACTCTTAATGATAGTCATAGTAAGGTATGTACAGTGGTACCTCTTCCTACAAATGCCTCAACTTACGAACTTTTCTAGATAAGAACCGGGTGTTCAAGATTTTTTTGCCTCTACTCAAGAACCATTTTTACTTACAAACCCGAGCCTCCGAAACTTTAACCGGAAAAGGCAGAGAGAAACCTCCATGGGGCCTCTCTAGGAAACTCCTGGGAGGAAGAAAGGCCTCCATCCTCCCCGTGGTTTCTCCAATCGCACACATTATTTGCTTTTACATTGATTCCTATGGGAAAAATTGCTTCTTCTTACAAACTTTTCTATTTAAGAACCTGGTCATGGAATGAATTAAGTTCGTAAGTAGAGGTACCACTTCAATGTCCGACATGGCAAGTACGGAGAGGGGCGGCATACAAATCTAATTAATAATAATAATAATAATAATAATACAGAGGAGGCTTCAGGGGAGAATTAAGTGTGATTCCACTGGCTAGACATTTTTTTCCTTGATTAAAACAACTCTCTCCAACATGATCAAGGGAAAAAAATATGAGGTAGGAGAATATCTAATTTAGAGTCAGGAAGGGAGGAATGGTTATTTCCTGGAGGTTTGTCTCCTGACCCCTTGTCCAAAACTTGGATGGATCAGTTTTTCTGCATGACATAATACCCAACACTGCCTCCTGGTTATTTAAATGTGGGTTTCTTTCTCTTTGGAGGCAAAATAGTCATTGTATTGTGGACAGATTGTTAAGGACCTGGAGTTTGTGTGGGTATAGCACATGAATGTGTTTTCTGCTATTTCTCAGGATTTTCTACACCTGGATGCCCCTTCTATTGAATTAGATATTCCAATTGCTCTTGCAGTGGGAATCCAAAATAAATTTTTACCTTAAATTATTCTTCTCAAAATGGAAGGGAATTGGATGTAGGAATGTAAGTTGCATGGAAAGCATTCAAGGTCTAGAAGGGAATGGAGATATATCAGCTTTGTACCAGGGAAGTGTTATATGTTTTTTCTCTCGAATCACCCTGGTATACCCAAATACCCTGGTACAAAGCTGAAGGGATTAGATACTATAGCCTAGAGGTTAATTCTCTTCCTTACAAGATAAAGGCTGCAAGTTCAAATCCCAGTGAGGGTATGGCTATCTGATGAGGCCAGAGCAAGGCTGAAATAGATCTATCCTAGTCTCCCTTGATTTTCAAATTCAGCAAAAACGTGACACACAGAGAATATAGTTTGTCAGCTATGAATAAATTAATTAACTGCCTTGGAAATGGCTCTGGGTTGGGCCGAGAAGCAAAAGGAAGCATTGAGCTCCTCCCATATTTGGATATACCAAGGTGATTCGACAGAAAAACATACATATGTATGTATATATGCACATATATAATAGATGGGAGTTGAAGAGGAAAATTAGTTGAGCATCAATTTTCTTGGGCTATGGAACTTGCCAATGACAGTCAGCATCTTGCTTGTAGGAAGCCTTGACAAGATCCAGCTGTTGTTTAAAAAGCTGCTATGTGGCCTAAAGTTACTGTTGAAAATGCAAAGCTCCAAGGAGGATGGGGAGTCTGGCAACAGGTGGGGATGGGGTAGCCATATTAGGCCTGAAATGTGAGTAGAAGAATGAACTAAATAATAATGCAAACTTGGTAAACTTTCAATTTGCCCATGAAATTAGTACAATTGTCTATGAAAGGACAGTTGTTTTCCAGAAGAGGAACTGTCCATTTTATAGCTTCTCCAATCTCCCCAGAAATTATCTTTGGGGAATTCCCTAACATCCATTCATACTGAGTGTTGAAGGATTTAAACCCATCAGACTTCATCTTACAAATCAGGCAAAGAATGAAGGAATCCCAGTTTAGTTGTAGGGTGCTACACTGCAGCTGGCACTTGTTGACTTGGTTCATCTGTTGTACAAGTTGGCTCACTGGTGGCTTTTAAAAGTTATTCTGAATTGCCTCCCAGATCTAATGTTGCAGCTCTTCGGCCTATTGTTGAAGAAAAGTATTAGCAGGCAAGGCAAGGTCAAGTGTGAATTTGTTTCATTTGATCACAATTTGATCAAAAGACATCGGGACATGGGAAAGCTATGGGAAAAGTGTCAGTCACCATAACATGGAACTAGACATTTAAGAAGTTGTCTTTATCCTCCTGTAGGATAGACTATAATCTTTATTGTTGTCAATGACCAATCCATGGTCATAGGATACATAAAATTGATATTGATTAATTAGCTACGTAAACAGATTTGTCACCCGAACTGCTGTTCATCTTACATATTACATAGAAGAATTTGGCCACACGTTTGAATATGAAAGCGAAAGGTTTAACTGGAACTGATCAAAGAGACCAGCATATTTCATTATGTGGAATTTGCAGCTCATAGAGAGTGTCAGTGTAAAAGGAACAACACAGTAAGATGTGTTTGGTAGTTTCTATGGCTCTTTTACCACCCTGGGCCGAATCCAGACTTAACTGATCTCTCTTGTATATTCGTTCTAAAACTGCTTGAGGAACTACATCTCTCTCTCTCTCTCTCTCTCTCTCTCTCTCTCCCTCCCTCCCTCCCTCCCTCCCTCCCTCCCTCCCTCCCTATGTATCTATCTATTTGATATGCCACCCCTCTTCCTTATGTAACCTCCTTTGAAAGGGGAATAAATGAATTGCTGGAATTATTGTCAGGATCCTAACAACAAGCTGGGTTGGAAACAGGCACAATCAAGGGCTTAACAGCCTCTGATGCAAGCATCTCTGCTCTCTACCATACAAGCAAAAGGACTGTGCAAAACATTTGAAATCATTCAACAGATATATTTTGTTCCAGGTTTGTATAGTTGCCTTGAGCAGAGAACTGCTGGTTTGGAACAGTTTAATAGCACTGGTAGTGTTCTGTCGAGCTCTCTGGTAGAATCCTCCCGAAAATTCACAGATACAAATTTCAGACACACACACGTTTGAAAATTCAAAACAATGTTCTTTATACCAAAAATTCAAATAAACTAAGCATTCTTTTTGTATAGCAAAGAGCACTCGTCTCCAAACAAACTGGTAATTTGTACAAGTCCCTTATCAGTTCTGAGATACTTAGCTTGCAGCTGTGAGGCAATTCACAGTCCTTCTTCTTTCACAAAGTGAAACACACTTTGCTCTGGTTTAATTTCAAAGTGGGGAAAAATCAGCACACAAAGGTCGAAGTCAGCAACGCAGGCATGAAACACAACGATCAGATAATCCTTCACAATGGCCAAACCCACAGGCTGCTATTTATAGCAGCCTCACTAATTACCACAGCCCCACCCAACCACATTTTTGTTATATTTTCTTTGATAATATTCTTCTCTCAGTTGTTGTTGCCTATGCATCGCTCTCCGCATGAGTGGCTGTATCATTAACTCTTGTTCTGAATCCAAGGAGGAGCTAGATAATTGATCTCCTTCTGAGCTGTCTGCCACACTCTCTTCCTCCCTGTCACTCATGTCTTCTTGGTCAGAGGAGCCTTCGTCACCAGATTCCACCGGGAGCAAAACAGACCTGCGGCATGTGGATATCTCCCCCACATCCATAGTCCTTGGGGCAGGAGCTGGGCCAGAGCTAACCACAATGGGTAGTAACTGGCGGCTTGGGTCACTGGAACTGGCAGCAACCTAGGTCTACTACACCCCCGAGTTGCTTCTCTTGGCAGTGTCATCTTGGGTTTTTTAAAGTATTGCACATGCATAGAGGGTCATTTCCAGGAAGGGACATGTGCATTTCCATCGCAATGCGAATAGGTGGGGAAGGTAAGTAGAACCCACCCCTGGCCTTGAGTTGTCTACACCAGTGTTTCCCAAGCTTGGCAACTTGAAGATATCTGGACTTTTATTCCCAGAATTCCCAAGACAGCATTCACTGGCTGGGGAATTCTGGGAGTTGAAGTCCAAATATCTTCAATTTGCCAAGGTTGGGAAACACTGGTCTACACTATATCAAGTAACTTTGTGTGCATTATAAGGGGACAGCAGCCAGGAGAAGCCTCCAGGAATTTTCAGGAGCCTTGAAAACAAAATGGCTGCCTTAACAACGTATTAAGAGGCATGGCTACATACCATGAAGCATCTCTTTCACATGGTTTGCTCAGCCCTATTGAACATACCATCTGTCACAATATGGTGTATGACTATCAGAATGTGTGTAGTCACATGGACAAAGCAAGTGGTTGAAACTGGTCTTGGAAGCCTTCCAAGTAGCTACCCAGCTGCCTCTTCCAAAGAGTGTCCTGGGGTTGTTTTTTTCTGGAATGTTTTTATTTCTAGTGTCCACCAGATCTTACCATCCCATGTTTGACCCCATTCTGGTCCTTTTTAAGAGAATTGTCCTGTTGATGGGCAGATATAAAGACAGAGGAGTACAACAGAGTCTCAAACCCAGCTATATCTCTATAAGCTTCATTGTATATTATTGTGTATTGGACAAAATAAATAAATAAATAAAAAATAAAATATGTTGAGTTGGAAAGAATAAAAATGTTCTTCCATGCCACATTGTTCTTGCTGCAGTTACTTGTATCATCACACATTTTGTTCTGAGTTCGGGTTTTGCCCCGTGTAATATTTTGAGTGTCTATGCGACGTTTCGGTGAAATCACATTCACCATCATCAGGCTGAAGTTTTAAGCTTCGTGCTGCTGTAAAGCTTAAAACTTCAGCCTGATGATGGTGAATGTGATTTCACCGAAACGTCGCATAGACACTCAAAATATTACATGGGGCAAAACCCGAACTCAGAACAATCTACATACATATACCCGTGAAAATCTACGAAAACAAATATATAGATATATTTGTCACATGTTTTTTTGCTGAATTTGAAAATTAAGGGAGACTAGGATAGATCTATTTCGGCCTTATTTTGGCCTCATCAGCTAGCCATACCCACTGGGACTTGAACCTGCAACCTTTGCCTTGTAAGGCAGAGAATTAACCTCTAGGCTACAGTATCCAATCCCTTCAGCTCTGCACCAGGGAAGGGTTACATATTTTTGTGTTAAATCACCCTGGTGTATTGAAGGAACATCACAGCTCCTTTTTTGCCTCTCGGCCCAACCCAGGGCCATTTCCAAGGCAGTTAATTTTATTGATAGCCGACAATCTATCTCTATGTGTCACATGTTTTTTTGCTGAATTGGAAAATTAAGGGAGACTAGGAAACATCTATTTCAGCCTTATTTTGGCATCATCAGATAGCCATACCCTCACTGGGACTTGAACCTGCAACCTTTGCCTTGTAAGGCAGATATATATATATATTTATATATTCACTATATTCACTATATTTAGGAGATGTGTAAAATTATTAATTCTAAAGAAATAAAAACAATGATAATGCAAGTTCTCCAACAGGTTATTTCCACAGCACATACATAATTATTCACTGCTCTTTTGAAATATTTTTGTTTTGTTTGGTACACACATTAGCGCAATTGCAGGCATTGTTGTGTAAATAGAAAGATATTTATTTAGAGATGCCTGTAAGCATTATGTACATAAGGTTCCCAGACCAGAATGCATTGCAGGATGCTTATCTGGGTTGAAAGAATGAAACATCTGAAGACACTTACCCTAAAGGGGTACTTAGGCTTAGTTGATATCTCAGTGTTTTTAAGTGACAAGGGTCACCAATAATTTCAGTTTAAATTGTGCCCACAGGTGAATAACAATTGGAGAGAGAGAGAGAGGTCAAGTTGAGCAGAAGAGGCAGCATGGTAACTTAGAACCCACCTCTGATATGACTTTATAAGGATTTTATAAGTGGATAAAAATGCCAAATCCAGTCTAAACATATGGCCAATAGTGTAATCAACCAACCAGTCATAATAATAATAATAGGACATATATTATGCCAATATCCTATGACAGCCTTGATTCTTCTAAGAACTATAATAATAATAATATTATTAATAATAATAATAATAATAATAATAATAATAACAACAACAACCACAACAACAACAACGAGTTGGAAGGGACCTTAGAGGTCTTCTAGTCCAACCCCCTGCTTAGGCAGGAAACCCTGCACCACTTCAGACACATAGTTATCCAACATTTGCTTAAAAACCTCCAGTGTTGGGGCATTTGGTGTATATGAAGGCCTAAAAACTGGCAGTTGTGATTTCACATTGTAAACACATGTATATACTTATATTTGAAAGAATAAAATCCAGTATTTTTTCTCTATAAGCTAGTTTCTGCATATGCCCAGTAGATGTCATATATGAAGTGAGCTGTTTGCTATTAAAGAATGTTATATATTTTACCTTCATTTATTGGCCGATACTATTTTTAATACTGTATCTGTCATATTCCAAAACAGTATTACTTGTAACATACATATATCATTTTTATTAAATAATGAATGTAAGCGGTTTATATGGGATGCTGTTCATGAATCAAAGTGACACAAACAGGGTTGGGTACACATGTGAACTCTCAAAAACTGCAGTGCATTTCAGTACAAACAAAATAATTCCTTTGGAATATCATAGATGGCATATTATCCCCATAAAATTAGTAGAGAGAGACAGAAATGGACGCATATGGGTCTGTAGAAGAGATTGTATATGAGTTGTGTTTTCTTCAGTATAAATGTTATTTTATAAAGGAATATAATTAAGCCTGTAAAATATTGGTTCTATTTTGGGCTGACCAGATCCACTAAATGTAGTTACAAAATATTCTGGTTATGGGTAGCCAGGATCAACAGATTTTCTTTATTGTCAAATACCAAACTTTTAATAGCATTGTGCAGACAGATAGCTTTGTAGAGATGAATGTATTGATTATAAACTCCTGTGCAAAAGTAATTTTATTACATTTTATAAAACATGCACAAAAACAACAAAATAAACTAGCCATTAAAAGGAACAATAAAGAGTAAAAAAAGAGAACAGGAATAGAAACATAAATCAAAGCCAATAATGACTTCTGATGTCTTCTTTCAAGAGTATGAAGAATGCTTACTTTTGACTTTTCTTTTCAGACTATAAATTGTAATAAAATGTCTATCTACCTCTGAAAATAAAAGGGAGAAGTGTTTTTTTTATTTTAAAGTCATCAAAACCATATGTTAAAAATTTATTTTTCTCCATCATGTGGATGGTGAGGGGTGATAGGACAATGTGCTTCAAGAAATATTCAGTGGCCCATGCTCACACCAGCTAAGCTGCTACTAATCAAGATCTCTTTCTGAAATCTTCATAAACTCTATCCAGTCCTATCCTGACTATCAGCCCACTAATTCTTTCTTCCTACATTTATTTTGTGATTTGATTCTGATTCATTCTTCTCACATGATCAAATCACAATACACTTCCTTCACAATAGCTACCCATTCTTTATTTCAATCCACATTCATGCAATCTATTCATCCTTGATTCTATATCTTCTTACAAAACAAATTTTGTAAATACTCCATTCATGCTGAACTAGTCTTTCTTTTTTAATCTTCCTGACATCCTCTCTCCTCAACTTGCACTCCATTTAATGAATTTGGGTGAAGCATAGTCTACACACAGCTGTTTTTGTTTCCTTTAACAAATAATCATTAAATAGTCTTGATTTAAAAATCTAAGAATGTCATTGGGGGGATATATTGTATATAAAATTAAGAGACTGTATATTAATAAACACCCTGCAGTGTTGAAAAGATGGGAGGAATCGAGGTTCAAATACAATAGATATTTTCCATTGTTTTATTTGGGGGGAGTGACTTCATGGTTTTAAGTAATTAGATTTCACTTTTTCTGGCTTCATAATCCCGTTGCATAATGTCTAACAGTCGGTCCGTTTACTAGGATTGGTGTCTCCTGATGCCAATATGTTTATTTATTTATTTATTTATTTATTTATTTTATTAATTAGATTTGTATGCTGCCCTTCTCCGTAGACCCGGGGCGGCTAACAACAATAAGACAATATAAACAATACTAATATTTAAGTTAATTTAAAAAACCCTAATTTAAGAGACCAATCATACATACAGACATACCATGCATAAATTTTATAAGCCCAGGGGGAAGAGAATATCTCAGTTCCCCCATGCCTGACCAGGTGGGTTTTAAGGAGCTTACGAAAGGCAAGGAGGGTGGGGGCAACTCTGATATCTGGGTGGAGTTGGTTCCAGAGGTCGGGGCCACCACAGAGAAGGTTTTTCCCCTGGGTCCTGCCAAACAGCATTGTTTAGTCGATGGGACCCAGAGAAGGTCAACTCTGTGGGACCTAACTGGTCGCTGGGATTTGTGCGGCAGAAGACGGTCCTGGAGATATTCTGGTCCGATACCATGAAGGTCTTTATAGGTCATAACCAACACTTTGAATTGTGACTGGAAACTGATCGGAAACCAATGCAGACTGCGGAGTGTTGGTGTGACATGGGCATATTTGGGGAAGCCCATGATTGCTCTCGCAGCTGCATTCTGCACGATCTGAAGTTTCCGAACACTTTTCAAAGGTAGCCCTATGTAGAGAGCATTACAGTAGTCGAACCTCGAGGTGATGAGGGCATGAGTGACTGTGAGCAGTGAGTCCTGGTCCAGGTAGGGCTGCAACTGGTGCACCAGGTGAACCTGGGCAAACGTCCCCCTCGCCACAACTGAAAGATGGTTCTCTGATGTGAGCTGTGGATCGAGGAGGATGCCCAAGTTGCGGACCCTCTCTGAGGGGGTCAATAATTCCCCCCCAGGGTTATGGATGAACAGATGGAATTGTCCCTGGGAGGCAGAACCCACAGCCACTCCGTCTTATCCGGGTTGAGTTTGAGTCTGTTGACACCCATCCAGACCCCAACAGGCACCAGCACATCACTTCCACTGCTTTGTTGACTGGACATGGGGTGGAGATGTACAGCTGGGTATCATCAGCATACTGATGATACCTCACCCCATGCCCCTGGATGATCTCACCCAGCGGTTTCATGTAGATATTGACTAGCAGGGGGAAGAGGACCGACCCCTGAGGCACCCCACAATGGAGTAACCTTGAAGTCGACCTCTGACCCCCCACTAACACCGACTGCAACCGACCTTATCCTGTATTCATAATCATGTTTATTCCTATATCTGTTATCTTATACAAAGAAACATAGAAGATTGACGGCAGAAAAAGACCTCATGATCCATCTAGTCTGCCCTTATACTATTTCCTGTATTTTATCTGAGGATGGATATATGTTTATCCCAGGCACATTTAAATTCAGTTACTGTGGATTTACCAACCACGTCTTCTGGAAATTTGTTCCAAGCATCTACTACACTTTCAGTAAAATAATATTTTCTCACGTTGCTTCTGATCTTTTCCCCAACTAACCTAGTTTGTGCCCCCTTGTTCTTGTGTTCACTTTCCTATTAAAAATACTTCCCTCCTGAACCTTATTTAACCCTTTAACTTATTTAAATGTTTCGATCATGTCCCCCCTTTCCCTTCTGTCCTCCAGACTATACAGATTGAGTTCATTAAGTTTTTCCTGATAAGTTTTATGCTTAAGACCTTCCACCATTTTTGTAGCCCGTCTTTGGACCCGTTCAATTTTATCAATATCTTTTGGTAGGTGAGGTCTCCAGAACTAAACACAGTATTCCAAATGTGGTCTCACCAGCACTCTATACAGCGGGATCACAATCTCCCTCTTCCTACTTGTTCTACCTCTAGCTATGCAGCCAAGCATTCTACTTGCTTTTCCTACCGCCTGACCGCACTGTTCACCCTTTTTGAGACTGTCAGAAATCACTACCCCTAAATCCTTCTCTTCTAAAGTTTTTGCTAACACAGAACTACTAATATAATACTTTGTTTGATAAATATATGTTTGATAAATAAATAAATAAAATACATGTTTGGTAGATAAATAAAGAAATGAATGAATGAATGAATGAATGAATAAACAAAGTAGCCACATACTCATGCATAACATGACAAACAGATTTTCTGAGCTGCTGTGTGGTAGTTTATGAGAGCTAGTTGTTCCAATGTTGCTCTTCACTTTGTACAAAAAACAATAACCTATTTGAATCTTGCCATTTGTGAAATAAGCAATTTCGGTCTTTGAGAACAACTTCTATAATTCAATTGGAAATTAATCTGGCTTCCCAATCACTCTGAAATGTTTGCGAGCTACCGAATATAATTATTCAATGTTCTGACAATACCGTCATTTGATCTACTGATCACATTAGTTCTGAAGCATTAAGTTTATGTGTTCTTTAAATAAGACATTGGAATGTTGAAGGAAATGACCCTACTAATGCTAAACACAGCTCCAAACTACTTGCTTAACCATTCCAATTACGAAGTAAGAAGAATCACCGGGTGAATCTGTAGCAAAGAAGAATAATTTAAGCATCTCTGCCAGACCCCCTTCTTCAAAGAGTTCCACAAGAAAGATAATTATGGTTGGCTACTACAAGTCAGGCTGAACTTATTGATGTACCCCGGTTGATTTAGTTTGGGAGTTTCTTATGCTTCTGCCAACACTTCTTTCATTTTAAATCTAAGAAAAACTGAAAGGAAGTTTCTAGTTCTGACCCAGTTCCAGAAACACATATAGGGCCTAACAAATCTTGTGCCAGTCTTGAAGTGCAGTTTTACCCATGGCACTTTGCAATTTTGCACATGTAGAATGTTTACATGAGAAATCCCCTTTAAAAGCAATGAAACTGACTAGATATAAAGAAGTGCTTGTTGGCAGCATGAAGCAATAAAGGAAGATAATAATCACAGCCAGAGCATTTTAAGTAAAGATTGGTTAAATCAGATGTTATCTTGAATGAGAACTAGGTTTCAGAGCACATTTTGGATTTATAACACAGGAAATTTGAAGGAAATCCTTCAGGCTTTTTGGAGAACGGGGGTTGATTTTTCCTGTGGGTTTTCTTGCTGTCTGTTTTTGTTGCTGCTGGTGTTGAATGGGGAGGAGACGGGAAGAATATTTTTTTAGGAAACAAAATACAAAATTATGTTTATCTAGATTGTTCAGCATGAGATCAACCTCCTATATTTTTAAGCAGTACTACTTAGTGTTTTCCCCACAAGTGTTGGGTCCACCATTTTTCAGATTAGCCAAGTGTTGATCTGTTGGTTGTGACAAGAATTGACCAATTGGTTTATTGCCTGATCCTGATGAGTTGGGAAAGAATAGATGGCCCAAAGCCATCCAACTGGCTTTCACATCTAAGACAAAACTAGAACTCCTAGTCTCCTGGTTTCTAGATTGGTGTTTTTTGTTTTTTATCTATCTATCTATCTATCTATCTATCTATCTATCTATCTATCTATCTATCTATCTATCTATCTATCTATCTACCTACCTACCTACCTACCTACTTACTTACTTACTTACTTACTTACTTATTTATTCCGATACATAATACACATTGAAGAGAAAGATATGTAATAATATAAGTAAAGAAAAGAATAGAAGAAAAGATATAAAATATAGGTGAACATATTTGAAAGGAAGAAAAGATAAATGAGATAAGGAGAGACAATTGGACAGGGGACGGAAGGCACACTGGTGCACTTATGCACGCCCCTTACTGACCTCTAAGGAACCTGGAGAGGTCAATCGTGGATAGTGTAAGGGAAAAATGTTGGGGGTTAGGGGTTGACACTACTGAGTCAGGTAATGAGTTCCATGCTTCGACAACTCGGTTGCTGAAGTCATATTTTTTACAGTCAAGTTTGGAGTGGTTAATATTAAGTTTGAATCTGTTGCGTGCTCTTGTGTTGTTGCGATTGAAGCTGAAGTAGTCATTGACAGGTAGAACGTTGCAGCATATGATCTTGTGGGCAATACTTAGATCATGTTTTAACCCCAGTAGTAGGCCAGATTGCCTGCTTTTTTTAAGCAGCACTATTCTGACACATGAAACAAACTAGAGATTATCTCAAGAGTCCTGTATATCCCCATCTTTACCTGATTACATAATTGATACCTAAATCCATGACTAAATTTAAGACTGATGACAAGAACTCATTTGATGCTTTGTGAGGAGAGAGAAGAAATTTACTTGAGACCCGACATAAGATGAAGTTTGTAGAAGATGTTGTGATCAGTACAGTAATAGGTCTTACTTGCCTTTGCTACCGATTCGGAACTATGAACGTGCATGCATGGAAACTCATTTCGCTCGTGCATGGCGCTTTTGTGTCTGGATGGGTGGGCGGAGCCTCCTGCCACCGCTGCTACTGATTCACCCAATCCGGGGCAAACCGGTAGCAACCCATCACTGTATCAGTATATTATATCTCTACATTTTAATTCTCCAGGCATTGGGCATTGTTGTACTCTGTCCTTGACAATATACCACAAGGACATATGGATTATTTATATAGTATATATACCAGAACAAATAAACTGGAGAATATAATATTATAACAAGCTCACTCACAATGTAGGGAAAGACAAGCCTATGGAGTGGACACACACACACACAAACACACATGCTATTAAAGCCAGATCCTGCTTTTCCCCCAGGAACAAAGGCGGTCCCTTCTCTGCCTTACCAAGCTCTCTATCATCAGATGACTTCAATCATTGTTTTCAAATTAAGGTCCAGAATTGAAAGCCATTTTCTAACTAAATGCATAGCTGTTTTGAATTAAAGCTATATTGGCTTCTCTTTATCGTTGTATCATAATTTAATTAAATAGGCCTCCTGTGGAAGAATTTGTTCCCTTCTAACATGTCACAAGCAGTAGTGCTTACCAACTCCAGCTGCTATTCCCACACGAAGCATGCCTTTACAATAAGCAAGCAAATACACAGACTTTCTCCAAAACCACAAGAAAACGCTGGGTGGCTAATTTGTTTCTTCTTGTCTAATATTTATTCCTCATGGAACCCAATGGCACTTGCTTAAGCCTGCAGAGGTACAACGTAAAGATGTCTTGGGGTTACAGGAACAATTACGTTGTTAAATTCTGGTCGCAGTTCCTGTTTCCAAATAGGCCTATAACAGCCTTCTCAAATCTAGTTCTCTTCAGATACGTTGTGATTGTAACTCCAAGGATCCCTAATGCCAACTGCAAATTGTGCATTTGCTGTGTATCTGGAAAGCACCAGGTTGCATGAAGCTGGCCTACATATTTGGTCTGGATTCGATGGTCCATTTCCTAAATTCTGAGTCTTAAATTCCCATCAACCAAATCCAGCATAGCCAATGATAAGGAGTGGTAGTTCAAAATTCATAGCAGGCAACAGACTGCTTACCAACTTGATCCACAGAGAGGTTAAAAAAATTAGGTGTGAAGCTCCAATCCTTTTTATATGTACCTGTTAAAAAGAGGTAAAGTTTCCATTACACAGTCACACCTGCCCTGTTTAAACCCTCTGCAGCAGGTGTCCCTGATGCCAGCTCCTTTATTTCATATCAGTTCTTTATTGTAGTAGAGAAGATTATTATCCTGAAGGGAATGATTCCAATATACATCTCCATCTTGCTATGACCCACCCACCATTGTTAGCATGTTAACACAAAGCTAGGAATGGTAGGTGTTAGATAGGAGGTTACATGGGTTGACAAGAATGGAGGCAAGATGAAGTTCTGAACAGGAATGCTTTATTTAACATTTCAGCACCACAGGAAATAACAAGAAAACAGAACAGCAGCTCAGTGTTTGACAGCTCCTTTTATAATCAAACTGTCAAACTGGCAACCAGTCAGGATGCCCCAATTTCCCGCTTGCTGGCTTCTCACGTCTTAGCCTTCAGGCTTCGACTTACAGCTGGCTTGGGTACTTTGGCATCATTGTAAGTCTGAGGACTTAACAGTAGGGCTACTAAATCTATTGTCAGGATTCCTACCCATTGCGTAGGGTCAGAGATGACTTGCTGTCAGGATTCCAATGGATGCCCTACTTAAATAATCTGTTTCAAGCCAAGCTTCAAAGGAAATCCAGTCATTTATTAGGAGCTTCATGTCAGCAGGTTCCCATATGAAGCCAGCTCTGACCCTATGTAATTTACGCTCCAGTATGACCCTGTTTCCCCTCTCCTCCCAAGATGTGTCATTAATCATATTCACCAATGGAGTAGTTTCAGGGGTTGTAGATTTCACTGCCCTCACTGTTGTATGTAATAATAATAATAATAATAATAATAATAATAATAATAATAATAATTTATTAGATTTATTAGATTTGTATGGCGCCCCTCTCCGAGGACAACCCAAACAAACCATACATAAAACGGAGCAGCCGAGGGGAATCAATTTCCCCATGCCTGGTGACAAAGGTGGGTTTTCAGAAGTTTGCAAATGGCAAGGAGAATAGGGACAGTCTTAATCTCCGGGGGGAGTTGATTCCAGAGGGTCGGGGCTGCCACAGAGAAGACTCTTCCCCTGGGTCCCGCCAAATGGCAATGCTTTGTCGATGGGACCTGGAGAAGGCCAACTCTGTGGGACCTAATCAGTTGCTGGGATTCGTATGGCAGAAGGTGGTCCCAAAGGTAACCTTTAATCCAGGGATACAGTCTTGAGAGAGATAAGAGTGGAATGAGCTTCTGTCTTGGGCTGCTGTGCCATCCCGATGGCCTATGGCAACTGGAGAGCAGGCCAGGGATGCTTTGTGATTTGACATCTATCCTGCAAAACTCTGCACAGCAAATGGCTGTTCACAAAGAAATGCAGAAGTTTGTTAACTCTTTGCTACCATCTAAAGGTCCTCCATATTTTTGTAGCCCAGCTCTGGTGGTCCTGAAAAGACCGAGACTGAAAAGATTCTTTGTCTCAGCACTAGAAATGCCCTCCTCTGCTCATACAAGGCAAGGCTAAGGACTACCTTGATATTGGGGTTATTTAATACTATTGACTAAGCCACATCCTATAAAATTGTCACTTTAATCAATGATTTGAGTCAGATGTCCCTCTGAGGAGAGAAAATTACTTTGGGAAAAAACATGAAGCAATTGCATATTAGTTTTTTTTAAAAATGCATTTGCATAAGATTACTAATACAATAGGTATTTAGAGTAACATGCTGCACATTAATAATGAATATTAGGATGACACACTGAAATGATTTAGTATGTTAGTTCATTTTGCTTGCTTTTACTCTCCATAGTTTTAGTTTGTTTCATTCCTATTTTATCATGAATGGCCAAAGGAGAGAAAATATAAATATGTGTGTGATTTTATCATCATGTCAACTCAGACAATTTAGTGCAAGTTCATAAGGGGTGAACTTGCATGAGGGGCATTATTTTGGTGTCCTGAATTTTTTTCTTCCAGAAAATATTTTTAAATGGACAGCTATTACATGGAATGAAATAAGCAAATGAAGACTAATATCAATATTAACTGATATAAAGAGGGCATCATTTAGGATTGTGTTTATGTTTGAGAAGATTTTAACTCGGTGAAACTTATACGTGTTAGAACTGTGCAGTTCCTTAGTTGCTAAGTCTCCGAGACAGAAGATGGAAATATGGTTTTGAAAAATACAGTATATGCCTCACATTTTATTTAATAGTAATAGTTTTCTGCTTGAATGGAGACCATTCCAACTTAATTCCATTTCATTCATATGTTCCTCTTTGGAATGTTTGGCATTATTATGATCTTCACACTACAGCTTTGGTTACACTAATAGACCATAACGTTACATTTATCCACAGGAAACCTATACATGGATTCTTAAAGTTCTGGCAACTTGAGAAAAGCAAAGAATCCAAGCTTGTATCTAATTATATTTTGAATCTGAAAAAAAACCCCAGTGAAATCTGAGATGGTTGTTGGGACTCGACACCTTTGCAGCTTTAATCAGAAAAAAAAGTTATATAGCTGCTTCATTGCCATTCACTGATTAAAAATTCTGCCATTACTCAACTCACGGGCAAATATAAATACAGGTTGTCCTTAACTTACAACCAGTTGCTTAGCAACCATTCAAACTTATGGTTGACTTTCCCAGAGCTACTTCCAACCCAGTTTCAAAGTTCCAATAGCTGTTTCCCTGTGCCCCTTTCCCCACATGGTCCCATGTTCTGCAAAGGAACGATGTCACCAGACTACTTATGGGACCACCTAAAACTTCATACATTCCTGTGGGTAGTAAGGGTCCACATAGTTGGCCTTCTCCCGGTCCCGTCCGCCAAACAATGTTGGCAACCTGCCCACATTTACAAACTTTTGCACTGTCCTGCAGTCACCTGTCCATGATTCATGATGGGTTTTTTTTTGCCACAAACAGAAGGGTAGTTCTGGTTTCCATGTGTTTTAGTTAGGCTCTTTTTTTTCTCTTCTTTTTCTTAACTCACGCCATTTTGTTTGCTTGCTATTTCTTCCTCCCTTTCTGTGTGTAGCATTATTTGCAAAGGAACGATGTCAGCAGACTACTTATGGGACCACCTAAAACTTCATACTTTCCTGCGAATAATAAGGGTCCACATAGTCGGCCTTCTCGAGTCTTTGGAGAGGGTCGGCATACAAATCTAATAAATTATTATTATTAAATTAATTATTATTCTCCCGGTCCCATCCGCCAAACAATGTTGGTTGGCGGTACTGTGGAGAAGGGCCTTTTATGTGATGGCTCCAACACTTTGGAACCAACTGCCTCCAGAGATCCGTACTATGCCCACCCTACTGGCCTTCTGGAAAGCCATTAAGACCTGATAGAGAGTTTGCATGGTTTTTAAGGATTGCTATTATCCTCTATATTTCTACTGTTGATATTGTAATCTTTTTACACTGTTTTTAATTCTTGCTATTATTGTGAGCTGCCCAGAGTCCATTGGAATTGGGCGGCATATAAACTATATTAACTATAATTATAATTATAAACTATATCCCTTCCCCCTAGGCTTATAGAATTTATACATGGTATGTTTGTATGTATGATTGGTTTTTTAAATTGGGGTTTTTTAGATTATTTTTGATATTAGATTTGTTTACATTGTCTTTTTTATTGTTGTTAGCTGCCCCGAGTCTTTGGAGAAGGGCGGCATACAAATCTAATAGATAGATAGATAGATAGATAGATAGATAGATAGATAGATAGATAGATAGATAGATAAACAGATAAATAAACAGATAAATAAACAGATAAATAAACAGATAAATAAACAGATAAATAAACAGATAAATAAACATATAAATAAATAAACAGATAAACAGATAAATAGATAAATAATAAACAAACAAACAAACAAATAAAATAAACTTTTCTAAATAATAATGTATCTGAGAACAATTCTAAGGAAATTAAAACAGAAGGGCAATAACTGTCAAAGCTGAATTCAGAATTTGTTTTAACATTCTTTGTCTTGTAATAACCAAAAAGCATCAGCAGGCTGGCTAGACAATCTTTGCCTTCTTCTCAAGGGCACATGAATTTTTAAAACATTCACTGAGAAATTTGAGGGAATAGGATGTCCCATATGAATTCTTTCCAGCTGTTGGTGGTCTTTCCAGGAAGAGATGGAACAACCTTTCCGGCTTAGATTCCTTCTGGCTTTTCCCTTAAGGTGATAAACTTATTATCATTTATTGGTATCTCTGCTGACTAATATGTAACCATTTTCATGCTATATGATTTGCTCACCTCATGTTCAAAATACCTGATTTATGTCCTTTTGCTAAGCGCAGTGTTCATGCTTGACAGAGAAGGAATCTTAGCGAATTTCTCCCAAGCCTTCTCCACTAAAAAGCTTCCTTTGTATTGCAGACTGGGATTGGGGCTCTGCAGCCATGCTACCCTCTGTAAATCAGGATGCCCTGCTCCTGTTATCCATATACTTGCGCCTGTAATTCATTTCAGTTCACACAAAGTCCCTCATATCACATTATCTGGCGGAGCAGTGACAGATTTACTGTATATTCTTTTCCAATGAATTTTTTAATTTAATAGAAGTTGCTATATAGCGGAATGATTTATTACAGTGTGTGGCGATATCTTGGCAAATGAAAACGTACTTCAGTAATCTGGCAGGCCTCTATCCACAGAAGTGGTTTTAGAGTTGGAAAAGTTCAGCTTTGGTTGCTGTGGTGCAAAAGTTTTGTTGGTTTCTCTGCTCCATTTCATCAAGCCAGCAGTAGAGAATGCCCAGACAAAGCCAAGTTATATATATATATTTGGGGTACATCATCTTTCCACAACTCTTGTTTTGTTTTCATCTAGGAAAAATAGTGGGTTTTGTGTAATGAACCTGTGATTTGTATTCTAAATCAGCTGTTTCCAAACATATTTATCTGCTTTCCTTTCATATTTGCTAAATTGACTTCCAAGGAAGCGTGTTAGAAATGGGATGATAAGTGCTCAAAAATGGAGGAAAAAGAGCCAGAGATTTAAATCCCCTCCTCTCTCCTCTCTCTCTCCTCCATCCTCTTTGTGTTTGTGTGTGTGTGTGTGTGTGTGTGTGTGTGTGTGTGTGTGTTCCAGTCAATCTTAACTCCTGGTTACTTCCTAGACAAATTTATGCAGTTTTCTTGCGATACTCAATCTGAGTGCTGCATTGACAGTTCTGTCTTAGCAAAAACTTCAGAAGAAAAGGATTTAGGGGTAGTGATTTCTGACAGTCTCAAAATGGGTGAACAGGGCAGTCAGGCGGTAGGGAAAGCAAGTAGGATGCTTGGCTGCATAGCTAGAGGTATAACAAGCAGGAAGAGGGAGATTATGATCCCGCTATACAGAGTGCTGGTGAGACCACATTTGGAATACTGGAATTCAGTTCTGGAGACGTCACCTACAAAAAGATATTGACAAAATTGAACGGGTCCAAAGACGGGCTACAAGAATGGTGGAAGGTCTTAAGCATAAAACGTATCAGGAAAGACTTAATGAACACAATCTGTATAGTCTGGAGGACAGAAGGAAAAGGGGGGACATGATCGAAACATTTAAATATGTTAAAGGGTTAAATAAGGTCCAGGAGGGAAGTGTTTTTAATAGGAAAGTGAACACAAGAACAAGGGGACACAATCTGAAGTTAGTTGAGGAAAGATCAAAAGCAACATGAGAAAATATTATTTTACTGAAAGAGTAGTAGATCCTTGGAACAAACTTCCAGCAGATGTAGTAGATAAATCCACAGTAACTGAATTTAAACACGCCTGGGATAAACATATATCCATCCTAAGATAAAATACAGAAAATAGTATAAGGGCAGACTAGATGGACCATGAGGTCTTTTTCTGCCGTCAGACTTCTATGTTTCTATGTTTCTATGATTTCAGAAGTGGTCCTTCCTGGGGTTGACAGATCCAGCTGTGTTTGTGCACTAAGGTGGAACAATTACTCATGGTCTTCCAGTTTGTTTCTTTAACCACTAGATCAAACTGTCTCTTTAATAATGGCTTAGCTTTTAAATGTTATCTACCTTAGATCGTAGGTGAATTCAAGTCTCCATGAAATCAATGAAAGTTATTCCTTTGGTTTAAGTATATGTAGGTGTAACTATCTTGTCAGGGTTAAAAGCCACTTAGATTTGGAAAGCATAATTCAGAAATTGTATTTTTATTTCAGCATTGTCACTGATCTCTCTTTGTCTCTCTCTCCCCCCCTCCCTCCCCCCTCCCCTCCTTCTCTCTTGTTTTAGGAAACACTAAAATGTGGTTTAGTCATCATAACCATGTTGGGAGGTCAGTATTTCTAAATATTATGCAGCATGGAAGATTTAATTTTCAACAAGTGCAATAACTGTAATAATTCTTTTCTTTGGCATATGTAATTCAGTATTTTATATTTATGAAGATAAACATTTCTGAACAGTTTAATGAGTAGCAAGGTAATTTTCCCATTAAAACTCAAGGCCCTCCACATTTTTTAATAAACACTAAATTCACTGCCATATGTGTTTGCGGTTTTTCAGCCAAGATTGCAGCAAGTTACTTTGAAAGCTGCTTCAACATTCAGCTCAGGAGCCAAAACCACCAAAGTCTCATGAGCCATGCTATTTTTTTTAAAAGGAGTATTTTAAAGCATCTACAAAAACTGCATTTAGTCCATCACATTTATTACGTAGCAAGTAAATTTGGAGGAAAGGTCATACCTAATATTCTAAAGAGTTATAAATATTTTAAGACAAGCTAATTTTGTGCCATCAATTTCCCTGACCTGATAGAAATACAATCTCTCCCTGAATAGTTGCAATAAAGTTTCAGCAGTGTTTTTGGAACCTAACAACATGTTATAGGAGATGTGCTACGTCCATTTTTCACATCACTTCCATAGCTCTTGACTGCTATTTGCAGCTTTAAAGATATGGAAAGAGATGGAGCCTGATGATATCTTATCATTATTACTAAATATGGTTATTCCTAAATATAATCAGAAAGAGGAAGTTGGGAACATAAATTGGCAACAGCCCCGTGTGTCTTATAACACTGTGACTTTATTTCAGAATATGTTAGAGGCAATTGAAAGAGAAAATGCACCATGGAATTATCTTTTCATTTTGAGTGTGAAATTGCCAAGAAAGCAAATCCCCCTTCCTTTTTTTATGACTGAGTAGTGTCCACCTTGTGATAACAAAATATCCAGATGAACTTGAGTTTAGACATACAGTTTTG